>NW_028186734.1:408371-547175 GCF_003343005.1 Rhea americana | reverse complement strand
ATTCCTGATGTATGTCTCCGAAACACACACACTCACATGCACATTTGTTACAGTGGAGATAATTCTAGGCTTCCATGTTTAATGAGGCAGCGTGGTTGCCTAAAGGTGTTCTCCGTGGTAATAGCTTTAATCAGTCACACAGAATTTATGGAGCTGGAATTCCAATGGAAATTAGGCTGAGTTGAAGCTGCAGTCATTTATTTCTCTGAGAGCTCCCCCCACCTTTGCCAGTTTGGTAATATGCCCTGTTGTCACAGGAGCTGGCACAATAAATCAGCTGCAATGCAAACACCACCAAGCAGGCTGCTCTGGCAGCGTTACGCTGAGCGTAACTGCTGTGGGTAGGAAACAGTGCAGTTGTGTCAGAGTTTGCTGTACGTGTAAAGTGCGTGGGCCTGAAGCGGTGGGGAAGGGGTGACGGCAAGGCACAGCCCAGCCGTACCCCCTGCCTTCCATCTGGCCCAGGACGGGAATCACTGCAAACCGTTTCTGCCGTAAAGCAGTGATTAAATGATTTAAATGATTGCCTAGCTTCCGCTCAGTGTAAAGCAAGATGAAAGAGGTCAAAAGCTGAGAGGTGGGACCTGCCATCCCCACGCTGTCTTTGGAGGGTTTCACTGTGCTTGGTCCTGTGGACAAGTTGCAGCCCAGACCATGATTTGGGGAGTTTTTCAGCAATTGCTGCAGTAATTCAGAAAATTATTGTGGTGTAACAGTATTTTTGTTCTTGAAGCATTTGTGTATTGAAGCCTACTGTTAAAAAATGTCTTTAAGAGTTTTCTTTTTGTAGATGCCAGTACCTCACAGTAATGTGGGGATTTTGACTGAAACATTGTGAAGCAAACTGATTCAAGCTCTCTACAGTCTTAACTGTCTCAGCCTGTGCACACAGAGAGCGACAAGATTTGTGTTTTCCAGCTCATTAAACTGACAGCAGAAATTAGTTTGTGGTATTAAAAACTAAAAAGTTAAATTACAGCTACACGTGTCCTTTATGCAGTGGGGCGTGTGGAAGATGTTTGATTTTAATGTTTGCTATAATGGAGAATTTAAATTGCAATGTTTGTCAAATCTCTAATCTTTGTTTCAGAGTGGAATATTAATTACGCTTTTAACTATGAGAGGTAAATAAAATGAGCATCCACTGCCAGCCTAAGGGTAAATTGCAGATTACTGACAACGTGACATGGCGTACTAAATGTCAGTTTTGTCAAACAAATTTAGAGGAACAGTTAAACTATTAGCTTCCTGTTGTTAGAGGGTTTTTTTTTTTTTTCTTTTTGGAGTGAATGACTGTTCCAGGCAGCGGGGGCACTGTACCATATGGAACACTAACAGAGCTAAATTGAATAAGCGAGATGAATGAGCAGATAGCACTAGAGACGCACTCAATTAGTTTATAACTGTCTATTAACTTCTGTTGGTGGTTTTGAATAAACAATAGATTAACCATTACACCCTTTTTTTTTTCTTTCTAAAACCAGTAGAAAGGCAGTGTGGTGATGGCACACTGAAGAAAAAAACAAGCAGAGTTCCTTTTTTTATTTTTACCTCCTGCTTYTTCATGACTCAACCTGTGTAATGTAGCAGTACCTGCAAGTAATAAAACACATTATTGCCAAGAAGCAGATCAAAATAATTCAGATGTGCTTATGCATGCAAACTAGTTCTCTGGATACAATTACAGAAGTTACTCTGCCTGTTTCTTACGTCCTAGTTTAGTGTCAGGGAAGCAGCAGTATAGGATGCTCCTAAGCCAGTCATTGATTTATTTGGCAGATAGAAAGAAAAGTTAATGCTATGACCAGTGCTGAAATAAAAATATAGCTGATATTTGTTTGCCTCTCTCTCTATTTAAAGCCCCTAATCACCGTCAGCAATTCAGAGCCAGTGCATATGTCTACCCTTACTTAATTCAGCAAACTTAAAACATGTTTAATTTTTTGTGCAGGATTACATCCCACCAAGGGGGATTGTCCTACCTGTTCCACTAGGATCAGATTCTTTCCATCTAATTTAAGTATTTATAGAATCGTAGAATCAGTAAGGTTGGAAGGGACCTCTGGAGATCATCTAGTCCAACCGGCCTGCTCAGCAGGGTCACCTAGAGCAGGTTAGACAGGGTTGCATCCAGGCGGGCCTTGAAGATCTCCAGAGAAGGAGACTCCGCAACCTCTCTGGGCRACCTAGTCCAGTGCTCTGTCACTCTCACAGGGAAGAAATTCCCCCTCACGTTCAGGCAGAACTTCCTGTGCTTCAATTTCTGCCCATTGCCTCTTGTCCTGTCACATGGGACAGCTGAAAAGAGTTTGTCCCTGCCCCCTTGACACCCTCCCTTCAGGTACTTGTACACATTGATAAGATCCCCCCTCAGTCTTCTCTTCCCCAGGGTAAAGAGGCCCAGCTCTCGCAGCCGTTCCTCACAGGGCAGATGCTCCAGYCCTCTGATCATCTTCGTAGCCCTACACTGGACYCTCTGCAGTAGCTCCATGTCTCTCTTGTACTGGGGAGCCCACAACTGGACACAGTACTCGAGATGAGGCCTCCCCAGGGCTGAGTAGAGGGGCAGGATCACCTCCCTCGACCTGCTGGCAACACTCTTCCCAATGCACCCCAGGAGACCATTGGCTTTCTTGGCCACAAGGGCACATTGCTGGCTCATGGTCAGTGTGTCATCCACCAGCACTCCCAGGTCCTTCTCTGCAGAGCTGCTCTCCAGAAGGTCAGCCCCAACTTGTACTGGTGCCTAGGTTATTTTTCCCTAGGTGCAGGACCCTGCACTTGCCCTTRTTGAACCTCAGGAGGTTCCTCTCTGCCCAGCTCTCCAGCCTGTCCAGGTTTCTCTGAATGGCAGCACAGCCCTCAGGTGTATCAGCCGCTCTTCCCAGCTTGGTATCATCAGCAAACTTGGTGAGGAGGCACTCTGTCCCCTCATCTGGGTCATTGATATTAAGTAAATATACATCATAAAGTATCTTATTATCCTCGGCTTCATTGGAGGGAGATGGGCTCCTCCTCTGAGCTTACTTTATGTTCTATTGTGAAATATTTCCCCACTTCTATTTAATATTTCTAGTAAAGAAATATCTAAGGATAATCAAGCTATTCCACATTGTGCTGTTCAAACAAACACTAAATCCGTGAAGGTCTAGCCACAAATGAACCTGAAATCCAAAATGCTAGACATAAAAAGTGAACAAGGTGAGTTAAGGCAGGGCCATTGGACTGAGGAAATAAAGTAATAACTACAGCAAGATATGGTTAGCTCCTAGCCTGTCAGCATCAGTGGTCCATAATTGCCATAAACCTAGTCACTTCATGGTTACTTGAAGTGCAGCACTTTTAGATCTAATCCTCTATAGAACTTMTTATATTTAAATTTATTTTTAATTCCTTGCTAAATGGGGACCCACAAGTTTGTTTTGAATCACTGTCCCAGTGCAGTGCTAAGGGGATTCTGCTCATCTTTTGGATCGTATTAAAACAGGAAGTTACTTGTATTTGAGGACAGTTAAAATTTCGTTACATTTTTAGCCTCATTGCTGTTTAGCTACTGATGCTGTTTACTTGATCTTAGACAGGAGACATACATAGCTGGGAAGTGTTGGGGAGCAGGTGCTGGGGACCCACAGGAGCACTGGGAATAACATGAAAGTAGTGAGGGAACACAAGACACTAATCCATAGAAAGCTTGACTTAATTAGTTGTACTACTGATGAACAAACTTGTTGAAAGTGCAGCACTTCCTTTATCTGGACCAGCTCTCCATTTAGGTAATAATAGTTGTCCTACTGAAATCCTTTCTGCTGTCGAATGAGTGCAGTAATCTTCTCCATTTTCTGTTTCAACTTGTGTAAGGTGCAACACTACTGTCAAACTACTGCTAACATCCTTCCCAGATCCATTTTACTGATGAGTGAAGTGGTTTCTGCCCATCCCCTTACCACACTTACCTCACAGGCAGTGATGAAAGTTCTGATTTCTAAAACTCCGCAAGTTAATGATGCAGTATTAATAAAACAGAAAAATAGTATTTGTATCTTAAATATTGTAGGAACACACACTTTTTAGATCATCATAAAAAGAAAAGAAAGCAAAGAGGTGGCAGAGACAAGCTGARGGGCTGTGATTGAATGGGTGATATAAGAGGTTCTTATCAGATGAAGGCCTCAATMTTAATGCATTCCTATCTTGAATTTGATAGAAACATATACGATTTCATTATGTAAAAAGTATTCCATATTGTGAAAACATTTCTATCTGCATCTGGTAAACTATTCTTGTCAATATTACCAGCAAATCCATTAGAATAGGAAAACTACACAGTGATTGTGGAACTTCACCTAATTTCTTAAAGCAGCTGGTGTAGTAAAGGAAATACATAGCTTCTCATCTAAAAAAAAACTAAAGAGTCTGTTTACCCGTAATTCACCTGTYTGTCTCAAAACAGTTTTACAAAAGCGTTACCCACATACAGCTGCACAAATGTTACCATGTTTTAAAGGAAGACACTATGTAAATAGAGAACGTCTTCAATGAATTGTACAGCTGTCCATTTATATGCTTTAAAATGATTTATATTCTTAAAATGAAGAAACCAGCACAATCCTTGTTTTTATCCAGGGTTTGGAATCTTAAATTTTACTAGTGACTGTCAGAAATCACCACCAGTTGGTATCACTCCGTGCAGTGACTTAAGGTTTAATATGTAGCCCTAGTAATGACCCATGGTGCAGCACTTACAGAGTCTTTTCATTAAGAGCATTCCATTGCCTTAGAGCTTCCAATAGATAGTAAAATCCTGTTTTTACATTTTATCTTACACAGATAAAATTCAGCAGAGGAAAGTCTGTTAGCTTCTTAAAAGAAGTAGCACTCCTTCCTCTCAGGGTAGAAGGGGAATTCCTCATCTTGAAGGCCTCATTCAGCTAACTGTTCACTGAAGTCAACTTCAGGGAATCTTTCTCTTCTTGTAATTGCATTTGAAAGATGTAGCTTTTTAGCAAGATGTCTAGATAGGCTGGGACTTGCCAATCTCATCAAAATATTTTCTTGACATGTGCCCTTAAAGCTGATATCCTTCGAATCAAATAGGACATAGAAGAAAAATTGCCATGTTTTTCTAGTTTATAAAAGTGATATATTTGAAGTTATGGATTAATATTTGTATTTTATGTATTTATATGTTAATATTCATTTGCTTTAGAAAACTGTTGCAACCCCATTGGTATTTTCAGGTGCTTTTTTATAATTTAATATTCATAATGAATGTATTACAGATTACTTATCCTAGTTCAATAGTAGATATACAAACACATCTGCCAAAACAAGCAAATCCCTTCCACAACAAATACTGTACTATTACAGAAGCATTCCYACTCAGTGGATTTTTTTCTAAATGCATAAAAACAGATTGCATTGATTTCTTTAGGAGGATAAGATATCCACATATTCCAATGAGAGAATTCTCTGGTAGCTATATGATTCAATACACTCATAGAAAGGATATTATTAACCATTAAATTCTTCAAGTATGCAAATTCAATTTTTACGTTTCTCTGTTTTGCGACAGCAGTTCTTATTTCTTCCTCATCGAATTCTGTTATTTTTTTAATAAAGGAAGAGCAATTTTCTTGGCATCTGTCACAATTTACATTCTTTCTCTGTAAAGAATGAGTTAGAGAGTTAATTTTAGTCCCACCGTATTTTACCTTAGAAATTTTATACCTGCTTGCTGTTAGAYGGGTGCAAAAGAATAGCTTATAGTATTTTCAACAAGAAAGTCTATTTCCTGAGTTCTGTTTCTTGCTTCATTGCTACCTCCCTGCATCACCTCAGACAGGTCTGTGTAACTCTGTAAAGCTCAGTATACTTCTCTATATCACATCACTCATGTAAACTATAGTATTTTAATGTAGCTGAAATACTTGGTTGGGTATTATGAGAACACCAGCTATTATTATTGTTACAATTGCAAATTTCAACTGGCTGATATTTTATATGGTGGAGTAGCATTTTAGTTGTTAGAGATTAGTACTATCTGAAAAACATCACAGTTCCTAGCAACCCATAACCATACAGGTAGTATATTTGCAATGGATGCCTTTAGCAGGGAAAGGATTATGACATTATTTATAGTTTTACTCTGGTTGCTCGTAAGGAATTTAACCATGTAAGGRCTATTCAGAAGCTTCAGATTTTTCCTTTTTTGAGGATAAAAGGTACTGACTGTCTTTAAAAAAGCTATTTTCACAGAATTTGGAATTTGAATTGAGTAAAAATACAATGTCTTCTTTTCTGTGTGTTTCAGTGATAGAAGGGTAGATTCACACAGTGTGGTTTCATACAAAGGTTTTGACTCCTCAGTCTTTGGATTAGCATACTGCTTCTGGGTGGCAAGACTTTGAGTAAAAGTCCCTTGTCCTTATGCAATCAGTAATTAACATTCTTTCCAAATGTTACTTTATCGTGGATATACTATTGATTTTTCTGATGAAACTACAGCAGAAAAATTTGGATAAGTTTTCTTTGACAACTTGTTTGCCTCTTTTAGAAAGCCTTTAGTTTTAATGTGTTCAATTTTGCCAGAATTAGAAAGAGAGGGTTTTTAACTATACAAAATTGAAATAATGGCAYCTGAAGCCACCATGATATCAGCTACCTTCCCACAGTTGTGTAAAGAGCCCCTGAAGTGGCTTAGTCAACCTGCCTTTACCATCCAAGCCTCATATTAAAATCTTCATCATGAGCCACTGAACCTGAGGCATAAGGTACACATGCTTGCTGAGAGGAGTAGGGGCAGGACAACGTCCTTCACTCTTAGAAAGGGGGAGACAACAGTTTCTACCAGCAACCCTATTTCTCCATGTGAGATGGGATTGGACTGAGGATGCAGCTGTGTCTTAGGGCAACCAAGTGGTGTCAGCCTCACGTGGTCTCACCTGGACCACATACTCCCACAGTCATGACTTCAGGTTACCAAGGAGTCTGGGTGGCACTGTGCTTCCACTGCCAGTTGCATGGTGTTGATGCGCCTTGGCTATACTTGAATGATTTACAAGCTCTGTGCAGCTTAAGAGCCACCACTCAGCATCCTTCCTTCCCCTTGCTGAGCTCAGAGCTCTGTTACTAAGAACACACTAAGAACACTGTAGTCAGGCTGTATCTTAAGGGTATCCCATTCTTACTACCCTAATGGCATGGCCCAATTTCAGCAGTCCCTTAGGGAAACATGAGTCCTGATGTTTCTTTCTTGCATGACTGAGTATTGCCCATTCTGGGTTTTTAGTCAGTGACTTTTAGTGAAACAGATCACTCTTTGGAGAAGAGAGGGAAGACAGACTTCTATAAAAGASTAGTTAAAAACACATGCAGTTGAGTATTTCGAGTTTCTAAGGTTGAGCTTACAAAGAAGTCCTGAAGGATAGAAAATGGATTTGAGGAAATAATTGCATGAAAGGCACATGATAGGAATGGAGYGAAGGTAATGTAGAACAATTAATCTGTGAGCTTGTGCATGTTCACTACCAGCACTAGGAAGTATGATGTACAGCCTGTTCCCTGTGCTGGGAGAGAGGCGAAAATGAACAAATAAAGTGAGGAGATCAGTGTAGAACGACTGGCTTGGGAATCAGAGCAAGCAAGGAACACTGTCTTGTGTAAAAGGCAAGGTGCAAACAAGCAACACTGTCTTGTGTAAAAGGCAAAGTGCACAGGAAACGCAGAAGTATCTCCTACCAGAGGAGTTACACGGGACCCAGAGCAGGTTACCTATCTGTGTACATGTGCTGATATGAGGAAATTTTTCATCAGCAAAACCCGTTTGACTAGTTTTTACTCTGTTACTAATGAGCAGCAAGCAATGAATAAGTCATACATGTTATGCCTATCAAAACCTGTGCTCTAGGTTTTGTATCACACCACTACCTATATTTAAGTACCAAATATGCTGAAGGGAATTCTGTTCCATTTGGAATGTTCTGGAGAGTTTTAAACAATTTCTTCTGACTGTATTTTATGTTATTATACTGATAAAGCTAGATGCCTTAGCTTCTATTCAATGAGAGATAGATCTATAAAGAGATCTAAATACCTTGAAGGAAAATACTCTCTATATTTAAAACTGTCAGAGTTACTATTAGTTTCTATTAACTTAAGCCTCTGCAAGCCTGGAAGCAACTGGTGAGCCTACATAAAAAGCTGGAATCTGCTTTGCCCACTGAGAACTGGAAGACCAAATTTCTAACCCTGTAGTGAAAGCTCCAAGGTATTTTACTGTTATGTAGAAAACCCTGGTCCCATACCTAGCTGGGCCTCAGGTAGTGATGCACTGTGTGTGAAGGGGTTTATGTTTGTAGAAGGAACTGCTTACTTGGCAGATTAACCTTTAAAGAAGGACAACTGTTTRACAGTGCTTAAGGAATCTGGAATGTCATAGCAAATCTCAAAAAGGTGGGCTAGTGGGCGGAGAGGATGGTGAAGCACCGCAAGTCCATAATAGATGTATCTGTCATGTTACTCTGTAATTCCTCACACTGAGAACACCTCTGAAAACGTGGTGAAAATTTGGTGTGGAGAAAATCATCGCAGAACAAATTTGCATCAGTTTAACACCATCTCCTGTCTAGGTTTGTGAAAGCAAAGGAAATCTGGACACCTGCAGTGCACACCACCCCTAGGTGTTTGAGGCTATACTTAAAACTGACAGCTACGGGATACAAAGGTGTTCTCTTTCATCATTAGCCAGCCTTTTCTAAAATGATAATTAGTTTCAAGAAGAGAATTTTGAAATCTGTCGTGAATGTTTTCCTGTGAAATGCTTTCATGTTTATGTTGTCTGGCACTAAACATCACACAACTACCTCCTTCTGAGTAGGTCTCAGTGTTGTCTGTTTATTTCGTTATTCAGATCATATGATAATACTGTGGGGAAAAGGAAGAAAAAATAAAGCTGTTGAGACAGAGAGGAAGATTTTTGCAATGTCAAATGCAAAATATATTTTTTAAACACGATATTATAAATATGGTGTTCTTGTACCATGTGCACAACCTCCTATATAGTGCTGTGAGGGAAATACATCTCTTTGTAAGCCTGATGTGACATACACATTTTTCATTCCTGTCAATTGTTTCATTTATGTGTTATCTCTTAAAATGAAATTACGTATGTGTATTTATTTGCATACAAAAGAATCTAGGTATTCTTATTAACTATAGATAAGTAAAATGACATATATGCTAATAAAAGAGAAGGTCCAGATTTCTTTRTAATTTTTCATATACTGTTTTTTAACAGAGTTAGCTAAGAGAATGAAATTTCTTTTCATGGAGAAAAAAGTATTCTCAATCAAAAGGAAAGGACAGGTGTGGAATTTTCCTGCGTACATACATTTCAGAAAAGAATCTGTTCAGAAAATCCAAACACTTCATTTCAGTAAAGTTAAAACAATGTGGAAAGCATGTAAAATGATATAGTATCATATTACACTTATATACAATTAACATAGCAGAAATTAATATAAATCCAACTCAGTGGAAGATGGAACATTCACCTTTGCTAAAATTAAAACATGCATATTAATACTACATTAGATAATCAAAATATGATTTCATTTTTTAAAAAGAAAATTTTAATAAAACTCATTTTCCAGTGAAAAAACTTTATTGATAAAATATCTAGGCAAACTTTGATCTTCAAATGAGAAAGGCAATTTGGTACATGTTGCAAAAAAAAGTGACAAAAATAAAGTAAATAGCCAGAGAGACCACCATCTTCAATTATTTGTCTGTATGTGAGTTTCTTGGTATTATCCTTTGGTTAGACTGTGGACCTCACATTGGTACTTTACACCCCCTTAGGAAGGTATGAAACCCAAGGCTTCTGTTCCCCAAACGAAAGCTGAAACCACATTTGGCAMATCAGAGGCCAATTGCGGCAGCAGCAATCCCTCTGCAAAAGCGAGCTCTGCTCTGGTCTTTGAAAGACGGAGCCTCTTCAGTAGGTTCTGCACCATGAGTGCAGAGAAGGTGTTCATTTCTCCTTCCTTAGAGAGCTCAGTTGAGTAGGACAGTAGATTTTTCTGCCTRATTTATTTTTTATAGTAATCAAGGTCATAGTGAAAATTAGATTATGATCAGTTTTGAAAAATATCACTGCTTACATCTCATGACTGTTTTATTTTCTTATTTTGGGTTGTTTTATTTACCTATTTATATATTTATTTATAAGCATATGGGTAGATTTATTTAAGGACCAAGACCAGTGACTAACCTGAACCAGAAATAACCCAGCCAGAAGTTTTTCAAACAGACAGTTCTGCCAGAGCTTCTCARATTTCTTTTTACTATTGTAGTCCATGAGCTCTCTTGAATAGCCTGTCAATCATACTAAAATGTGTTGAAGTCTTCTTAGGTGAACCAACAAGAACCAAATGTGACCACAAGATTTATTTTATCTGTGACCAAAGACAAGAATCAGTCCATTTCAAATAAATGTTGCTATGCTAATCTGATATACCACATATATAACTCCAATTTTTATTGTCAGTCAGTCATCAATGTTCCCACTCAGTGCTGCCTTAGCAATTAAACAAAAGCTTTCAAAGTGTTAGGCCTCCTTTGACCTCAAATGTTCTTGAATTTCATTCTAGAACCCTCAGTTACAGAAATATAGATAGCCTGTTGTAGGAGTTCACACAAGCAGAAGTTAAGAAACAAATGAAAAAATATTAATTATTGGACTATAACCAAATYTCAAACGTATTGAGTACTAGAGAAAGAACTTTCAGGAGAAAGAATAGATGATCTGGCTGTATGTCTGTAACAGTAGCTATCCCTTATTTTTCCACTCTTTTCCTTTTCTTTTCCCATTCCTCTCCRTATTTTCTTTCTCTTTCTTCTGATTCATCATGTCTCAAGTCACGTCACTTCTTGCCTCTGAGCTCCTACTAATATTTTGAAAATTAGATGTAGCCAAGTAAATATTTCTCTATGCTTTGATCTCATGTGATGCTAATGAACCATTCTGTTAATAACAAGGTGCAAAAAAGTCACAGAATCACAGATGGGTTGAGGTTGGAAAGGACCTCCAGAGACCACCTAGTCCAAACCCCCTGCTCAAGCAGGGTCTCCTACAGTATGTTTCCAAGGATCCTATCCACATGGCTTTTGAGTATCTCCAGAGAAGGAGACTCCACAACCTCTCTGGGCAACAAGTGCTCTGTCACCCTCACAGTAAAGAAGTTCTTCCTTATGTTCAGATGGAACTTCCTGTGTTTCAAGTTGTGCCTGTTGCCTCGCGTCCTGTCGCTCGGCATCACTGAGAAGAGTCTGGCCCCATCCTCTTGATACCCTCCCTTAAGATACTTACACGCATTGCTAAGATCCTCCCCGTCAGTGTTCTCTTCTCCAGGCTGACCAGGCCCAGCTCTCACAGGCTCTCCTCCATTGAGAGATACTCCAGTCCTCTGATCATCCTCGTAGCCCTATGCTGGACACTGTCCAGTAGCTCCATGTCTCTCTCGTACTGGGGAGCCCAGCACTGGACACAGTACTCGAGATGAGGCCTCCCCAGGGCTGAGTAGAGGGGCAGGATCACGTCCCTCAACCTGCTGGCAACACTCTTCCTAATGCACCCCAGGAGACCATTGGCCTTCTTGGCCACAAGGGCACGTTGCTGGCTCATGGTGAACCTGCAGTCCACCAGGACCCCTGGGGCCTTCTCCACGGAGCTGCTTTCTACAAGGTCAACCTGGTGCCTGGGTTTGTTCCTGCCTAGGTGAGAAGGACTTTGCATTCCTTTTGTGGAACTTCATGAGGTTCCTCTCCACCCAACTCTCCAGCCTGTCCAGGTCCCTCTGAATGGCAGCTCAGCCCTCAGGTGTRTCAGCCACTCCTCTCAGCTTGGTATCATCGTCAGACTTGCTGAGGGTGCACTCTGTGCCTCCATTCAGGTTGTTCAAGAGTAAGTTGAACAAGACCCCAGTACTGACCACTGGGGGACTCCGCTAGCCACAGGCCTCCAACTAGACTCTGTGCCACTGAGCACAACACTCTGAGGTCTGTGTTTTAGCCAGTTCTGAATCCACCTCACTGTCCACTCATCTACCTTGCACTTCCTGAGCTTGCCTGTGAGGGTGTTATGGGAGACAGTATCGAAAGTCTTGCTGAAGTCAAGATAAGACAACATCTACTCCTCTCCCCTTATCTACCCAGCCAGTCATTCCATCATAGAAATCTRTCAGGTTGGTTAAGCATGATTTCCTCTTGGTGAATCCATGCTGACTGCTGCTGATTACCTTCTTATCCTTCACATTAGAGATGGCGTCCAGAATGAGCTGTTCCATCACCTGCTCCTTTACCTTTCCAGGGATGGAGGTGAAGCTGACTGGCTTGTAGTTCCATGGTCCTCCTTCATGCCCTTTCTGAAGACAGGAGTGACATTTGCTTTCTCTGAGTCCTCAGATACCTTTCCTGGTTACCATGACCTTTCAAAAATGATCAAGAATGGCCTGGAAAGAACACCCGCCAGCTCCCTTAGCTCTCATGGGTGCATCCCATCAGGGACCATGGACTTGTGGATGTCCAGTTTTCCTAGAAGAYCTCTAATCCTATCCTCTTCGACCGTGGGAACATCTTCCTCTCTCTAGACTTTCTTCCTGGTCTCCAGGGCCTGGGATTCTTGACGGCCAGCCTTAGCAGTAAATAAGCAAAAAAGCATTCAGTATCKCTGCCTTTCCTATATCTTTTGTCACCAGGGCTCCTGAAGATGACTAAAGATCTGATATGAAACCAATAAAAAGGCAAGTACAGACAGTCAAAATTGTCTTTTTTCTGGTATAAATCAAAACCATTTTCATTAACCTCAAACTTCATTTTAAAAGTCTGTACTCATTGTGCACTCAATTCTTTTAACTCTTTAAGTTAAACGATCCCCACCTTTTATTCGTCTTCATTCTCCCCTCCCTTCCACTCACTCCTGCTCTCTTGTGTGGCCTCACAATACTAATTTAGGTGTTACTAAATTATTTCTATGTAATTGTAGCATATAGGGAAAAATGAAACACTATGGTATCACGAATACTGTRTTCAAAATTCTGATGGCATATTTTGATTTTAAAGTTGATTTTTTTAAGTTGTTTCTTCTGCTTTTATGAAAGCAAGAAAGAGCATGATAACAATTAAATGAATAATATTCACACTTTCTTTGACATGGGGAATTGACAAAGAAAGCAAAGGTAAAGCACCTAAAATAGTGTACTAAACCATCCCTTTGTAAAGTCAAGTAAAAATGCTTATGCACGAAGGGCTATAGTCAAACATTCACAATATCTGCCAGAGTCTTCCATAAGGATGTAGCTTTGCTTTGTTGTAATGTCAACACAAAATATATGTTGAACTTAGGAAAAAGGGATATTTTCGTAATCTAATATGGGCTTACATACTGAAGAGATCCTAAGCAAGGAACAACATTCAGCAGGATCTTGCCTTTCTTTTTTTCTTTTTTAATTTTCCTGACAATTACTTTCCCTGTGATTGTCTTCCGAAATGATGATTTCCTSAAGTGGAAAAAACTTGTAAAGCATTTTAGAAATTGTTCGCTAGTTCTGCAAAATGTAGTGCCTTTAAGAATATTTCTCCTAGCTTTACTTCCTGTGTGATAGGGTATTGACAGTACACAGTTTAATGTCACTGTGAAATTACATTTTTGAGCACATATTACGTTTAAATGTAAAGTGTATAAATGTGAAATTGAACAACATAAGTTTGCTATGAGCAGAATTTCAGTATCGCTGCTATCATATTATTTCTATTTTGCTTCTTCACTTGATTTCAATTGCTTCATATTTCTGTCTCCATCCATTCAGGGGAGATAGAAAAGTCTTTCCTAAGAAATATAGAACAGAATAAAAATATTTATTACTTAAAATGAGAGTTATTGAATAATGCCTAAAAATCTTTAGTATTTTGTTTGAATTGGATTAGATACTTAGGTTTCTAAAACTTTTTTTTTTCTAAGAGGACCTTCTAACAGTCAGAAGTACTATGAAGAATATAGATGAGGGGTTGTTCAGAGGTTCAGGATATGCCCTGATCTGAATGATGATTCTCAAAGTAGAAAGTAGAATTTTGAGTTTCTTAATGCAGAGTAGAATTATGCCCAAAGTTACCAATGTGTATTCAAAAACAGAGGTTGTAGACTAAATATGAACTCCATCTTAGACACACAATTCTCATAATTTTTTTRAAGTGTGTTTTTATCTCTGCCTTAGAGAATCATTAATGGAGACAGGAGAGCAATCACAGTTATTAACAAGGATTGTTTTGTCTTTAAAGCAAAAGTAATTACAACGTAATAAATAAAATATAAAAATACAATAAACAGCAATGAAGTTAGTTGCATTAGCAGTCTTTCATATATGCTTGTGGAGAGCTTTTATTAAATGACATCTTCAAATGGAGTATCCCTGAGTCACTGATGTTCTTGAGACAATTTGAAATTGGAGTATTTTCCCAGAAGTAATTATTGAGGTGTGTTTTTTCAACATATCATAGACAGCCGAAGTAGATGGGTGAAGTAATTAATTTCTAGGTTAATTAATCCTGCTTGGCATATCATAAGTAACATAAACAATGAATAAACAGTGCAAAAAGGTAGCTAAATCTAAGTCTTAGGAAAGCAAATAAAGTATTTCCATTCAGTTTCTTGCATAATGTCTTCAGGCAGTTGCCTTGAGATTGACAAATCTCAATCAAAATTGCATCATATCTTGGCTTAATAGTGTAGGTGTACTRTCATGTCTGTGACAGTGGCATTTGACAAGCCCTTAAAGGAAAATAGGAACAGAGCAATGACAGGATAATGCCTTTTCTGGATATCCACTAGCCCTTAATAATTTTTTCTTTTACTCATTCTTATGTTTGGTATCTCTAGTGTCCTGTGGCAGTGTATTCCATGATTTATTTGTGTCATGTGAAAATACATATTTTTAAAMCTTATTTATAGAGATGCCCTCTGGTTCTCAACATTGTTGAGAAATAGTGATTATTCTTTTCATTGCTCATTTTCTCCATGCCTTTCATAATTTTTTTATTCCTTAATTGTAATCCCATTTCACCTGTCTCTTTTCTAAGCTGAGGCATCCTTACATATATATACTCTCTCTTCTGGCAGGATCTGTTCCTTTGATCTTCCCATCACCTCCCTATATATCTTTTCAAGTTCCAGGAAATCGTTCTTGGGATAGGCCCACGGCAAAACTGCAGATAAYGTTCAAAGTCTGGTAGCACCATGGACAGCTGCATAATGGTGCTTTCTAGATTGTTCGCWATTCTTTACCTTAAAGTTTCTAACAATTTTTGCTGTACTGACTACACATAGTATTAAGGTGTTGTTTGCAGAGATCCAATGACTATCAGATTGCTTTCTTGTGTTGTTCCAGTCTCACTTAGGTCTACCATTGTTTATGTATAGTTAGGATTTCTTTCTTCCCATATGCTTTACTTCATATCTCTCAACACTGAATTTAATCTTCAGTGAATATTTGGTCACTGCACCTCATAAGATCAATTTGCAACTTCTCAACTTCATTTTTAATTTTTACTACCTTGTAAAAATTATGTCTTATCTAAAAATCTCATGAGCCCACAGTTCACCTCTGTCCTAGATCATTTGTGTATATGGTGAACAGTACAGCTTCATATGCATTCTTGGAGGATACCTATTAGTAATGAATCTCTGCTATGAAAAATGGCCRTTTAGTATTTGTATTGTATCTTTTTAGCCAGTTATTAATTTATCAAAGGATCTTACATTAAATTCCCCAATTCCTTCCTTTATCAGAATCAATTATGTAACCACAAATAGAGCAGAAAAGCTTGAAACAATCTGTGTTGAATAAGAAAGTATTTTAATTTAAGTTACAATGTAAGTAAGTTCATTAGGTCATTGAAATAATTAAAAGAAAAAAATAGGACAATTCTTTTAGCAATGCTGTTACAAATTCCATCACACCTTGCTTATTGGTATCTTGATGATAGTGGTGCTTCCCCTTTTTTTGCTCAAGAGGAAATGAGGCATACTGGGTATTTTTCTCACTTCCCCTAAGAYAGAAGGCACATTTCTTTCAGAGCTTGAGTTTGTTCCAGTTGTCAGCCCTAGTAACCCTTTAGGAGTTTTTTTTTTYTTTTTACTATTGTTATATTTATTTATTTGCGGTAGTGGCCTCTGTGCCTTACATGCACAGTGGAAAAAAGGCAATCCAGGTCACAAAAAGMTTGTTACTGAATGCAAATAGAAGAGAGAAAATGGATAAAGGTAGATGGACAGATAATGAACCAAACAGAGGATGATAATGTAGCAGCATCTTAACAATTGTCAAATTAAGTTTCTTGGCAGCCTTGGGAGAGATAGCATAAAGAAGAAGGGTTTAGAAAAAGGTACTGAGTTAGGTTTGTAGCAGTTTGTAAGGAGATCCTTTCAGCTGAAAGGGACTGAAAGGAAATGCAGCATTTGCATTTCATGGTGGTTATTAAAATAGAGACAGACTGATGAATTTAATAAATGAAGAAATATAGCCTTAGCTATCTTGTTAGATATCTTGTTAGATAATAAGAAGAGATTGTGGCTGGTTTGAGTACTGTCAGTAACTGAACAGACTAAGGAATACTCTATATCCCACACAAAGTTTTGACGGGAGTCTTTATGGTCATCTGCTCTACATTTTACTGTATTTTTACCATTGTACCAGATCACTTTTCACAATTTCTTGTGCCTTAAAATAGCAACAGTTCCTTACTTGTCTTGAGATTGCTGATCTGAATATACGGTCTTTTTTGAGACTTCTGTAGTATTTTCTTTCCTCATGGTACCACTGTTTRTGTAGTTAGTTTGTCATTTTTGCCTTTCTTACATAAAGAATTACATCCTAGATAATCATCATGGGAGCTTCCATCTGTTTTGTTTTCCCCCTTTTTTGTAACACTTTGTCTTTAAAAAGGAGGAAACATCAGTTAGTAAATATGAAGTGTCTTTACYGTGAGTGAGGATGATCAGGTATTTAAGTCTTCTATTTTTTTTCCAAAATTTACTTCAAATCTAAAAGCATGAGTGGTGATGGTGATGTGAAGCACCATGGTTTTATGTGTTTCTTAAATCTTGAATAGCTTAGAGCCTCTCAGGGTTTGGATGATCCAAGGAATGGAAGAGTTGTAGAGACTCTAGCACTAAGCAATATCTGAAAACTAGGGATGTAAAAAATGTTATATTCAGCTAAAGTTTACTTGGCTAGGTCCAGTGGGAGTTTTTATTCACGGTACAAAAGTCTGGCTGGTATCTTTCTCTTCCTGTAACAGTTGTTTCAGATTTGAAGTTTTCCCACAAGACCTATTTCCAGAATTAGATTCAGATTGAGAAGTACTGTACAGTTGTTACTGTCATAAAAAACAATCTGCTATAGCTCGATTATGGGATCAAAACCAAAAATGAAGGAGAGGAGAAAAAGTTAGTGCAATTTCTTTAAGAAAATTACTTGGCCTATTAGGAAGTCTGTGCTTTATGCTGTTGTTGTAGTAAGCAAGAGCTCTAGATTTCCTGAGGAAGGGTACAAATAGCACTGCAAAATAAAGGACGTGACAGCAGATGCCTGAGTTGCTACTACAGATTATGTCCTGCTTGTAAGCGCAGTGGAAGGCTGGAATCATATGTTTCACTTGTGGAATCACTCTGGATTTTCAGATATGGATCAGTACCACTATCATACTGCTCAGAGCCATTCTCCTAGTAACTTTTCTAGGAAAAGCTTGTGAGGAAGACTTGCTATCTATTTGTCAGTACACTATTCAAACACAAGATCTCGGAGAAAGTGCTGAGCTTGTGAACTTGACAGCAGTTGTGGATAAAGATAGTATTCACAGGTCCACTGATGGGGAAAAGAAGGTCACTATAGTCTAAAATCAGGATGCTGCAGTATAGTGAGGAGCATAATGTATCAAGATAGATTGATTACTGGTAAAAGAGAAACTGCTGCCTCTGGCCTGAAGATGGAGATCAGTCATTGCAACAGGTATGTTGCAGTACCAGTATGGAACTGGAGAGAAAGGGAGTCTCATGAGGAAATTCTGCTTCTCCATGTCCCTGAGGTGTTACTCTGCTGCTGAATTATCTTGGATTATTTTTCTGTGGCCTTCACAGCTGTGAAATAAAAAGAAATACTATATGTGGCTTATGAATAAAGCTTCAGTGATCACTCCGTGGCTGCTGTCGTGGCTGCTGTCGTTGCCACTGTTCAGCTTCTGAATTCACAACCCAGCCAACTGGCTGGAAATTGCACAGTGGCTGACAACTAGGGCTGAGGAGGATCAACAGAAGAGGAGCCATGCATGACACTATGCCATTGAAGCTAGGGGTGTGAGGAGGAAAAAATGTCATTTTCATGTTATCAGTTTGATAATCCTGTCCTAAKAAAGGACTTCCCTTAAATTGTTCCTGCATTAGGAGAAATATCTCATGTAATAAATATTATGAGAGATGTAATGTGAGAAATATATGTACCTCAGATTCTACTTTAAATAATATATTGTTCTATCATTATGATTAGGGATGAAGGAGCAGGGGCGATTGGAGGATATAAAGATACAAATGTTTTGTTTTACTTAAGATACTTGGTGAATTTTACTGTCTGATACTCAGAAGCTCAGACTAGATTATCTAATGGTCCCTTCTGGCTTTATACAMCAGGAAATAATGAGGCATCCATTTTGTTATCAAGTCTAGAAAGTAAACTGGCTCCTCCACTTGGCTTATTTAAATTAGAATTAAATTAAAACTCAGAAACAAAACCTTTGTTTAGTGTAGATTATTTTTACTGTTCACCAAAAATAAAAAGAATGACAAAATTATTGGTTAAACTTCATCTACAGGAGAGATGTGACATCTCATTGCTTATTATCCTAACAAAAATCTTACATTCTTTCCTAACTGTACTGTAATATTATCAATAGTAAATTTGGAAATCCCTAATAATGAGCATTTACAGATGAGTTTTTTTAAAAGCACTTTAATGTAGGGCAGAGTCTCAGTCAGAAGCAATTGCCATCAAGTAAGTGATATTAAGTGACCATAAAGGCTCTTCTTCCTTGTATCGGTTTTAATATAAAGCATATCCATGGTGGTTCAGGCTAACACAGGTGACTTGAGCCGGGAGCAGTTAGTGTGGCAGGTTGTTAGGGCAGAGTAATTCAACCATTTACARTCATGTGAACATGCCCTCATGAGCAGAGCTGCAGTCCAGCAGTTCACTGAGGTCCAGATGTGACCCCTAATACCTCTATGTGCACTGACCCAATACCATACCCCACATTTATTACTACTTGTATTAGCAGGAAGAGTTTAATATCAAAGGCCTTAAGAGCTTTAGTCATGGTCTAAGGTGCAGCTGAGCTCAGTACTATGTAGACAGAGACTGCAATCATAACTGCTTCACAAAAGGCTTATTATTTAAATGTAAGATAAGGAGCAACAGGTAGCTAGATGGGCAGTACAAGGAGACTTTGAGACAATACTGCTCAGCATAGTAGGCAGTAGTGTCAGTACTTTGGCAAGTATTTCTGTAGGCAGCGGTTTGAGGGAGTGTCATGAGCTCTTAGCAGTAGAGATTTGCAGAAAGCTTTTCCCGTGCACTACTGGCAGCATGAGGGGAAGCACATACATGCTTGTTTGAAAATCTAGTATGGTGGCTGGTATCAAGTTGTTTGATCAGTCATGGGAATCATTTTTTTCTTAATGAGAGTTAACAAAGATAAAAGTATTGAGAGTTAGCACAAGTTAGTTATGCTTGATTCACTAGGAAAAGAGCAAATGGAAGGAAGCATAGATGAGATGATAAGCTCCTCTAAGCTTTGTTTGAAGATATGCGAAAGACCTTTCTGAATGAGTATGAGCATTTTTCACAGAGAAAAGGGTATTGAATTAACTGAGATGATGAAAGTCTGTAGCACACTTATTTCTGTGCAAAAGCTATACCTTAAAGTTACGTAAGGCAGAGCGAATCTAGAAAACTTAGATGAAGCTGTCGGCAAGGACTTAGAGAAAGATTTAGTCTAAGACCAAGTTGCAGGCYGGGGAAAGAAGTAAAATGGTCACAGAACCCACCACTTGTCGGGAATCATGGATATCCCACAGGTCTTGAAGGAAAAATCAAGAGCTCTGTCTTGGACATGCTATTTTGAGATAGTAGCTAAACAAGATTAGATGTRGGGGAGACAGTGAGGTTTTGTTTTAGGCAGAAAGATAGGCCTGGAACAGAGAGGTGTACGTGTCCGGAGTGGTCCTATAGCTTTGTAAATCCTGTTATAGTAAGAGCATCAGAATCAAGATCTTATCTCTGACATAAAAGTGACAGAAAGTAGTCTTTATAAATGCAAGCCAGTTTAAAATTTCACATGATCATACAGTGTGTCTAAGGATCAAACGTGTAGTTTATAGTATGATGTAAATCAGTTAACTATATTTGTTGTCTAAATGAAACAACTGCATACAGTTTTATATATGTGAAGTGAAAATTTTTACTGATTTGTCAGTTGCAGTGAAATCTTCTCTCCTATCATTTTTATTTAAGTGTTTAGCCAAGTTTWGTCTCTGATACGGTAACTCACAGCACCTTAGCATACAAATATTCCTGTTTAATTCAGTCATGGCCCCAAGGATTAAGGTGCAATTCAACATAAATCATGGCATTGGCAACTACCCCTTGATTATCAGCTATTGTTTAATGACATGAGTGTGAAATTCATGGAGGTTTCTGGAAAGCAAATAATTGTAAATGTGTTAGTTAACATATATAACATATAATATAGCTACAAGCTATAATGCTGATCTAAACAATGTGAAGGCTATGTCTGCTCACTGAGTTTTGTTTTGTTGTTGTTGTTTTGTTCTCATCTCAACATTCATTTCTTAAGAAAATTGGCTAAAAAGCGGAAAGAGACATTGAGTAGCACACGGCAGGAAATGACAGTGATGGTGAATTCAATGGATAAAAGCTACACTGAGCAAGGCACCAACTGTGACGAAGCTTTCTCTTTCATGGACACGCACAATCTAAATGGGAGATGTAAGTTTTTTTCTTTTCTTTTCTTTTCTTTTGTAAGGTGGAAGGAGGGTGCAAATGGTTTTAAAATATTCTTCATTACTCAGTCATGGAAAATCCATGGGACCCAGAATCTCCCACTGTGCAGTACATTACAGTGTATATTCTAATGAGCAAGACTGTCAGACATCAAGAATAGACTTCTTTAAAAATAATAGGGATAATTGAGCTTTTTGCTGTCCATCCTTTTCTTCTGTAGAAGAGCAAAGACATTACTGGAACAGCTGTAGTTTTACCTTTTCCCAATCTCTATTATGTTAAAAATTTTATATCTTTCATGCTGACCCAAGTCCTTCAGCTGCTTCCCCTGCTCACTCCTTTTTTTTTTGTAGGCAAAATTTATTTTTGAATGTCAATAATGGTGATCTATTGTCTTGTTATTTCCAGTTCTAGATGATGCTCTTTCTCTTGCTTGTTCAAAGAACTCAGTGGAATTATCCAGTCTGCAATTTTCATAAGAGACACTGTAATATACTAGGTCTTTTGGGGTCTACCCTAAAAAATAAATAAAATCTGAGTTATAAAATTTCTGAGGACTCACTCCCATCTGGAGGTTAGCGCTGAGCATAGACTAGGACTACAGTATTTTTTTATAATTGCTGAAAACAAAAAAGAATGAATATATTCACACARCATTTTTTAGTTTTTGTAATTCTTAACAAATTTTAGTTTTTCTTGTATACTGATGTTTTTGAACAGCTTCAGAATCCATTAAAGATTGAATTTTGTTTCAAGTACTAACAGAATACAAGGCCCAATTCCCACTCTTTAATAATATGCTTAAGGACTTATCTTTAAAGAGCTCAGTTGTACAAACACTTTCTCTGAGTTTGTACAATGAGACTTCCCTTGACAGCATTAGGCTGAGAATTTGCAAATGTTAATTTGCATTTGAGACTCTTTCAAACTTGCTTTGAAATAGATCTTTCAAAATCTGACTTGCCTTTCTGGTAAGAGTATCCCATTGCAATTAATGAGAAGGCTTTATGAGGAGATCAAGAGGTTTGATTTCATCTTCAGTCATCATGATGTAGTTTTCCAATGGTGTTATTGAATCATCACAACAACCAGTGTGGCTACAGTGAGTTCCTGGCCGCAACCTGTTTTTATGTAAACCGCTTTAAAACACTTGAAATTAATTCGCATGTCAAACATTTTATACCAGTTGAGGACTAGAACCTTTAATTCGGACTTTGCATAACGTAGTGGTCAGAAGAATCAGGTTGACAGTCTTCAGGAATAATTTTTTTTAAAGACCTTATTCTCAAGAGATTCCTGACTCCTATGATAGTTGATTATCCTAGTCATATTCTGCATCTAGGCAGTTTTATTAGCTGCAGCAGCCCTTGCCTCAGCCAGTCTCTGCATTCATATCCAAAAGGAATACCACTCTGCCCTTCCCATCTAGTGATTCAGCAGACATAATCAAAGTAAAGATATATATTCACCTATAGGATAAATGACTGCCAGCATCATTTAAAACAGTTTTTGACATAGTTTTGTCTTACAAGGGACTGACAACTGAACGTCCTGGAAGAATAGCAAAAAAAAAGAGGGATCCAAGTTAGCAGGAGTAATCTTAGACCTACCCATCCAACAGATCCTGTCATCTTTTTTCTTTTCTTTCATGTTATTCTGCTTATTGGTATCCAGAATATCCTTACATCCACTAATCTGAGTTTGAGCTGTATAGATAATCAAACCTACAGCAACTAGGGTTGAATTTGCAATAAGCTTTGCTTAAAAGCCTTTAATGACTGTTTGGCTGAACATCCTCTAATACTGTGTGATTAGCTTTCTCTCACCTGCTGAATGTATCTGTGCTTATAATGGTAATTCATGTGATCTATCTATACCAAGGAACTAATTGAGCTTAATTTGTTTCACTGTGCTTTCCCACAGCTTTTACGAATGGTTAAAACATTAAATACCAAAGCCAGCATTGGTCTATGTATCACTACTTGAAAACCGTTGTTAAACAAGGAGTAATATACAGGGCGTAATAGTATCTGTCTGAACRAATCAAAAAACAGTAGAAGAAAAATGAACTATAGTAAAATATTTGCATACAGTATTGCAGTATTATTAGGTAAATTTACTAATGATCAAAGCTTCTGTCATTGTGATGTCTGTATTTAGGGATCTGTATTCAGTCTAGTCTTGTGGTTTAAGAAATATTTGTCATCGCTGATCAAAATGCTTTATCTGATGACATTTGTTTTTAGGGAGTGGATCAAATTCACTGAGCCATTTTCTTCACCGGAGGCACCTAGTTTTCCCCAGGTCTTGACAGTGCAGCAAACACAACAGAACTGGCCTGAAACCAAGCCAGTCACATACGGCTCTGTCACCCGGCTTAGGTAGCCGCTCATCGCCTCGCTCCCTCTAACCAGCTTTGTTTCTCTTACAGCTGTGTCTTCACCATCTTCCTTTACAATGAAAACTAACACACTGAGCACAACAGTGCCTAATTCTTATTACCCAGGTAACCGATATTTTTTTTCTTGGTTTCATCCCTATATAGACCTTTCTTATAATAAAAGCATATAAGCTTGTGTTTCAGTGCACCTTGTCCTAGATATTTAATACATATAACAAGTTGCTTACAGTAGCTTTCTGAAAGAAAAMTGGGGAACATTTATCAATCATTTACTGTTCTCTCTCTTTTTACCTTTCCTGCATTGACCTGCTTATGATGTATGACAGATCCATTTGTGCCAACTGCAATTTTAGGTGAGAACATTTCCCTTTATCAAAGTTTATTGCTGAACTAATTTAGAAAGTCACAGATCCCAGGGTACAGACAATAGTATGCAAAAAGCTGTAGTTTTATGCTTGAGGGAGGGTAAGTTTATCTACATTGAGAATGCTAAGGACAGTTATCAAACTTGATTTCTGCTATCAGAGTGCAAGTCAGAGGAGAAAAAAGAGAAATAATTTTAACAAGTGGTTTTGTGGGGAAATGTTTATGCATGTATTTGGAGTGACACAAAAAATTTTGATTATCCTGGCAATTGAAATAGTTTTCCTCATTTTTTTTCCATTTTATGTCAGAACTGAAAATGTCACTTCTTAAAAATAACCTTTCCTAATTAGCCTATTCATGATACAGAAAATCAGACAAATTTTTGACTGTCTACCAGCTATCATTTCTTCTCACACTACCACATAGTTTCTCATATGCTTGTCAAAGTGAAGTTTCAGAGGAAAAGTGGTGTTTTGAACAGTAAAATGGTAACATGACACTTACAGTCATGTGGTTTGAGGGTTTATTATGGTTTATTATGCATCAGGTGTCACAGGAGTAAAATAAAATGGTAGAGCTATAGGTTAAAAACATATATAGTTAAAGTATAAAGCATTTCTACTGGGAATTCAGGAAACCTTCTATTGTCCAGTTTCAAAAAGAGAGGGATTCCAGCACTGTGACAATAAAGTAAGCATGAGATGCTATTGTATTTTTTTGATGCCTAAGTAACTCAAAAGCAGCACTGTGGCCTGTATTTATTTACACCTCCTTCCCATCCTAATATTAAAGTAAACAGGGAGATTTTAAAATCGAAAAAACGAGATAAAGCAATGCACTGTCGCATGAATTCAAACTCCTAWATTAAGCCTGTCTATTTACTCTTTTTACAATGATTGATATCTTTACAACATGTATTTTTCATTCTTCTCCTTCAAATCACTGTATAAGACCTCTGAACTGATTCCTATCCTTAAACTGTAAGTTAAAAAGACTTGAAAGTAAAATGATACATAGAAGAAGTCAAAATCTAGGAAGGTGATTTTTTTGTAAACTTGTTATTGTAAAAGAATAATTAGCAAARTGTATTTCAGTATGATAACTTTAAGAAGGAACCCATGCATTTTTATACGATATGTAAATCGGAGAGAAGGTAATGGTAGTGACTGTAACAATGTAATAATCTGCATGCAAATGAAATTTGCAGCGGCTTGTAACTGCCTGAGATGTTAGATTTTTTTTGTGTGCTTTAGCATTCATTCAACACTTCATCCAGTAGATGTTCTTTCCGACCTTGTGGGTGGGTAAGGAGAAAAGTACTATTATCAGGAGAAAAACTTTGAGATTTCACATTTGGATTGTTAATTTTGGTTAATGGTTTCTCAGATTTTTTTTCAATCCTTTGCTATTCAATAATGATGCTAAAATTATTTGTGCATTTTTCTTTCACAAAAAGTAATCTCCAAGCAAACAGTTCAGATATCAGATTAAAATACAGACTGAAAATCTACTTTACAAAGTCTGTAAGATCTTGAATTAGCTCGATGTGTATTTTATGGTCTAATACAGCTACATGTGCTTACTCATATCAGAAAATCTTTCTTTTCTTTCATTGTAGAAAAGAAATATTTTTGTTAACTTATGTGTTAGAACTTTAGTATCCTTTTATGACTGCTGTTCCATTGAGACAGAGTTTATCTCCCAAAAGGTGTTTGTGATTATTTGTACAGGACTAGTGTTCCATCTGAGATGAATCAAATTAACTCTGCTTGAGTCAGCAGAGGAATATAGCTTTTAACAACAACAACAACAAAAAATCTTGTACCATTATTTACATGCTGGATTTTTATTACAATTAATATCTGCTCTTGCTATCTTTGAATGCCCAGTGAAGTTTTTTTTCAGGCTGCAGGGTCAAGCCTGTAGTCAGAACTAAATAACCTTTCATTGTGACCTCCTGGAAAGGAAACAGGTCTGGTGAATGACTGAGTTTAGCTTTTAAGATCAAAGACTACTAGAAAGTCTACAATATACTTACTCTTTCCAAAATTTGATAAAGCAAGATCTCTGGAATATTCGTGCAAACTAGGAAATTCTTAGGCAATTGAAAAAAATGACTGATCAGTAATAGCAAACGCAGTGACACAAGGGGCCCACARTCTGAATCCTCAATTTCAGTTATGTGGAAATGTTCATATAGTTGAAGGAAAACTTTCATAGTTAGCCTAATAACCTAACTGGTTATTAGGAATTAGGTATATTTCCTGGTTTCCAGGAAAACCTGGGAACTAAACAAGTGCTTTACATAATGGTGGCTAAATCTGTAGATGCTGAGCATTAGTGTGGGTCATATTTGTGTAGTATCAGTGATTTGCACATTTCCGAAATTGGAAAAACAGAAGTTTCCTAGCCCAGATAAGATATCAAGCTGGATCTGCAGATATCTTCCRTGCCATAAGTTCATATGACTGTAAATAAATGTGTTATTTAACAAGCATTGTAGAATTCTATGGGAATCAATAGGTGGAGAGTAGAATAACTGTAGGATTTAACTACTAGTTTCATAGCACAAGACCCTGAATATGTCTTAACTTTGCATTCATAATARTTACTAACAGTTTGTGGGAAAAAGAAAATTCTGACCTCCTTCTAAAATTGAAGTAAACCACACAAAAATCATGATCAACTTCTTACACTTTTTTTGTCTTTTGTGTCTTAGCCACCTTGTAGTTTTCAGGTGCCATTTCAACAGCAACATACTGTACCTACACTTGTATACCACGTTTCATGCCATGCATCACAAGGTGCTTCACAGTACAATTTTATCACATGTTAGACGAAAGTTGTCACATTTAATGACTAAATGATGAAGTCAGTTTCCTTGTGGATTGGAGCAGGTTAGTAAGCCAGCAGGAAAAGTAGTGAAATRCCCATATGCATACCCATAAATTGCTATCTGTTGTTTCTGGTTTAGCACAGTTCATATTGACTGCATGCCCAGGAGGACTAGATTTGAAAAATCTCCGTATCACTGTGAACTGAAAGAATCTGAAATTATTCTTGAAATATCACCCATGGAGCTTTGTGGCCTCAACACCAATTTCCAGGGGTATTACTAAGATCAAAATCTCACCTTTTAATGAGGTGTGGTAGCAGTTTTGGTGTGCGCATGGGAATCTTGAACTTTTTTGTACAGTGAATTTGGGGAACATTCTGCTATAATATACTAAATTTATAAAAGTGGAAATATTATTTTAGTGTTTCCTTTTGATACAACATATTTTACAAACTAATCATTTTTTGTAAAGATACTGTTTTTATGAACCACTTGCTATGGTTAGCATGCAGCTAAGGAAGAGTAGTTTTACCAAGTCAAAGAAGTAGCAGTATCAGTGAAAAATCAAAAACTTTTTGAGATATCTAAAGTTATTATTTGGGTAAAAAGAAAAATATTTATGATGATACTTGAGCCTCAGAATTTGGGTTATTTTTTCCTATTGTCAAGTCTGAACAGATAAAAAATTCCAGCTAGACAGCAAGAAAGTGATATTTCTTCCTTACATAGAGTGCATTTTCACATCTATCTATTGCTTAGAATGAGTTTTGATCTCAATTACATCTGTTGTGAATTAAGTCACAATAAGATAACTTGGTTTCAATAGATTTAATTTAATTTATACTGTGAAACTGAGATCAGGATCTGACTCATTTAGGAAATCACATTGTAAAAACTAAATTGCAAACATAAAATACCTGTAATTATTAACGTAGTACTGTTGCTTATGCCCTGTTTCCTTTTTCTCCTCCTCTTTTTTTCTCCTGATATGTATCTTCTTAAAAGTGCCAATCAATGGTAAGTTGCCCATTTGCCCAACGGAAGAGATGTGGAGGGTTGGGAGAGTATGTGTCTCGTACAAATTTTAACCAACCCACTGGGTTCTCTTGCTTGTTGGCTTGCATGTTAGTTGACATTAAACATTTCATGCCTAAAGTGACGGCTCGTGGTACACCATGGTCCTAAAGCATGTTCAGCAGCCAGTCAAGACATCTTTCTTGAGCAGATGACCCTTTGCATTTGTCCTCCTGTATTTTGTTTTCAAATGTTGTATCAGATTTACATTTCCATTGCAGTCCTAGCTTGATGAAACCATAAGCCATTTTGTGCGTCTTTTTATTTTGCTCACTCCAAACATTTGCTCTAAATTTGCAGCATAAAATATAGCAGTTCACTAATCTGAGAAGAATGCAAGTCCTATTTCATTCGGTGGGACTTGATGAAGTTTCAGAATGAAACTTCAGTGTAGTTTAGAACCACATGCCTAATTTAGAGCTTGTTTATAATCAGCTAGTGTTATTTAAAGCAATATTATAGTTTGGACTGCTCTGCAATGCTTCCATTGTAGAACCATGGACTTTGCCTCATTCCAGTCAGTCTTGTAATTTCCCTGTGTAAACTACTCCATGGATATACTTCTATCTGGCATAGTCTTCACAGACTGAAGAAATACTGAAGATGTCAGATTTCTGTCATTCCTCTAGAAATCTGTGTATTTTGTATTTTTATTAATAAATGCAAATGAGCTAGTACATTATGAGATATTCTTTTCCTAGATGAAACCCACACGATGGTCAGTGACACAAGCAGCCTGGTCCAGTCCCATACTTAYAAGAAGCGAGATCCAGTGGATGTACCCTACCAGACCGGACAGCTTCATCCAGCCATCCGTGTAGCTGACTTACTGCAGCACATCACCCAGATGAAGTGTGCAGAAGGCTATGGATTCAAAGAGGAATATGAAGTAAGTGTCAGGTCTAATGATCTGATTATTATGTCTTCTGTGCTCTTGGCTTTATCTGTCTGCTACCTGTGCCACAGAACAGGAATAATAATTACTTGAYCCAGTAAGCTAGTTGCACTGTGAGGAAGACATTGAATGGAAAGTCAATCTCTAGAGTGAGCAGAGGYGCTGATATTAATGAGCCAGGATGGGGAGTTTGAAATAAAAACATTTCTGGGGAATCTCTGCCTAATTCTAATCACATGTATATTGAAAAAGCAGGTCCACTAGCTGTCACCTGGAAATTGCCGTGCTACTGAAAAATGTAGCCTTTTTTTTAGTGTTTCATCACGGATTGTCTAATCACAGTTGCCTGTTAACGTGATAGATGTTAGTTTGGAAATCAAAGTTCTACAAGCAGTATTGCTTGGAATAATAGTATTCACCATGCAGAGGAAGTATGCAGCTCTTCAGAGAAGCCCATAGGACTACAAAGCTGTCTTRTGGTGCCTGAACCATTTCACTTTAGCTGTAAGCTATTCCTGATCATTATTTTTTCATATGTACCTATAGTCTCTCCTTTTTTTTTCTTTCTTTGATCCAATTTCTGTTTCTTCATTTCATGCTACAGTAACCTTTTCCTTCCTGTTATCGTCGTCTTTATTTTAAATGTCATAACCACTACACCCTGGTAAAGACTATAGGAATGCAACACATTGGGCTAAAGTTCCTATCTTCCTTGTGAGATAAGTCGGTTTGTCTAAGTGAAAAAGCAAAACACAAGCAAATTGCTTGTGGTTCTACTTACGCTCATGCCCAAAATTAAGGCTAGTATTATGCCTGGCTTCAAAARCTTAGTTATGCTGAAAAGACTCAAGAACCATCCATTTCTCTTCCAAATTGTGTGGTTGAATGAACAGAGACTTCTCAACCTGTGTTCCTTATCTAAAGTGAGGARTTTTTTGAGACTCTTTAAAATCAATTCCATCCAATATTTTAATTGTTAGGATAAAAATGAATGTCCATTTCACTCTCACTTTTAGCTCAGAGTTTAAAGGGTTTATTCATGTGAGCACTTCTCACATACAAGGATACTCTGGCACRGGTGGATAGGATATCTACAGTGAGTAAAGTTTCCCACAAGATTACAGTTCAACAGGTTTGAAACTAAAAAACTAAGTAGCATAAAATTATAAATACCTAGAGAAAAATATACAGAGTTAGTCCACTGAGTTGGACTATAAATGGTCTGAAATTTCTTAGGAGCATATTAGAATTCATGGAATGATTTTTGGTTGCTTAGGTAGGAAGGTGCACTGAATAAGAACTTGTGTGATGCATAAGTGGATTGGAAGCTCTGAAATACCCTGTTAACTTTTAATACGTGATATGAACTGTGATCCAAGATAAAGTGACCAGACAAAAAAAAAAAAAAAAAAAAATTGTACCTGACCATGGAAGCAGGTAAAGATCACCAGCAGCCCATCTCTCCATTTCCAGGAGCAGACTACATTTGGATGGGGCTGAATTTGCTTCTATATGCTATGCATGCTTCTATATGCATCCAGATGAGAGACCTATCAAATTATACTGCATCTCTACCCCAGAACACAAGCCTAAGTAACCTTTCTCTGAAAAATAGGATGTGAGAAATGAGAGGAGCAAGTAAAACCCAGTCATGCTCTGGTATGACCCTTACATAGCCAGTGAGAAGGAAATACAGATGGAATTTTAATTCTGTCTTCTTGAAGTAGAAGCCTGCAAGAAAGATCACTTCTCATTTCTTCATCTGATAGAAAGAGAAAGAAGAGGGACAGCCTGCAAAAGTCATTTATATTAATTACACCGTGTAGAGCAAGCAAGAATTTCTGTTCTGGGCATGCACAGGTCTGCACTACCCTAGAGGCTCAATATATCAGGCTTGAGTTTTAAAAATAAGGACTAWTGCATTCACTGTTGCACACCCTTTAGCTGATGAAGTCTTTACTAGTACACTGCTGAGCTTGTACAGGTGTTCATGCTGCTTGCTTTTTAGAGGAGATGGTGGCTTTTTGGAGTTTACTGTGCTTCGTCATGCCAACTCCATGTTATAACAATTGCTTAAATATGTAATTGTTTAAATTCGTATTTATTGTATTAGACTTTCAAAGCCCATGCTTCAGGCCTCTACTAAAGTTACTGCTGGCAATTTCTTTCCCAAAATATAGAAAACAACTAATTCCCAGAAGAAGCTAATCACTTGTCAGCTTTCATTTGTGCAGCTGACTTAAACAAGTTTGTTCCCGTGATTTTTTTATGTCACTCTCATTTAAAAAAGATAGAATTGAAAATTCTTGTCTTTGGAAAAGATTTGTTCATCAGCCAAAACCTTTTATACCAGCATTAAGCCTAGAGGAAAGCAAAAATTAACAATTAACATACCAAAAAAAAAAAAAAGGAAAGAAGACAACTGTAAAATGGAATTTATAATGCAACCACTGACATGGCTTTTTAACTACAGTGGATCAAATGATGCTTCTGAGAAACAATTTCCAGGAAAATCATTTAATTTTAAGCTTACCAAGCTGATGAATGGCAGCCCGTTACAGACAGTAGGTGTAGTCAGGACTAATGCCAGAAGATGCAATACATCAGGGTGCAGTGTATTAGTAATGGCATGTRGAATTTAAAATATTGCAGCTGCATCTGAGAAACTCCTTTTTATATATGGAAATTGTTTATAATCAGAGTGAACTATAACAAGCCGTGTCTTTGAGGGGATTTCTCTTGTTCAACTCCCTCAGTCTTGCTGGTTTTCCCCTAACTGCAATGAAAGACTTCCAAAGACTGTATTCTAGCACTGCTAAGATTGAAGATCTCTCTGTTTATCTKGCTGTCAGGTTGATACCTTCCTCTTTGCAAGGTTGGACTAGGCAGTGGAAGAACTTTTTCCTCATAAATTATCAGAAGAATAACTGTCCAAATGAAAAGGAAGAAATAGTTTGGCAGGGGATTTGTTTTGAATGAAGTTTCATAGATGATTTTGGCTCTTACAAGACAGCAGGATTACCTAGTCTCACCAGGGAAACAGTTTGAGTCTGAAGAAATTCACATAGGCTTCACTCTGAAAATAAATCTGTTGAACTGAACGGAAAGTGAAGTAGCACATTACCTCTTAGCAGCACTTCAGRGGAGTAAAAGGATACCAAGCACTTACTGTCATGCATAACATGCATATAAGTGCTTTAAAATAAAACTTAATAATTAGCACCACAATTCAGAAAAATTAGGGCTACAGCACACAACCTGGGCACCTGTGTAGTTCTAAGTCCTRCTGGCTTCATGCAGAAGATTTTCGTAACATCCAAAATAAAGGGTAAAAATTGAAAAATCATTTTTAAACAAGGGCAGGTGGGTACTTAATCACTTGCTGCTCAACTTTGCAATATGAACCCCTTGAGATACTGAGTATCTTCAGATCCCAACATACCAGGTTTTGAGAGAACATAATACGTTGCAGTATTGTGACCTTTTATTCTTTTTCTGTCAGGAGTTGAGAGTGTTTGACTCATTATCTCAGAAAATATTGGCTCAGGGAATTGGCTCAGGGAAACATCCCAGAACCTGACACCACTCCTGCAATGGTCAGAGGGAAGATTCCTGTTTTCTAGGGCAGGATCAGGCCCTGAATCTTAAATAAAGCTGTACAGATTTTGATTTTATGTCTAGCTGTGTCTGTAGAATGAGAGCAAATACTGGCATGTCCTTAGCAGCACATCAATAAAAAGTTCACTGTCCGTTTTCCTGTGTGTTTCTCAAGTGTGGAAATAACAGATATATTTTTGTAAGCTGTGGACTCAAATGTAACCTTCATTTACAGTCCAGTGAAGTGTGAATGATTGTAAGGGACTGCACAGACATCTTTAAACTCAGGGAAATTTCTACACAGCTAGTCCATGGTAGATCTTTAAAATCCTTTCAATCCCCCACCAGGCCCTTAAGAAAAGAAAGATTTTTTGGTTCAGTCCCAGCGATGTGAGACTGACAGAATAACTTTGGCCTGATTTCACAAGCACCTCTACACTAATTGTGCATAATTTCATCTGCTCCCCAGTTTGAAAGGATGAGAGAGGTGGTATGGGTCATGGAGGAGGACTGATCCCTCCCCTAGGGTTTGCACTTTACAGCATTAATATGCTCATCTCCTTTCTGCGTTGAAAAAAGAAATAGGGAAGGAGAGTAGAAGTGATCTCTACAATTCATCCCTTTTATTTCCTTACACCTGCCATCTTTTACTTTTAGACTTCTTAGTTTCACAGTGCTTCATGCTTACAGGGTATATCTTTCACAAAGATGTGTATATGTCAAAAGGCTTATGCACATCACTGCAAAAGAGCAAGTTCATCTTCCTTAAGAGATGGACCATGCTGCTGGAGCCCAGCATAGTTTAATGTAGCTAGGGTAGAAACAGAGAAATTCATCAAAATCTTACTATTTTAAATAACATTGATTTTTAACCCTATTTGGGGAGTCTTTGAATCAACAAAAATTTGTGCCTATTCAGTGTAAATTGATTCTTTGCCAAATTAAGCTTCGTTGACATAAGACAATCTCAAATCGATTTCAGAGTGTCCACACAGGAGCTTGGACTGGTTTAACTGAATTGATTTAAAAACACACCTTTAATTAAACCAGTGCAACTTGGGGTAGCTCAAGCTTTGGAAAATCAATTTCACATTATGTTCCATGCCAGGGAGTTCTGAACTTCCATTATTTCAAAACCAAAGGTTCCTTTGAAAAGGCAGGATCTGCAAATGGTGTCCTTCGCAGATCGGCCTCTTTTACCRTCACTAACAGGACTCAGTCAATAGCAGAGTCTAAAAAAGGTTCCTCYGTGTAGCTTTAGCCTTGAGGCCTTTTCCCCCTTTCCCTCTCTCTCTTCCTTCTCCTCCCTTCCTGTCCCACACTTCTTTTCCCAAAGTTTTGTGGCAATTCAACTGTTTAGTCAGGAAATGATTTCATACTGGTATCTTTAAATCAGTACTGTTCCTAATACACTGAAGTTATATGCTGTCAGGATAAATTGTACAGATTATGCCCCTTTAATGCTGTATGGCATGCGCTCTGAGAGGTTGCACCAGTGTAACTGTACTAATCTCTGAATCACTGCAGTTAAATAGATGGATGTCTATGTGGATACAGGCTCAGAGGGCCTATCAAGGTCAGGAACATGAAATATATTATCTACTGTATGTTAACCAATTCATTTTTTAGCACTTCTTAGCACCAATTACAGATTGGCAGCAGTATTTTAAAACAGGTTATCTAGTCATGGTCAGTGTTCAGGCACACCGTGGGGGATTGTGGTCAAAGGTGATCATAAAAAAAAAGAAATGAACAATTTGAAGAGAATTTGGAGGTGAGCACCGAGAATAAGTGGGGGTATGGAAGAAATCCTGGCTTCACAGAAACATATTCATTGAAATAGAACTTCAACAGGTACACAGATAGATGTGCTGACAGTCAATAAAAGCAAGTGGCTTTTCACACAGTGTACTGCTGGCCAGTGAAATATCTGGTGTAAATAGGAAATGGCTTTAAGAAACAAAACAAAAAAAAAGCACCTTAAAAACAGCAGAATCASAGATCCTCAGTCTTCAGGACAGAAGGTGCTCCAGGCAAGGAGGAAATCTTTCACGGAGGAAGATTACTAGACTTGCCGACTTTAGTTTTCATTTTCTCCAGACCACTGTTAGATAAATGTCTGACATAGGGCAGAAGTCTGATACACAGAAAGTYCCACTTTCTGCTTTCGTGCAGATACATAACAGAGCAGAATTGAGTGACTCGCATGCGCTCCTCTGCTCRTGGCTTTTCTTCTGTTTGGTTCTTGTTGAAAGACAAATACGCTGCCACATGACACTTCTTTCTATATGCTGTGCTTCTGGGGCCCTGCTCTGAAATCTTGAAAATAGTAGGAARAATTCTGTTGATGTTGGGTTGACACAGGCAGTGACAAGACCCAGCTGGTGCTGCTTTTTGTACGTGTGTTCATTGTGACAGCAACTGGCCTGTTTCACCTCCAACGTGTACATTTTTGTCGTGCTTTTTTCCTCGTTTTATTTTATATTCTGCAGCGCCAGCTGAGACAGTCAATACTACAGTCAGTGCAAGTTATTCTCTATCCCACAAGACACAAATAACTAAGAAAACAAAAAGACTGTGGAACATTAGGGGGGAACAGGGCCTTTAGTAAGCAGTGTAAATACACTAAGGACAACATCTGTGGCCTCTGGAGTTGAGAGCAGACAACTGTTTTTCCTTCTTTCTTTTGTCTTTTTATTTTTGTAAGAATGAGAAAACTTATCAGAGAATGGAAACATGACAGAAATAGAAACGTAAGTAAAATAGTGGGAATTTGTCTTCTGAAAATGGTGCTGAAAATTGTAGGAAATATTCATCTGTAGAAATCATTRCTATTATTTTTGCTATTATCTCATCTGTTAAAATGAGGCCCAGAACAAGCACCTGAATGTCCAGTTGAATCTTTAAGGTCTGATCTTAAATGTTTGAAAGTGGCAGTGGTCTCATTACAGGCAGCAGAAGTGGTCCCTCCTGTACAAAATAAAGGAGAGCCACAGCTTATAGTGATATAAAACTTCTTACATGATGTAGGTTTTCACCCTTTGTCAAAATACTGTGTGCGGACATCCCATTTTCCTTAGATTACCACAGGATCTGCAGCAGCCTTCCGTGAATCCCAGGTGATCTTGTTCCCTGTAGTGTTTGTCACAGGCCCGTGGGCACTGGGGAGAGCTGACCAAGGGARCCCAAAAGCAATAGTAAAACTGGGCAGCTGCTATGTCCACAAAACATGTTTTGGTTCAGAAACACTAGGATGCTCCAGATCAATACCAAATAGAAGAAAGTAAAGTCACCCCAAGCCAGAAACTACCTTTGCTAATGGGAACTTGTGCTGATAGTGATACACTTCCGAGTGCATGCAGAAACTCTTTAATTCTTTAATGAGACTCACAGCAGAATGGGTGACTTCCAGTCCCTGAACACCAAGAACTGATTCAGCTGAACAGCTGTTGGTAAGGGTTTGCGTAGTTTTCCTTCAGTTCAGAGGAAAGACTTTCAGTTTGCTGAATGTATGTTGGCTTCTCAGTCAGCTGTGTGCAAAACTGAATCTCTCCTTAATAGCTGTGAATTTTTAGAGTTTGGATGCATGCAAGTAACCAGCAAAAAGCGTGTCAGAGTTCTTAATATCACTGACACAACACTGCCTTCCTGTCCTGTGCTGCAGTGTGGCTGACTGCCAGTGACCAAGGTGCCCAGGGAGTTTCTAAATCCCACTGTTTCCTTCTCCCACTCTTCCTAAATGCCTTCTCTTGCGATCTAAATAAAAGTGTGTCTATCTGCGGAAACAGCGTTCTGATTTGTTTCTGTTTAAGCAAGTTTAATTAGAATTTATTCTTAMAACAAATTATAGATTTAGTGAGATCGTGGCTTCGTTGGGTTTTATGTGTTTGGATAAAATTGCAGAGGAGCGTATGCCAGCATACTTCCATATCCTTAGGACTACCCTCACTGGAGGCAGGCATCTGTTTGTTGATGCTGTGAGGTGGTTACTTTTGGTCCTRATCAGTCTGTGAGTTACTTGGGTTTGAACTTTCTGTTCTGCGCCTGAACAGTCTCAGCTGTGTATGATCTCAGGCAGCAGGTATGCTCAACGGCAACAGCTAATACCACCCAAAGTTTTTCTTCATGTGGTTTTGCAGGACTGAATCTTGCTTGCAAAGAAAAGTTTAGGSTGTCATGACAAATAAAGAGAAGCACCTGATGCCTTTTCCATGCATCTTTCAGGACTATCACATCCCTTTAGGCAGTGCCACTTAAAACAGAGTTGGCAGTGTTGATCTGTTTGGAGCAGTGTTGACACACTCAAAAAGCATGAGACAGATTCATAAATTGCATTTAAATGAAAAATCTGAATGTAGTTTGTTGTTATGTAGCAGTTCTGGCATCTATTGTAGTTGGTCTCTTCCTCTACTGAGTCTGGCAGTCTGGATGGATGTTACGGTAATCGTATTAGGCAGGAAGACAAAATTTGTAGTAGTGGTTCTGCGAAATTGTTATTTATTAGCAATAAAAAATGGGCTGTTACGTGTCAATTGTCARTGCCCTGAAGCTGTCCTGAGATTCTCTTCCATGTTTCGCAGATACTCCTTCTGTATTTCAGCATAGCTGGTCTCAGCATCAGAAAGCCAAGAGTGGTACATTATGAGCACCTCTGCTCTTATTTCTGATCCTTAATGACTAAGTGTCTRTACACATTTGAAATGGAAGCAATTTAGCTATTGCTTGCAGTTGTGCCTTCCTTATCTCGTGGCAATAAAGATTAGATTTTACTTAGCAAGTTTTTTTCTCCCATCTTGGATCCAGCAGCCACAGCAGTCTTTCAAAATTCGTTTTAATTTTGCTCCCCTTTCTCCTGACCTATCACTCCATCAGTCGGCTCCTTTATTCTCTGAAGACATTGCAGAATCTTCCGTAATGTCTTCTGGGAAGATGTGGGGATGTGTTCAATGCCAAATAGGAACAGTAGAAGAAATAGCTTCCAAGTTTCACTGATTATTGTCAACTTGCCACCAAGTAGAACTTCTGAAGTCTAGTCTCCACATCTGATAAATCTAAGTAACTAACACAGGAGTTATTGATATATTGGGGCATTTTTTGTGATGAAAATAGTTAAGCTTTTCTGCCTTACTACTTCTTCAAGTGTTTTGGATGGACACAGATGCATATGGATATTCTTTTAATAAACAACAGRGCACATGGCTAATTTAGCATGTGAAATCTGTCACACCATTAGTCTGCAGCCTGACTTTCCTTTGGGAAGCCACAGGTTAAGCAATAGTCACTCCGTACTAAGCAGAATTCTCAGAATATATTGATCCCTGATTATCCATTAGACAACCCATTTATGCTGAGCGATCCTCCTACTATGCTTTGGCTAGTATGAAATCCGTACTGTACTTTACATATTGGGGCTTATGTTCAAATTTACCCCATCTGTGCATCACTATGGGGTATTGATCACCACTGTAGAAAATTGAATGAGGCCACTGACCTCATTTCATTCATAATGTGAGTTTCCAGAAGAAATGGCTTTAATTCTGACAATCCTAAGCTGGTAGGTTAACTTTCCAAATGCTAATGTCAAGTACTATTTGAAAGAAAGAAAAGTTTTTGAGACTTTGCAGGCTATATCCAGTATATTTGCACCACATGGACTTCTTAATTATTCAGATAAGACATTTAATATTTGATCAGAATCCGTAATCTCTTCTTCAGTTAACATATTATTTACTTTTGAAAACTGCTGATCTACCATACTTTTCCCATTGGACCTGCAAAAATGAATTGGTCCAATTTATATGCACAGAATAAAATATTGTGCTTTAACGCTCWAGATATTATTCATTACTTCCTAATCATATAAGCCTCCTTACCTCCTTCATATTTTATTAGTGCCCTTTAAAAAGACATAAAAAATCAGTCACGTAGTTATTCCATTTTAAATTATGCAAATGATGTTAAATGTAATTATAATCTATTCTTTATTAATTATAAATACACTCTATGTGTTTTTTATGGATTGCATTTATTCACTACAAATAATTAGGCATTTTAGTCCATTCCTGGTTTCATGACCAGAACATTATTCTTGACTGTTTGGAAAGTGAGAGGAATGCTCTTCAAACCAAATTAGCATAATTTTGCTATTAGTAGTTTTAATTCAGCAGCAGTTTATCCACAGTATACCTAAACTATACATGCATTTTCTATAATGCATTTGTTTTAAACAAGTTAAAACAGCCATTCTAAATTTTTCAGGACAGCAATATTTATATTCTTATGTAGCTTATGGCTTGGTGAATCTTTTAAAGCACTTTTCAAACTGAAACACCAGTTGTTCTTACACATGTGTTCTTACATATTTCCTCAAACACTTCAGTAATCGTCCTGTTAACAGAGCAAATGATCAACCTTTTCCAGCAGGAATGATTTTTCATTGCAACATGCTGATTTGATAGACCCAGGAAGTTCAGTGGAAAAAGTTAAGTCCTCTGAAATTGCCATGGGCTGTAGCTGGGCAGAGGAGCAAGCAAGCAAGCCYCCTTTCTCTTCTGCTTTCTTGTCTTCTTCTCTGTCAGCCTCCACCACATCTCACTGAGATAGCTGCTCACTGAGTTACCCACCACGGCGGTATCTCAGCAGTGTCCCTGCACATAAGGTTGTTGGGCTGTTGCTGTTCCTCAGCTGCTTGACTSTCTCACCATCATTTTATTTAGCAGTTAGAGGTGGCCCTGGCTCCTCAGCCACTGGAGACAAATAGGACATAGCCTGCCAAACAGCTATGAGAAGACGTTGGCAGCTTGGTGAGCCAGGAAAAAGGAAGGGGGACAAATGCTCATTTTAGACAGGTAAAAAGGAGGAAGAGGGCAACTGTGGGGTGAAATTTCCTCCTAGGCAAGAAGCTGGTGGGAAATTGGAGTAGCCATGTAAGCAGAGCAGTGCAAGAGGTTGGCAGAGAGAACGGCAGACTGACTTGGGGGATTTCATAAATACTGGCAGTCAGAAATGGCATGATGGCAGAATCAACCACATTGGAGTTACTGGGTTTGACGATCGGTTCAAGACTGATGCAAATTCACAGCATTGACACTTCTTCACAGGGCACAAACAGCAGAGGGAGTGGTTCTTGCCTCTGCAGCAATAGCAACTCTTAATATGGAACAGAAAAGAACCTGTTGTATGTACAAGCCTCTCTCAGGAGAGAAACTCTTCCCATGCTTACACCACATGGCAAAGGGAGGTAAGGGGGTAAGGACCTTCCTTGATGCACAAGGTGAAACTCTTCAGAGGCAGATGTTGCCGTGGCTGTTCCACTGCCTTCTGCTATCCGAGCTAGTGTGCAGTACAGGAGGCAGCAAGCTGTCCTCCTTTTAGAGGAATTACAGATACTTGTCTTTATCTTCCCTCAACAGCTCCAGAAAGCTTCCTTTCCAAATACCCCCTAATAACTGCTCTGGGAAGACTGAAGCTTCCACGCAGTGCAGTGTAGRTTCCTGAATTAAGCATGAATTTTAAGTGTGTGATTAGTCCAGGTGAAGACAACAGGAATACTTTGCCCTTTTTGTGCTTAAACATTTGGCTGTATCACAGAGCTTAAGAGTTTCAGCATGAGAAACTATTGGCATTCAGATTTTTTACAGGAAACACGTACAGGAGTGATCCTTGTGCTTTTCCTTACCAAGAATGATGACACATCAGCAACAAAATTGAGTATAACATAGCAAATGCTGAAAAGCGAGGGCTCCTGTACCTCTTACTCAGGTAAGAGTATTAAAAGCAACCACCTCTGACCCCACATAAACAGTCAGCAGAGAAACAAAGCAACTTAAGCAGATGGGGAACAGCTTATAGTGCAAAGCTTTTTAGATTTTTATGGCCTTCCAAGATCCTCTAAATTGAAGTATGACTGTGAGGTTGAAACACGTTTTGTACATGAGCATGTACAAGAGTTTTCCTGTGCAATCCTGAGCAATTGCTGTGATACCAGCATTGCTCTTCCAGGCACTGTCAGCCGTTACTCGCTGTCAGAATGGTTTAGCGCATTGTTTGCATGGAGAGTATTTCACAACATTGTTCTCTGCACTTAGTTCTGATATTAGCTGAGCTTTTGTTCACTTACCTTTGATTTTCGTCTGCAACTCTTTCTGTTTGTCGCTGGTGTCATTGGTCCAGTTGGACAAATAATAACTTCAGTAAAACTAAGCATTTTCTGTTTGTGGTTTTACTCATTCAACCACTCATGCTTCAACTCTGGCTTTTCTGCTTTACATAGCAGTGACAGTACACAGCTTCTGCAAAGTTGGCATAAGAAACTACATATGGCTTCTATGAGTAAGGAAGTCCTTAGAGAGGCTCAGGGCCACCTTATCAGCTCCAATACCAAGTCTCTACCTTGCTTTCAAGATGGTGAAATATCATTCATTCCTGGCTGCTGAATATCCCTGTAGGACATTCTGAGCCATGCCAGAGATCAGTGTTACTTCTGTAATTCTAACAGCAATTACTCAGTATTTCTTAAAATATAGGAAATTGGGAGCACCCAGCAAAGCTATTAAGCAGCAGGTTTAGAGTGAACTAAAGGAAATATTTTTTCACACAGCACATAATTATGCTGTGGATGGAGCTCATTGCCTCAAGTTGCTGTGAAGCCAAAATTATAAATGGGTTCAAAAATGGGCTAGACAAATTCATTATTAAACACAATGGCTATATGCAGTCCCTGGCTAAGGAAGAGATTGCTCAGGAAAGCCACTGATTGCCAGAAGCTAAGAGAGCATGCTGGGGGAAGATTCACTCTCTTTTTGCTCTATTCTTCATACTTTCTTGTAAACATCTGCTACTAGTCACTATCGCAGAAAAAATAATGGGCTATGTGGACCTCCGGTTTGACCCAGTATGCCTGTTAACAGACATAAAAAAGAGGAAAATAAATCAATGCTTCTGTATATACAAAGCAAAAAATGTGATGTGAAATGGTGATTTATTTTTACATACCAGTAGTCAGTTTTATAGGCGTAACATCACTTTAATGATTAGATAGCATCCTATTTTAGTTCTTTTACTTTAGCCACTCTTCTCCTAATTCACTGTCTTGATACTGGACTGTGAAATGCAGGATAATGAATCTGTAAAGGAAAGGAGAAAAGAAGAAATACAGTTGGTTTACATTTGTAAACCAAAAATGGTTTACATTTAAAATGCATGGAACTGCTATGCTACAGCCTAATCCTGGAGTCAAGTTCTGAGCAGTGCTTTATTCTGCAAAGAATCTTGTTTACATTCATTAGGCTCTTTCAAGAGGGTGGTTGAACTTGAGGTGTAGAGTGGTAGTGGCACTGAAGTCTAGTCTAGGCACTTCTTGCCTTTTGGAGAACAAAAACAGACAGTTATGTGAATTTTGAAATTAAACAGGGTGAATTTCCAAACCGCTGGAAAGCATTTGTTTTGATTTTGCACTGGGACAGACTTTTCAAATGTAAGCAAGTTTGATGTCTTGCTGCTTTCCTAGTCATTTTATACACATTTCAATTTTACAGCTGAGTTTTTCATTGTCTCTTCTTTTACAACATCACCAGCTTGAATTTTACCTCTTGATGGTTACATTGTGAATCAGGTCTATAGAACTGACAGTAGGTAGAACATACAAAAATGTTTGAATTCAATAAAAAGACTTATAAATTGTACATACTTTTTGTATGTTTAATTGTAGATCTTGTTAGAGATTGACATATTTTCCCTCCATTTGTCAATTCTTTGCATAGCATTTGTGTTTGTTTTACTGTTATTTACTAAGCACATGTATCTCCGGCATACAAAGTTAAAGATGAYGGTGCTATCTGCAGCATTCAGGGCTTCTATAAAGTTTAATTATTTTGTGGATTACTTTTTTGTTTCTTGTCAATTGAGACTGTGTATTTGCTACTTTCTTTGTGCCATCTTTTTTCAAAATACTGTCATTCTGCTGTAAATTGATTTTTTWTATATATATATTGCTGAGGTAGAAGTGGCCTCCCTAGGAAGACAATATCTTTCCTGTTGACAAAACTAGGAATATGTTTTCTTTTAGCCCAGATGATATGATATGTTTCAGTGGARTTGCCTTAAATATCTTCAAAAAAGATCAGGTTGGATCTTTTTAGCCCTGTTCCAAGGGCCAAAAAGCTAGCAAAACTACTGRACTACTGATCTCTCTAGCTGCATGTGGACTCTGCTCTTGCTTACTGGATGTTTACACTCCTTCCCCAGGTATGCTCCCTCCAATGCCAGGAGCTTCCCCCACAGATAGGACTTTGCCTTTCACTCATCCCCTCCTAGGTGTGGAGACCCCAGTTCTCACCTGCTGACCACGACAGGACAACGAGGTGAAAACATGCATAGTCCCACAGTTATCACAGTAATACTTAAAAGCATTCAGATAGGATTCAGCAGGGGTATCTAATTACTGATACCAGATAGCACACCTTCAACATGTGCGATTTTGAAAAGTACCAAATTATGACATATGCTACAATTTCTGTGTTACCCTACATGGCTCAGCCCTTGCCTGTTTCACATCTCTCACCTATGTTTTACCTCTGCTACATCCTTCTCCTGAGTGCAGGGGCAGGGTGGTGTGTGTGGCTCCCCTTCTCTAACACAGGAAAAAGTGAGGAGCAGGAGGTGGACTACACTCCTTTGCTCCCTTCAGCTGGCAACATTCTTTAGTTTTCCTCGGAAAAAATACTTGAGCAGATGTGCAGATTTTGYGGCCAGGGTGCGGAAAGAGATGTGAGAAGGGGTAATACTCAGGTAGGAAATTCTGCRTCTCCAGGGCTGAGGGAGGGTAAGGTCACCTGTTGATGTGTCCTGGTTCCCCACTTCTCTCAGAGAATAACAAGTCCCAGAGTTCCTGGAAACCTGACTGACTGATCCAGAAGCTTAGTAATGTTTTTTTATAGTATCATAAAAGATTCAAATGTTGCTATCCACATAACTGTTTCAGACTGGAGTAGCCATATGTTGGAGAACTCAATAATATAAAACAGCAAATAAGGTTGCTTTCCTCTCTACTTCCTCAGAAAAAGAAAAAAATCATGATGGAAAATATTATTGTTAATGTCACTAATAGAAGCCACATTTTAAAAAGATGAAGATGCACATGCTTAAAGTAATAAAGTACTAGCTTCACCATACAGTTCTGCCTGTGCCTGGAAAAGTTTATGCATCTTCTAATGAAAGACAGAGAAGCTTCACTGGTTTGTGCCAAAATTCGTGTTGTTGTCAGATCAAATACTTTTATTTTAACTGATACAGTACAYTCAGATGCTAGCTATGATGACAACAGTGAAGATACTGAGAATGATAACATGCAAGTCCAGCTACTCAATACAAAAAAGCAAGCAATGCTTGTTTTGGGTATTATCTTGGATATACCTKTAGACAGATTCTAATGGAATTAAGAGGTTGACTTAGGGATAAGTAGGGAATTCGTATGCCCATCACCATGTTACATCATAGACTTACACCAAGTCCGAACAGCCTAAGGCTACTGACAAATTTTTCCTGGTACCTTAAAAGCTGTTAGCAGTGGGATACSGTAAGAATGGCAGAAAACCTGAATTTCAGGTTCACTGAGCCTGAATCAACTTACTGAGCCATCCCAGTGTCCCAGAAGTCTATTTCGTTTTGGAAGACAAATCTTTTGTTGCAACTTTTCTTAGGTAATTCCAGAACATTTCTGGATTTTGATACAACTTAGCATAAAACCTAAATTTAGTCTGAAATTTAGTCTGAAACCTTAAAAAATACTGTCTCCCATATCCTGCGAATCACTGGTATCAGGAGGGTGTCCTGAACCATCAAGAAAAATTGCAGCACCAAAATCTSCACTGAAATGACTCCTGCCTTCAGCATTTAAAAAATAAAAATAAAAAAATGGGGACACAGTATCAAGAGAAGTATCCTTTTCTGAAGGTCCTCGGTAGAAGCAGATGCTGTTGYCTAAAATTTGATGCTGGTTGTCCTGTTAGCCCATGGTCTCCCCAGCACTAGTCCCTTTTGAACTTACATCTCTGAACCTCCTAGCAGTAAGTTTTCCCCTGTCCTTGGGTGCTCATCACAAGAGTTGGGACTTCCATCAAGTGTCAGGACTCCAGTGCTTCAGTGGCAAGTCACTCTTGTCAGCCTAGCTCACTTTTCATGGTTTTCAGGCAGAATTTGGCTTTCGGAGTCTAACAATACTTTTAGTAGTAAGAAATCTGATTAAATATGAACTTTATAGATTATTTTAAACAACTAGTAATTGTCTTAATGAGAGACAGATGCCTAAGATCTTTGTATTGTCTTATAAGGGAAATATTTATATAGAGACTCAAATTTTTAAAAGTTTTGTTTTATGGAGGGATGAGAAGAATAAAGGCATCTGCTGCTATTCAGTGGAGCTTTTATAATGTTGGCCTGCCTCAATTAATCTAGCTTGAGTGCAGTGTTCTAATGAGAGGAAATATAGAATAAAAATGTAGAGCTGCAATGTATATAAATCTTGAAATGTCCATGAAGAACTGATAAATTGCTGCATTTTGCTCAGTTTATGCAAAAGAGAAAATGAAGAAGCAGATTGCAAAAAAACAAAATTATACGTCAAGTCATTAAATCTTAGTGTTCATTACTGAAGAATTGTTTTGATACTTAGCAAGATCAGGACTGAACAAAAGACTAGCTAGGTGACATGTTGGTAAGAGTTCTGCATCAGAAAAAAAATCCACAGCATAATGTCATGGGTGCAGAACTATTGTTATTCCTTTTTCTATTCTTAGAGCTATGAATGGAAATAATATTCTGCACTTTTTTTTCTTTGTGACTGACYCTTTATTTGTTTGTCAGGTTTCTTGCTGGCTTTCTTAATCTGACTGCATTGTAAAATGGAACTTGTCGCTTTTTAGCCAGACAGTTAGCTCCTTTACTTCATAAACAGCTCATCTTCATGTCTTCATCATATTGTCCTTATAAGAAAAATACTGTCCTGTGCATCAAGGGTACTTTTCTTCCCATTTTTGGTCATTTCTTTTCTGCTTGTGTTACGCTTGATTCATTATTTTCCTAACCTGTGCTGTTACTTGCACGTAGCAAAGTAGATGGAGAAACTAGAGGAGAGAGAGAGACATCCTTGTTTCGTATCTGTCCTATAGTAATTGATCGTATCCAAATTGCCATCTCCACTACTATTGCTGGGTATTGATTTTTTTCTGTTAGGTAGTACAATACTGATTTCACTTGCAAAGTGTATTTTCTAAATGTATTCTGTTTGAGTAGTACCGAGTATGGAGGAAGAAGAGAAATTTTCATTGGGACAGGCAGAGATTTCCGTTATATTTCACATGGTCAGTATGGGTTTGGAAGACTTCTAACAGTTCTTCAAATTTTCTTTACTACGCATCAGGAATATTCTAGCTGATTACATTGAAATAGATTTGGACAATTCAAAAAAGCAGCTCTGGATACATTCTGTTGTAAAGCTGTCACTTGTGTATTCTGTTTTTACTGATCTAGTGACAAAATACTAGTATCACATACCTAATGTCAGATTAGTGRTCCAAAAAGGATCCTCAAGTGACAGCCTTTATGGAGAGCAACCTCTTTTTCCCCTCCTTCATTTTTAAAGTACYTCACTTAATGGATAAAGTGAGTGTGTCTCATTTCAGTAGCCTGTGATCCCATGTATTATATATTTGAATAAACTGGTTTAGGTGTGGTCGATGACTTGCTCCAAGGATACCTCTCTTGGAAGAAGGAAGTGCCATATATACATTTCAGGTAACAACACAGGACTGTTCAGGTGCTGCTAGTCATTCGTGCATCTAACCAGACATTGTTTGTTTTAAGAAGGATTCCTGAGGCTGTGTTGAAACTCTGCTGTCCGCTAGTATGCAGTGAGCATGCTAAAAATGCTTAGATTAACGACAGACAGCAACATGCATCATCTTCATCACTTAGTGCCARTACTATTTTTGTGCTGATTATCTTTACATACTCTTAAATACTTCTCTGCATTATACTTGCAGTGAAGTTTCTGAGGGAGATGTGGAATTGTCTATTTTTTTCAAAGCTTCCCTCCTCCCACTTCCTGCCAATAAGTGTGTCGTTGTTCCRAATGGAAAATGTTTCTTCCAGGAAGAGGTCACAGAATGAAGGGGTGTCTGGGAAAAGGAGACCTAGCTTTAGAGCTGGAGACTGGTGTTTCCAGTGGGGAAGCAGCAAGAGCTCCCAGAGCCATGGAGGCATTCGGCAGCTGCGCTGTCACCACTACGACTCTCTCCTGAGCCACAGAGYGCAGCAAATGCTGGATGCCAGCCAGGCAAATTGAGAAGTAGACACACAGCTTTAGATAGAGGGAGATCCCTTTCTTTAGAGCAAGGAAAATTTACTCCTTCTAGAAGAAGGAATAAGTCTTTTTTTATATATGAGCAAATAGTGTATTTGCAAATACTGAGGCAGACATCGAGTCTCCAGAGTTTCCTGTGGAGAAGAACAAGGAAGATAACAAACCACCACAATGAAGTGCTATCATTTTTCGCAAGGGTTCTGCAAGTGTGCCCTTGTCTGCCTTAGCCTGCCACGGTCCTCTTATTTCCCTTGAAAAGTGCTGTTTTATCCACTAGGAAAAACAACAGTATGCAAAAGATATCTGTGCTGGCCAGTGTACTCAGGCTTTTATCTTGTAATTTATTATGATGTCAGTGTCTCCTCTTAGCAGAATTAAAATCTTATTATGTGCGCTTTGTTTCTTTCTTATCTTTTATCCAAACTATATTAACTGGAGTGGCCTAGATAGATTCATAACAACCCTTGAGGCTCACTTAGTGAGCAGACTCTGAGGGGTGCTTTGTCACTTCTGAAGAGTGAGATCAGCTACATGCATGTTACAACTTGGCTGAAGACAGGAGAGGTTTTGTTCACTTTTCAAATTCACCTTTTCCTTCCTTCGTTTCCTTTCTCCACACGTTGCTTTCTGTTATTCCAGGGAACTCTRTTACTTTCCAGATTTTTCYAAACTCTGTGGTTCTAAATCAAAACCAACAAGTCTATACAGAGTAGTTTAAGATGTTACCACATTTCCTATGSTTGGGTCAGCTGATAATGTAAAGARTCGGGGAGTTTTTGTGAATTCTGAGCTCAGCTCAGGCTATCTCTATTACAATCAATTACACTCATTCAGGTAAAATGAGGACAAAAAAATATTACTAGCTTAGCTAGACATGTCAGAAGCCACCTTTTTCATCAGCTTATGTGTCCACCAGGTCAGTGTTGATCACCTTTCATTCAGCAAGCAGATGACAGAAATGCACAGATATTAAATAAATAGTACTTATTCAAACAATGTAGTTACTCAAATGTAAGGAGTAGTGTTCTGGCTTACAGTTTTGATCAAGTCCTATTGCCGTGGAAAATAATTGGTGTATTTCCCATRTACTTCAAAGTGAGTTTTCTTGAACCCTTAAGCCTTGTTTTATGAATTACATAGARTATGTAGGCAATGAGCAGGGTCCTTCTTATCAGTAACTACATAAAACATGAGTGATCAAAAAGTTATAATGACTTCAACACAAAGCTTACTACTTCAGTGAAATACATAYTTCTTTTGGCTTTCTTCTGATGTTAAAAAATGCTGTTGTTTCTTTTTCTTTCTTTCTTTTTTTTCTGTATTTTAACCCAGTTGCAAACTCTTTTTTTTTTACTGTGGGAAGAAAAAAATAGTAATTCTTACCTACTTTTTTCACGACACATTCTATCATTTTGTTCTCCTTTAATGACATTTCATTAGCTATTTGAAATCATTCCTTGGGGCAAGCTTTTATTATTTGTAAAATAAATCAACCATCATAGTGCTAATCTTTAGGAGGAAAAATGGGCTAGAGTCAGAAGAAATATTTAAATTTTCTATTAGATTTTCTTTTGGAATTAAAAATTAAAGTGCTGAAAATGCTCCAAAATAATGTTTTCAAAGGMGGAGCTCTAGGTATCTAAAACTATTTTCTAGAAGCTATGTGTCAGTTAACATTTCTGAGTACTTTGGACRTCTGCCCCTTTGTTAGAGGTAAGCAAGTTTTTCAAAGATGAGGGCAAAAGAGACCCATTAAAATGTCAGTGAGTTTGGTTTTGTCACTTCACTAAAGGATGAACAAGTCATAATTAGATGCTTGAAATGGCGCTATGGGTGCCTGCATTGGCTCACGATTGRTGTCTCTGCCTTCATCCAGTATTTTTAAAGTACCTCTCCTTTTTGGCCTCATTCAAACCATATTGCAGTGATTAGGCTGAGTATTTCCTTTTGTGCCTGTCACTTGAGCTGTTACCTTTCTGGAAATGGTAGGAAAGTGTTAACTTAGAATCTGTCACAAAACTTTTATGCACACATTCAGTGCGTTGCGTATAGCCTTGAATCCTGCGCTTCCGGTGTAAATATCTTTGTCTTGGTAAGTAGAAATGCTCTTTAAGAAGTAAAACAAGTCTATCCCATCGTTTACGAGCACAGTGTGCAGTTGACACGTGTAATTACATCCTTTGGAACAATGTAGGGGGGGAGGCTAGGAGACAGCAGAGTTATTGAATAATGAAATTGATAATTTTGCACACAAAAGGGTGGATAATGCCYATATGCTGATCAGTGTCTTTCTGTATTGCCCTGGAAGAAGTTTCCTATCAAAGCACAGAAATAGTTCGTATTCAGTGGAGCCTGTTTTGGCTCRTTTTATTGTTTTACAGACTTATTACAGTCATGAGTATTTCTCAAGTTGACTGCTTTCTTGAATATGTGCAAGGTGTGATAGTTGTGAACAAATCTTTTCACTATGTATTTTGTTAAAATGAAAAGTGGGAGAGGAATGGGGAGAATTATTTATGAAAATCTCACATGCTGTACCTGAAGACCATTTGTTAAATCCTCGACAAGCAGGAATCTGTTTTCATGAGAGGAAATAAGTACCACTTGAAACTAAATTTATTTTTTTTACACACAAATTGAAAATGACATATCCTGTACATTAGTTACAGTACAAGTGTGTGTATTGTACCCAGAGGGTCCTTTCTATGAAAAARGATCATAAAATCCCAACAACATACTCTATTTTCGTGCTGGAGATAAATCTGGAAGATGGATGAGGTTAAGTTATTGCTAACTGGTATGCCAGGAATAAGTTTCTGAATTAGAATGTTAATTGTATGTTCTCTTGCAGTCCTCTTACTAATTCACATTTCACCGCACTTCTAAAATCTTTCCTTACAGGGAAGTCTTAAAGAATTTGAAAGGATTAAAAYTGCTGGGGTTCTTAAAACTTAAGTAGGTAGAATGCAAATGGCTCTGAAAACTTAACAGAATTTAAGTTGTCTGTCAAAWTTTCAGGCCACACTGAAGAATCTTTAGAGATTTATATTCCCACTGCTGCATGTTAGAAGAGAACATCAAAAACAGCTATATTAGATACCAAGATAAGRAATGATATCAATATATCTCATAAATATATTGGTTTTAAAATTATATGGGAAGTGTGTAATTCTTTGTAAATTACTATAGAATTACTCCTTGACATTCACTTTTACAATATTGTCMTGGATTAAATGACAATGTGGAGACTAARTGGACATGGATATCAAAATATTTTTGTCACAAATATAAGCAGTTTTACAAATTAAGTGATTTCCCTGTTCCATGGCAGAGAGGACACGGTCCAGGGGAGAAGTTAGATGGGTCAAAGAAGTGGTTCCAGCCGTGCCTTGTCTTCCTTCAGCTATGAGCATCRTTGTCCTCCTGGACATCTCCAGAAGTCAAGGAAACGGGTCAAAGTCCTGGTGCAACACTCTCCAAGAGGCCCCAGGCACCATCAGTTGGAGGACTGGGTACAGAATACCTAGTTCTTGATTGTCTCATTCAAATTCACTTAGGGCCTAACAACTAGCTGTTGTCACTGCTAATGCTCATGATCTGCTTATCTCAAAGGTGCTGGACACCTTTGCAACTTCCACAGTGACTGGCARGTTGTTTACCCATAAGTTACTTCTCTATTCTTATAATTAAGCTATTCTCTTAACCCACAGGGTTAAGTAAAGTTCATCTACATATGCTACCACTGTCATGAACTAAGATTAACTTATGCTAACTTCTGCAAGTATCTGCGTCATTAAGATAGCGTGCCAAAGCAGTTTCATCTTTTTAATATGATTTCATTATGCAGCTATAGCTTAACTAGATTGGTCAGCTGTCAAGGGAATTTTAAGTCTATGACTTCAAAATTACAAATGTTTTAGAAAATATCCTAGTTGAAAAGATCTTGGCTCTAAAAAAGTCTGACTTGGTAAGCTGTGCTGCAGRCAGTTGGAGCAGGAGCCAGCAGTTTCCTTTCCATTTCTTCAACATTTAATGTAGRTGTGATTACGACGACCAGGAAGATTTTTGCTCTTCTCTTCTCGTGTGTTCGGTGGACTAACACAAATGCATCTGAGAAGGAAAGAGTCTCTTTCCTACCACAGGCCACTCTTCATGTAGACCTTGGTGAATCTGTTAATGCAAAGATTGGATTGTTTGTTTGTTTTTCTTTTTTTAATCAGTTCAAGGAGACACAACTAGGTTAAGGAGCAACAGCCAGAAACAATATTAGAGTCACGGCAATTAGGACTATAACTCCGTATCTTCTTTCAGGCTTATTTGTGCCTTTTCTCTCACATTCAGAGAAGCTTACGGAAGCTACCAGCCTACTTTTCCAGAAAATTCCAAACAGAATGAGGAAGTTTGGGAGAAGACATCAATATATTCTATTTGCAGCAGTCTTTAGTGTGTTTTTTTTTCCTTTCCATTTTCAGACCTGGGTGTGAGTAATGCATTGATAAGTGCTTTATAAATGCTGAAGGCAGTTTACATTGATTAGATAGATTTTCACATTGACTCTTGCAACAGACAGTTTTCAAGGACAAGCATAGTAAAATGTTTTTTAAATTCCATTATTTGAAAACTGGACATAATTCTCAGTGATTGAAGCTGACAGAAGAAAAAGCTGATGGTGAATATATTCTCTGGTGGCCTGCTGTCATCCACAAATACTTTCATTGATGAAGGCAATGACTGAAGTATGAAGAGTTGCTTGCATACAGTGGGTTGCCATCAGTGAAAAAATTTACCATTCTCACAAACTCTTGGGGTGATCTATCACTTGCAGGTGATGCATTCTCAATGATAAAATCTTTCCTCAAAGTGACTAGAAGATTTAAAGTGTTGTTTTATCATTTGGACCTCTCTGCAGAATTCTCTRACATAATGATCCACGATCATTCCTTCTCAGTTCCTTAAGAAGTCTGTAGTCATAAATAAAATGAATGTGATAATTTCACTATTTTTTTTCAAAATTCAGGTGATGTTTTTAAGTAACAAGAACATCCTCACCTGCCAGAAATTTTGTAGATTCTGAATATTTTGAAAAGCCAATGAACTGGCAGATATACAGACCTTATAAATCTTACACTTTTTATTAAATGAGCCTGAAGGTCCTTGTCTTCCCAAAATTGATGGAATTGCTTAAAGTATGTATTTATTTTACAAGGGGCTGTAAAGACATTATTCCCATTAGATACAAAGTAGAGTCTACCACCACACTAGGATGTTAACTCAAGAGTTTATTATTAGATGYGTTTGTGCTATTTGTAATCTCCACATATAAACTGGACACAACGGTCGATATAGATATATTAGGTTAAACTAGTGACATTTCTTCACTATACAATTTAGGGCATTTTAGGCATTTAATTTTGGTGTAATTCAAAGAATTTAAGTTTCTTACATAGCTAATTGAGTTTAGACAAGGACCTACTTTAGTTGTCTATTCTGGCCTAAAATAGACAGTGAAAGTAGCTCTCTGCATTTAGTTTCAGAAAAGCCCAGAGCCATTTGTAACAGAATATGACAAATAATGCATTTTGTTAAAGTGAATCTCAGTCTAATTATCAAGAAATGCCGTGGAAAAATGAATATGAGCAATGTCACTTTACTGTCACTTCAGGAAAATTAAGCGCCAAAATTGACCTCAAAAAAAGTCATACATTCAAAAACAAAACCAGAGATTAAATTTAAGACTGTTACACAGTGAAATACATAGTTTTGATACCTGTAAATAATGTTTGTTTATTATATAGGCGAGCAAGAGATACTCTCTCATGAGGTTCAACAAGGGCAAGTGCAGAGTCCTGCACCTAGGGAAGAATAACCGTARGCACCAGTACAACCTGGGGGCTGACCTTCTGCAGAGCACCTCTGCAGAGAAGGACCTGGGAGTGGTGGTGGATGACAGATTGACCATGAGCCAGCAATGTGCCTTTGTGGCTGAGAAAGCCAGTGGTAYCCTGGGGTACATTAGGAAGAGTGTTGCCGGCAGGTCGAGTACAAGAGAGACATGGAGCTACTGCAGAGAGGGCTATGAAGATGATCCAAGGGCTGGAGCAYCTGCCCTATGAGGAACGGCTGCGAGAGCTGGGCCTCTTTACCCTGGGGAAGAGAAGACTGAGGGGGGATCTTAGCAATGTGTATAAGTACCTAAAGGGAGGGTGTCAAAGGGACGGGGACAAACTCTTTTCAGCTGTCCCATGTGACAGGACAAGAGGCAATGGGCAGAAATTGAAGCACAGGAAGTTCTGCTTGACTGTGAGGGGGAATTTCTTCCCTGTGAGAGTGASRGAGCACTGGACCAGGTTGCCCAGAGAGGYTGTRGAGTCTCCTTCTCTGGAGATCTTCAAGGCCYGCCTGGAYGCAACCCTGTCTAACATGCTCTAGGTGACCCTGCTTGAGCAGGGGGTTTGGATTAGATGATCTCCAGAGGTCCCTTCCAACCTTAAAGATTCTATGATTCTATGATTATGTCCTTAACTTCTCATTTCTTTGCTTGTAAAAGCTTGTATTTTGTAAATGACGTGATAGGAGACTACACTGTTGTCACCTAGCAACAATGAAGTATTTTTTGAAAAAGTCACTTGGCTTTGGATTAATAATAAAAATAGTAATTCCACACTACTCTTTACATTTGTAGATCTTGAAGTGCTTACAAAGATCCATTTGTTTTACTATCTTTAATTTAAAGCATGAGAAACTAGGATGGGAAGTGTGTTGTCAGAAATGACAGTCAGTAGAGCAACTGAATGTATCCTGAAGACCTCATTCTATTCCCCTTATTCCAGCTTCTTCAAACTGTACTTTTATATAGGTCCTTTCCAATATTTCTATTCTTATGAATTTCAGATGAGAAAAGGGAATAATTTGAAAAATCAGTATTTGCAATGATTATCTCACTCTCTTATTTGAGATATTGCAGTTGTTTTCTAGTCTGAGGGTCACAGTGAATTAGCCCTTGGCAAATATTTAATTTTTAATGGAAAGTGCTGCAGCACTGAAGTAAAGCAAGCAAAAGCTTCACATTCATCCTAAGATGATCCTGCTGCTGCATTATTGACCAGTTCTTATGTTTCAAGTACAGCAATGCAGTGTATATTTCAGTGGTTTTCAAAAACTGTTTGATCTTGATTATTAAAATATTTTCTAATAACAGAAGGACAATCAACAYTGCATACTGAAATACCTGGTGTAACAACAGCTGGTTTGAAAAGTGTTCCATTCAGCAAGTAGATCGTGGGAGCTGGATACCCAAGGTCTTGTGTGATCTGAGTTAAAGAAATATGTATTTTAAATGATGTGAGACATGCCCTACGCTCATTTAAAGTTCTCCATTACCCTTGCCAGACATTTGTTGGAATGAAGCTGCTTGGGCACATATATCTTCCTAATAGTCCACATTTTTAAGAAATTTTATGGGATGAATTAGAATGAATAGCCACTAAGATAATGTGTGGACTGCTGTGCAGCAGTGACTCCGGAGAGTGATACATCAGGAAAGACATTAAAAAATTTTCTGGAATGAAACTTGTATTTCTCACAAGTTAGGAAAGATCTTGAAAGATCATCTGTCATGAGATTCCTGCTCTGTTCTTTACTTGTGGGATAAATGGGATTTCTCCTTATAATTCATTGTGGATTATCGTTCTGTGGCAGTTTGTGTAATGGTAGCACACAGGGGATTTAGGAAATGGCATGCCAGCTGTCTTTACAATAATGGTTTCTTTTTATGCTCTCACAGTGTAATACCTCTTCCTTCAAATTATCTTTTCTGTACACTCTCACTGAAATATCTGTGTACATCCAAAAAAAAAGTAAAAAAAAAAAGAATCTACGAAATTAAATTATCATAGATTTTCTTTCGTTCACGTTTCTTTAGTATTGATAAAAATCCAAAGAAAATTAAACATATGRATTTCTTTTCTGCGATTTATTTTTTAAAAAAGAAATGGAAGTCAATCTACAGTAGCTGGAAACTTAAGTCTGTCTCCTGTTTCTCATTATTGTGTAAGGTTTGAAATATAAGTATTGTAAAAAATAGAATTATCTGGTTTGTAGATATATTATTAGAAGATATTTTATCTCTAAGGCTCATTAAGCTTATCATTGTTTCCAGAAGTTCCAAGCAGGTGGAAGAAATTGAACCCGTACTTCAGCAGATGAGAAGCAGACAGGCTGCCCAAACCAGTACATTGCCTATTTTATTTCTGCCATGAATTCAATACAGTACAAATGTTTTCCACTTGTCTCCAGAGACTTACTTGAATCGATTGGTTTAAAGTGATTTTGTAAAAGTTCATTAGTGGGACAGGGAGAAGGGGGAGATCCCTAGGAGTATATTTTGATCTTCCATATTTCAGGGTATAGTCTATAAGCTGTACCAGCAGATCTCTTTCTCTGTAATAGCACATGTAATGCTTAGTGAGTTAAACACAAAGCCACTTGCTAGGTAGTATCCTGTCAATCAAATCTGTGAACCAAATCCATGAACTAGTCTCTAGCAGAAGGACTGTGAGGAAACTAGAATTCTTCTGTGGTTTAGCTATCTGAAAGGCAAAATCCTGAAGATACCCAGATGAGTTTTAGACATTATCAACAGTTAGTTTCTTCGTTCTGCCTTTGCAACTTCATTGCTGAACATTTCCATTTCTATTTTACCTTTACCTCTGATTTTTAATTATTCATCTTCCAGTGTTGTCTAAGTGTGAACTTTGCAAGAAACTCAGACACAGGTCTCTGTCTCTACCAACAAATAACAATTCCTCATTCAGTTTAGCCTGGTTTACCACAATAGTATTTTCCATCCAACATAGGTCAAGAGTGCTCTGGAGTTKAGTACTTGCTTTAGTGACCATTGGCAGATTTTTAAGCCCATTTTAGATAACAATTGGTACCCTTTTGGCAAGCAGCAACAAGGATATAAATCATCAAGATTTTCAGAGCTACACTTTCTCTATMCTGGTAGGAACTGGCTCTCCTCAAAGTTGTACCCAATGATGGTGCCCTCTGATTAAGGAGAGACTTATTTCTATTAGTGGGTCTGAATCATTTCAATTTGCAAACATTTAAAAATTTTCTAAAGGAGATACAGAGAGCTGTAGAACAAACAAATTGAAGCCTTCTGACAAGATACCTGTTTTTCTTAGGTTATCACTTACAGACCTCTTAGAATCAGGGATTCCCTGGATCCAGGGGTCTTCACATCATRAGTGAACTTAATAAAAGAAAACTCATTTTAGATATGGAGTGCCCCCAGGTTCCATTGACTTCAGCAAGAGATCAAGGGATTATTTTGACTTTTATGCTGTTTACTAATGGAAATCATTGAGATTTAAAAAACAATGCACTTCAAGTAGGAGGACAGAGGACACTAGTAGTAGTCCTTTTCATGGGTATTACCTACTTTAAACCACTCAGAATGTGTAGAGGTCTTGCAAGACACAAGCTTCATTAGGTTTTCCCTGTTTAGCTTGGCAGCTTAACCCTTCTTGGCTTCTGTTATCAAATGACAGCTTGGGTGTTTTATTAATTAAAAGAATATTTTAGCACCTTCATCTTTCTTATTTTCATTAAATCTATTAAACAGCACAGGGGCTGAGGGAATATTAAATGATGCCTTTCATAAAATCACATTTTTATTCMCTGACAAATAATCTTCTTGATTGTGTCATAAATAGTGTTTTTAGTAAAGGGCACATACATGTCAGTTGAATCCAAATCTTTTAAATGCCTATGTATGTTGACATCATGTAGGTTTATGTATAGTCACCTGCCAAGAGGTAACTGAGGGTTGTGAAAATGTTAAAAATATACTGTTAGTGCAATGTGAAACTCTGTTCTCAAATACTGGAGCAACTCCAACAATGATGATGAAACTCGACTTCATGTGAGTGTATCTATCAGGATAATTTTGATAGCRCAAATGAAGGACTCTTAGTGTTGCAGCTATGCAATTTTGGAAAGGTTGACTAGCACTTCACATGCAAAAATTCTTGCTGCTAGACAAATAATCTTGTGTCAAGTTTTCAATAAAATTTGGAGGTATGCATGAATACTATTTAAATAGGAAATGCAAATCTGTGTTCATTAAAAAAAAAAAAGAGTTAAATGACACTTTAACAACGGTACCCATAAGTACTGTTTGCCCTTCTTGGTTTTTCTGTAAGGTAACTATTGCTGTACAGATTTCTTAATGTCACTTTCCTTCCTTTTTTAGAGTTTCTTTGAAGGACAATCTGCACCGTGGGATTCAGCTAAGAAAGATGAGAACAGAATGAAAAATAGATATGGGAATATCATTGCATGTAAGTGTTGACAGCATAATTGTGCACTGTGTTAACTTGCAGCATCTGACAAGAATGACCACCAGCCTCATGCTCAGGCTCATATTCCTCTTCTCTAATTAAGAAAATAAAAGTGAGGGAAGATACTGTCAGACTCAATGCATTTTTTCCACTAGCCTGCTGTATACCTTCCATCCTGMCATCAACATTTAGCTAGTGGAGAATGCTGTTTTTAACCAGCAGCCAACTCTAACAGCTCCCATACTGCTCCTGGTTGGTTGGTGAAGGAGTACCCATGATCTCATCTGTACCTTGATTTTGGGTTCTGCATGCTGTAAGATTGGACAATATTGCTTAGGTATTCCTCAAAAGCAGAATGACAGGAATTCCTGATTTACCCTCTTAACTCTAGACAGACTCTAATGAAAAAAATAGGATGACTATGCTTTACTTAAAAATGCCAAGCCTGATAAAGACTAAATACAGTAATGAAGAGCTTCAGGGGGTGATAATTGCTTTTGTGAATGACCACTAAAACTGGCTCAATGAGACTGGCAAACACTATGGCAGTAGATGCTGTGCATGAACACTGGGGCAGCAATATCAAGTACAGTGAAATTATATTACTATTTACATGTTTGTATTGTTGCACATAAAGGGTAAGTTGCTAGTGTGTACGAAATGATCCTTCACAATCCAAGTGATTTAGACATGAAGTGTGAGTGAATGTATGGGCTAGGCAGATAACCATGAAGCAGGTATGTTCAGGGGTGTAAGCAATGGTCACAGCATGTGAGTGATTGTTGTCATAAGCTTTGTAAATATGAAGACRAAAGATGGCTTTTGAGGAGAGCTCATGTAATGATACTGCTGGAGTTTAGAAATCTTTTATAGCCCTAGGTACATGGGACAGTAGGGGAGAAAGAATAGTGCTAATTATGTGAATACTTGGAGAACCACACAGACATGACAGAGGAAAGGGTRGCTCTTTTAGAGGAAGGATTCAGAACTGGAGCCCCCGTTGATGATCCTGAATGGACCGTGCGGGAGCCCCTCTCCGCGGTGATTGTGCAAGGAGTCCGGAGAGACCAGCTCCTAACGCAGCAACCTGCAGCAGGTGCTGAGAACGGTCCCTTGTATCACTGCAGCCCTGGTGTGCTGAGACAGTGTAAGAAGAGAAAACAGATCTCTTTTTTGATGTAGAAGGAGAATGAGAACCAGCAAGGAAAGCTTGTGGACACAGAGGCAAGTTAAGCAAGAGGCCTGGCAGAGGATAACCTGCCACATCATTTTGAATGAACTGAAGCTGGACATGATTGCGTTGCTGTGTTTGTGGGCAGCATACTGTAATACTTACTGAAAAAAGAAATGAAGTTTGCTAGGGATATGTGAATATCATGATGAGCTGGAACATATATAAAAGAAGGTAAATTAACAAGACATGGTTATGACTCTTTCCCGCCAAGCAATCTCTAATGTCTAACAACTTCTTGTTTTGTTAGTAGTATATTAGATTACTATCATTATTATGTAAGTAAATATACTGAGGGCATAAATAAGAATACTAAAGACTTTTATGTTTATTTTTCCTTTGTGAAATTTTATTTCCTGTCTAAGCCTGTGACARTAGATCTGCTGTTTTAGTCAGGGTTTAGCTTTGTCAGTCTCCTCTTTAATGTCATGTTATACGCAGCCTGTCAGTTTGACTCCCTTTGGCTGAAGTAAACAAAAGACTAATAGTACTATATGTCTGAGGTAATGAAGTGATGAGTAGCAAAGGGAAAGCACATAAAAGATATTAGATACACAAATCAATGGCAATTACAAGTAATACTGCAGGCTCACTGAGAGGGCAAATGTTACTCTGATCATTCGGATCTCAATTTGCTTTTAATGTCATCAGTATTTAGCAAAAGGAAAGAGTTGGATGGAGTTGTTATCAATAACTCCCTATTAATGTAGCTGTGAAGACACAGAGAATACAAGTTGAAATTAAAACTCATTAGAGTAAAGGACAGTATCTTAAAAGAGAGGCTGAAACAATCTACAGTTTGTCGTCTGTTAAATAAATGCATGCAAATAGGGTGGTTAACTGTCTAATTATTTTGTATGTTTTTCTACTGATAAATGGTTGCTTGGCTCAAGAGTTTGAAAGTACGGTTTTAGAGGTCCACTTTTGAAAAATTGCCGCAGGTAGTAGTTAAAGTAGTGGAAATTAGCTGAAAAATATTTTAGTAAATTCCATTTTTACGCTATATTTTAAGAATCAAAAATACTGCAGATGATTTAGATACCTCCAATTATAGTATACAATTAGAGAGAAATGTATATTTTTTCTATGGAGAGTTTAATGTWATTGTTTTTTTGACTGTTTATCCTCTTTATTTAAATTTCCCCCTAGACACTACTGTTACATTATTGCTTGTAGTCATTATTGCTCTCTGAGGGAACTAAAACAGTAGCACCAGGATGCCAGCATTGCACGAGCTGGTCAAAATAGCAACATACTTTGCATTACCCAAGTTTTGTGCATTTAATTGGCTACAGGCGTGTAGCCCTACCTGCTGTGTGAAGGTGGCTACAGCTTGTGAGCCACTGTATCGATAAGCTCAGTCATGGCCACGGTCCAGTCATTGACACACAGTATATTCCTTCTGTATTGAACACAACTGCCCTTTTTACTGTTTTCTCAATAAGAATTAGAAACAACATGAACCTGCCGAATGAACCTTTTTTGTCTAAGAAAATTATGTGTCTGTCCTAATTGTGTGGGGTTATGCGTGGGTTTTGGTAAAAGCTATTGCTCTTTCCTCGGGAGAGATCCTGAGGTAAGCTGGGGGTGGGAAGGGTTATTTATGTATTTTTCCCTAACTCTGGGCTGACTAAATAAGAATATAGATCACAGCTTTTGCAGGAGCTAAAGATTTTAGCTGAGACTTTTATAAAATGCCAATTTGCAAAAATTCAGCAGGGCAGCTCCCAAGAAAGTGTTGTTGGTTAGGCATGCTGATCAGCTGGCTACTCAAAGCACAAGTTAGAGATCACAGTCTGCAGACTGATATTTGCATGTTGTATGTAACAAGAGGGAAGCGAGAACAAGATGTTTATATTTACTATCTAATATCATTATCTGGAAAGACAAATCGATTCTAACATAACTCATTTTGAAGGTGTAAGTGATTGGTGCAGAATTAAATCTGACATCCTAGTAGAAGTGTATCAAAATAACAATGAGCTTGAAAAGAGTGTATATTTAAAAGCTACCAGAAAAGTTGTTAAAAGCAAGCTAAGGTGTAAAGGAAAAAAAAAACATCCTAAAAATGTGGAAAATTAACCTAGAGGCTATTTAAAAATCAGTGTGTTGGATGTGTTTATGTATATATGTATCTCCTAGGGTAAAACGCACCTGATGTAAGCACAGGCATACATACAGTAACATTTTTCTGATTGACTAAAAAAATTTTTCAGATTAAGGAATGTTGCCATGCAGCAAGGAGTTAGCTGGCATTTTCAAAGCAATCACCAAAAGGCGTTTCTCCAGCTCCACTGCAATTTAATGGGCATTGAACAGTCCATTACCTCCAGAATTCCCTGAAACTTAGATGCAAATGCAGCACTGGAAAAGATTTACGTGAGAAGAGAAAAGAGCAAAGAGGGGATATGAAGATATAGGCATGAACTTAGGTATTTAGTTTTGCCCAATCTGAAGCGAAAAAAAATGCAAGCAAAGAATGAAGTAAGTAAAGGAAATAATAAAATAACAGAAATAGTAAAGAAAAGGTAGTATTAATCAGTCATGTGAATCAGTCTAAAGTAAATAACAGAAAGTTATATTTTTAAGATACATTAGGGACACGGTAAGGACGTTTAAGCTTTGGTGGCCCAAATATGGAAGTCATCAATGTTCAAGTCATTGAAGCCAGGATTCGTATGTCCCAGAATACCTGTGCAGTTCCAACAAATATAACACGATAGCCACATAAGACTTCCTTCTGCAGTGGCAGCTGGACTAGACAGTATAACCTGGGCTATGTAAAGTGGCATTCAGTGTATGTGTTTAGACAACTGAATCCTGCCCTAAGTAACTCAAGAAAGATAAAAGGAAAGATCTTCACTAGCATGACTTGTTCTGTTGAGGATGCTTTTAAGGAAATGATGCATGAAATCATGGAAATGCAGATGAAGATACACCATGAGTCCAAGCCAGCTTGACTTCTGGAGTCTGTTGACTTCAGCAGAAGTTGGATCAGGTCCCAAAAGCCTAAAAGCAACAACTGCGTCTGAAGATTAGAAAGTTCCTAATGTATTATGTTTATTACGTAAGACGGATTTTAAGAATTAAGGGCCTGCAAGCCTAACCTCTGTTCTGAAGAAACTGATAAACAGCTTAATTAAACAGAGAATAGCACAGCACTTGGATAAGCACAGCTTGATAGGGTCAGATGAGCATGGTTTATATAATGGAAGATCACATCTCTATAAACAGTTAATTTGGGAAAGTGAATAAATAGGCTGAAAAGGCTGACTTGATCAATGTAACTGATTTGAATATTCCAACATCTTTGAAGAAACTCATTTTAAAAGACTGCTAGATGCAATATTCACCTGAAACTAACAAAATATTAGCTGTGGGGAACCCAGAGGCTGTCATTCTTTCTGATTTACTGTTTTTGGTTTACTACTGTGCCCTCTCTCACTCCCAAGGGAAGGAAATGACGCTCTGAGATTTACAGTCGCTGAGTTTTGGAGCTTAAAAGAGGATGAAATCAACAGTTTGCCTCTTCCTTTCCTATTCATCCATTCAAAGAGCTCTTGACTTATCATTCTAAAACAATGTTATTTTAAAAACCACTTGATAAATGACAGTGATGTGGGACATGCTGCCTTCTCCTTCCTCTCTCACAGTGTTGGCAAATATTATGCTCCTTATGATGAGCTCATACATTTAAGCCACCTCATGTTATTTCCTCATCTGCTTAATTTTAGGAAAGGCTAAGTTAAAAAAAATGGCCACTGAGAATGTAGATGGCAAGTTTCAGATACTCTAATGCTTATTAACATTTGCAACAAAATAATGTCAGGCACTAAGGCCTCTTAGTCAGCTGCAAGTAAGATTAGCTCAGATAGCGGGCAGCATTTAATAACAATAACATGCAGGTATCTAATTAACAAGGATAACTTGTAAATAAAGCATCAGTAAAGTGGCCGTCGATTGTACCTCCATCCCTGAGATCATAGTCTCGAATTTCCTTAAAGCATTCTTCAACAACTGCTGCAGCCTTCTGGAAAAGCCGTCCGGTTTGGTCACTTTTGAATCCAGAGAAGAATGGTCCAAATTCTCATGGGAGAAGAAGCCCTAAAAGCATTCAAAGAGCTTTTATGAAAGGGATTTGGCCTCTAGCACTCCTTAATCACTGCTATAGCATCCTAAAGAGAGCAAGGCAGCTAACAACAAGCTAACTCATGCGCTCGAGTTTTGGAGAGGAATTTGGAAAGTAGAGTTGGAACTGCTTGCTAATAGGTAGGATTCCTGGCTTCATATAGACAGCCACACCTCAGCAAAATTCAGTGACAAGCCCACTGTTTGACTGCTAGGTATTTGTCCCTATTTTATTTTGTTTTCACTCTTACTGAAAACATAATGAATTTCCTTCAGAAACTGCGCAGTGGCAGTGTGTCTTGTAGAACCACTTCAGCTTATTTTGAGGACAGGCAGAAACATTTGCAAATGGCTTAACCTTTGACAACTTAGTGTTGTTTATTTTATTGACAAAAGGGGGTGTGTTGAGGAAAAAAGACATAATTGCACATTAGATATACTTAAGGCATTCAAATAGAAAATCAGAGGGAATTTGGGAAGCCTTATGAATGACTGAAATGAAGATTAAATGTAGATACAGTGTTTTTATGGTCAACAATATAATGATGAACTCGGAAGTCCTGAGATTTTAGTTTGTCTCTAAAGCCAAACCATATTTTGATGAAGGATTTGCTACTGAATGTGTCTTTAATTACTTCTTTTGTTTCCATTGTTATCGTTTCAGATGATCATTCTCGAGTGAGACTGCAGCCCATTGAAGGAGAAACAAACTCTGATTACATCAATGGAAATTATATTGATGTGCGTATACTGATGTAGTCAACAAAGTTAACATTKTGTTCAATCAAAGAGGCAGCTCTTATTATTCTAGCATGTTATTCGTAATTTGTAATAGATATCACAGCTAGTATCAGCTACTAAACATTGTTGGAACGTGCTATCATAGAAGGCTAGGTGTACACTAACCAAAAAAAAAGCCTCAGTTTTTGTCAGTAAGCAAATGAAAGGAGTTGTTTCTTCAAACCACCRCTTGACTGAAACCTTGCCAGTATCACTGTATGGCTACTTTGCTACTTTGGTGCTTATATGGACTAGCAAAATGTTATTTTCGCTTTCTGTCAACAACTTGGCATAAATCCACATTTAAAAGAAAGCTGTTTGCATATTAATGTGACAAAATTCTGTAATGCCTAATGCAGAGATTTGCAATCTCTTGTCATCTCTGCGCTTTTAAGTCGCCTTCAAAGTATATTCTGCAGCTGTTAACCAGTACTTCTAATGTAAGCAAGACATTTCATTAAATATGTAGGCTGTTTAATTATTGAAGATGGCTTCTTTGTTCATTCTGCATCATGTTAACGTAATGTTTTACATGAGAATAAATTCTTTAAGAGACAGTGTGGTTTTGGTTGAAAGAACGAACTCAAAAGTTGGATTGAAAATCATTAGAAAGTCAATACTATCTAGAATAGTATGTAGTAGCCAGAATAGGAATAACAAAGTTAATAATTTTATTATTTACATGGCTCACTAGATGCTAATCTAAGTAAAACAACTGTTGCTTCATAAGAAACAGGTCTGCTGAAGATTTCTTGTTCAGTAGCRACATCTTCAAAATAGAGTGTCACAGTTCTTGGCTCAAATTTAATTACCAGTATGATAAAAGACAGTAATAGGTGTTTTTCTCAGAATTTGAGGAACTAGAGCTGTACAAGAAAGGTAGTCTTATTTCAGGTGCAGTAAGCATCTGAAAATATCTTCTTATTGATGTTTATTAGTGTGTTCAACAACCATTAAGTTAAGCTTAGATTTCTTTTCAGTCTCTCACTGTCTGAAAAAACAGCATGTTTACCAAGAGGTAAAGGGACAAGTGGAAATGCATTTACTCAGGAATCTCACTACACGCTGAAAGGAGTAATTTCTATCATAAAAGGAGAGAGACAGCTCATGTTGAAGGGTTAGATTTRAATTCACTTTCAAACTTCCCCAACATACAGGATTGTTTGGACTGAAAGTTAACATTTTAAGCTATTAGTATATATCTGAGATCTGATTTGGATCTGACTCTAAAATGTTACAATAAATGAGGAAGGAAGATTTGGAGTGTATGGACTCATTTAAAACGCTTATAAGATAGCTTCATAGCAGTCTTTTTTGCTTATGGAAATACTAAAGAATGGAGAGAATTGGGCCCTAAAAGAAACAATGGGTGAGAAAAAAAACACCCTCATCCTTAAGCCTCAGGAGATGGCTTCAGTGCAAAACATGGAGAGTTGCTGATACCTTCAAAAGACAGCTCACCCAATAAACACAGCATTTTTTGTTTATAATCTCTCACCCAATAAACGCAGCATTTTTTATTTATAATCTCTCACCCAATAAATGCAGCATTTTTTGTTTATAATCTTGCTAGTCAGGTTTCTTTTCGAAATGCTTGTTTTTCTGTTACTGAAGCAGCTGTGATGTTTCTCTTGCATGGGGTGATTAGTACAGTTTGTTGTTGTCAGAATAAAGATGTTAATATGGGAATGGCACGATCACAAACACAATGAAATTTTCTTGGATAAAAGAGCAAAGGGCAAGGGTTATGCTGTGTTTTTCCCCCATGCCTCATTGTGCTGTGAAGCTGAATCATTTAATCCCAGCAGTTAGGGATATTTGATAACTTGTAGGAGGAAAAATGCAGCTCTACAGCTATCTAAACACTTCTCAGTTCATAGACTTCCAAATTTTGCTTCGGTGGCACATAAAGGAATCAGTTCTGTAATTCATGTTACGTTTTCTGTAATGTTCAAGGTATCTTCAGTTGATTCCAGCCTTTCCTACCCTGCATCTCTGCACTCCCTCTTGCTTCCTTATAAAGAAATTGCCAGCTCTTGCTTTTGAAGACTGGCACTGCAACCTAACTATTACAGAAAAATTAATACTGATAACTGAGTTTATCAGCATACTGGTGCATCTGCTGATCTAAACCTTTGGTGACACTCCCATTGCATCAGAAAGTCAAATACCGCATAAGTGGTATTGTTCCCTATCGGCTTGCTATTCAATGTTGCAAAGAATCCATAGAGTATTAGTCTTTATTGCACAACTAGCTTGTGATTAAGTTGCTCTTCTCTTCAGAGAGACATAGAATTGCTTTATGTTCTTCCTATTTATAGATGAACAAGAGTGTTCATGCCAAATCATTTAATCTTAGAATTATCCTCTCTTTTACTGTTCAGAAATAATTTGTAAACAAATCACAGAGGGAAGAGTGGACGTCCCCCCACGCTTTCCCCAGCCAAATGCAAATCCAGCATTCTTTAGCTGTTAAAAAAGGGATCGGCTCCACACTCAGTAGCAATAGCTTGGAAGTATATCTCAGCCTCCATGAGCATCTGATGCCATTAGCTGCAAGTACTAGAGAGGATTTCATGGTGTTCATTTTCAGCAGAGCCAACAAGGGACCTAAAGAACGTATTACCTCTGTCCCCTAAAGTACAAGGCTGCAACTTAAGTATTTTGTATCTAATATGTTGCCTTTGTTGTTGTGATTTTTACTGGCATCTGGCCTAAATGAAATTTCACTCGTAGCAACATGGCCCAGGTGCACATTGCTTATAATTTTTTTCCATTTATTTTAGGGTTATCACAGACCGAATCACTACATTGCTACTCAAGGTAAGTCTGTTAGCCYTTCTTTTTGGCTATGCATACCTAAGAGGCTTTGTACACTGAGTAGTTACTTGGGTTAYGGTTTATATTCTCTAATAAGCATTTTTTGCCACATTCAATATCCATGACAGAGTAAATTCAATCATATAAAAGCAAGCAAGTTGAACTGCTATTACCAAATTTTCAGATATGTCATGTAAGCTGTCCTTTACTCTTATGTTCAAATAGTTTTTCGGGAGAAAAAGCAAAATACACTCTTTTTTGACAGAAGTTTTGCTGTACCTTACTCATGAAAAAGATGTCATGGTAGAAATACTCAGTAAACTTTTCAGAGAGACAACAGTGACATGAAAATGTGTGTTCTCTTATTGATCAATGAGAACTAGGCTGCAAGTCCTTAGACTACAAAGTATTTTAGTTGGTAAGTTTTAGTAGAAGACCCAAAGTCACGTTGTACTTGCAGAAGGATTCCTCAAAGCAATCTAGAGAGAGAGATTTTTACAGGCCATCTTTTAGAGCTTGCAAGACCTGTTCCTTTTATCAACACACAAACAAATTTTCAATTTGTACTTGTCTTCAAAGACATAATTTGCCTGTTTTGACGCAGTTCTTATTTATTTTTTGGTCAAGTTCAGAGCTGGAACAGATGAGAAAGATAAGTCTTCTGTGGCTGGTTAATCATAATATTGAACAATTGGGCAATGCCCTGCCTATGTTTGGATAGCCTACGTGTGAAAATTTGATTGCCTCTCCACTGCTGGAAGGGATTCTTCTCTGTAATAGGTATTCTGTGATAGAGTTTCCTACATTTTGCCTAGGGGATCTGAAGAAGTTGTCCAGGTCCATTATTTCAGCCAGTCTTGTAAGAGCACCAAATGGGGTATTGAGAATAATGTGCTGAGAATAGTATGCATTTATTGGATTTAGAGGGCATATATACTTTTTAATGATATTTTATAAATACAGAGGGAAAAAGTTGTCTSTGTCTGTGATTTATTTTTCCCCTAAGTGACCCAGTGTCTGCAGCCCCCAGCCCCTASTTTTGCCAGTGGCAGTCTGTGTATCTCTGCCTTTCTGTATTTCGGCTCTCATTAGTCAGTTAGCACCCAAATGAGGTGCACTTCACGTTGGATAACAGTAAGGTAGGATACAGAGCTTATTTCTGAAACTGCCTCCCCACTGTAGATCTTAGAATTTAGACCAGAATTAAAATTCGAGATCTTCAAATCTGAGCCATTTACATGTGCTTCGCTTTCCACTTCTGCTACCCACCCACCGCAGCCCACAGTCCAGTCTTTTTACAGATAAGCCACAGAGGAAAACTGAGACGAGTGCGGAGTATTTGCTTCATTCACTTTGGGCTTTTACACCCTCCTCTTCTGAGAAGAGATGGATTGTTCCATTTAACCTTTAGCTGATAACGCTATTGTTTTTCACTCTTAATTGAATCCTAAAATGGAAAAAACACACAAATACGTTTGGCATTTTATTTACAGTTTGTAATACAGTTGTTTTCTTCAAGATTAACCAGAAGATCTTTCTGGCACCTCCCTGGGATACACAAGAGATTGCTGTCTGAAGCAGCTTTACATACAGCTTTGTCACCCTTCAGTACTTGAATAGCAAATACCAAGCGTGACGTRTACTTTAAAAGCCAAGTATTGGATGCAATAGTGAACTAAAAGTCAAAATAACCAGAATCACCAACATGCCCAACAGTTTTTTTGCTACACTTYTTCTCCGATACAATGTCAAGAAGTACCTAGAGAAGGAGGAGAATAAGGGGAGCGGAGGAAATCTTTTTGCAAGATCTAAAGAATGTCTGATTTGCAGCTTCCATTGCTTGGGGTGRGTCTTAACCATTTCTTCTGCGTAGGTGCAGCTGAGAGCACATGRGAAGTGCAGTGAGCCTGCAATGGGCTCTCTGAAGAAAATAAAACCCATTAAAAAGTGGGCAGAGAGCTTGCTGCAAATTCAAAATTAATCCAGCTCTGAATTTGTTGATGAATAACATCTTTAACATCTTATTTCTAAGGCCAACTGGGAAGTGGTTTTGTAGCTTCATTTTGGAGGAAAAGCAAAGCACTGATCTCAAGAGGTTTGGGTTCTCTCCATGGCTCTGTCCATGGCCTGATGAGAATCATGAGTTTCTGTACCTTCCTTGGTCTAGGCTTTCTCACCTGTAGAATAGGGGTAAAATTACTCCTCTGTGTTTTAAAGATGTCTGAAATGTCCTGGTTGAGGTAGCTGTGTAAGAGCAAGTACGTGTTGTTCTCCTGTACCTCAGCCACCCCTTTGCACAGCAGTAACCCTCCCAGTAAGGGACAGGCTCTGTCTTTGACAAGAGCGATAAGGTAATAGGAATGATCTCCAAAGCTCTTCTAAGGCTCGGTATTAACTGTGAAAGCAAAGACATTTGTTTTGTGTGCTGTCACCGGTCTGTGTTTCTGTGCGTCTTCCTCTCTTGTAAGCCTGAGTCAAGGCTTGCACCTATAGCCAGAGATGTTCTTACTCTGTTTTAGAACGCATTCATATAGGGATATATAAACACATCAGTGCAGCACAGCAGTTTAAGCTGCATGTTTAATTCCCCTAATGTCTACATCACACCAGTCTTTAAATAACTTTTCCTGTTCTTCCTCTTCTCCTCCGCCCCGCGTTTTACAAGTGCACATGCCTATTGTTCTTTGAAGGGAAATATCATTACATGAGTCAGTTTTAAACCTCTGAGGAGTTCATATGATTGATATTAAATTGTCCTGTGTTCTTCTTAAGCTGTATTCAACATATCAAGTGGTAATGAGCAAATATAATTGTTTGAAGTGAAAAAGTGGAAAATTTAATCAGTTTGTAATAGATTACCAATCTGCTTTTAACAGATCTGAGAGCTGCATGATTAACTGTTTATTAAAGTGTTACTAGATTGCATACTAACCAGATTTTGACATATAGACTGGTATCTTCCACCTTGGCATTCTTAGCTTCCTGCTACTCATTTAAATAGATGGAGATATATTTTTAAAAGATGTAAAAAATGGAGACTTTTCAACTAATCAAAAAAAAAAAAAAAGTTTTGCTTCCATAGTACATTAAAAGTGTGCAATTTGGATTAGGAAATATTAACATAGTTTTCCCTTTATGTGATAAGCATAATGTGACTGGTAGACTGAACTTAGAGCTTATAAAGACTTGGTGACCTACTATAATTGGTATCAATTACAGACAGGATATACATCTGAGGCACCCTGATAAAAAAGAATCTCTTGGCACAAGCCAGCACATTTGGTCATAGGGAACCAACAAGCTGCTGCAGTTTGTTTCATATATCCCCTGTTCCCGTGGATATAATTCTTCAAAATTCTTCCAAAGCAGACTATCGAGCTCTTGTATGAGCTGTTCAATGTACTGGCAGCTGGCTATGTTTCCAGGAGTTAGGTAATCAATGAATATTACCCAGGTCCTTTAGTGAGAGCATTGTGTTAAATATCTGTACAGCACCTAGTCTCACCGACACTGCTGGATTTTGTTWGTATTGGCTGACAGTTGTTATCTTGCATGCCTCACCCCGATTATTAAGCAGCAAAAATTAAACTTTCCTTTTATTTACTTATTCTGTATCCCTTGAAGTACCCATAGGTAACTGAGCTATGACTTAGCTTCTTCTAGCAAGTCTCTATCAAAGGTTTTGTAATGTCTCTTCCACYGCTGTACCAGCAAGTGTGAATTATGACTGATGGTAATGTTAATATARCACTACAGCATGGCCCATTGCCTTTTCTACCAGGGCTGGTTTTCAAGCAGATCAAATGTTTAACAGCAGATGCTGACATGCAAACAGCAGGTCTTTGTATGTGAACTACATTCGTTTGCGCATCTCTGACTTTTGAACACTCCTCATGGGTCAGATTCACCAATTCCCTCTTCTTGCTGCAGAAGATAGAGGAACCTGATCTAAGATGTTTTATGCAAATACTTCAAAGAATATCTTAATGACTGTGAAAAGTAACTCTTGAAAATAAAGCAGCTTTGGATTTAATAAGCCCCATGTAGTCTTTCTCYCTCTTTTGTATGTATCTAATTGCAAAGCAGATAAACTCACTCTTYTCTCACACTGTGTATTGCTTCTTATGGGGACATCAAGTCAAGTTTCAGGCAGGAGGAGTTTTTATGTATGAGTTACAAACTTCTGAAAATAAATATTTTCCCTTTCAGGCATCTGAGGCAGAAGTATTGCTTTGAATAATAATACYTTTAACTTCCTTGGCATGTTTTTTTGTTTTTAGGTAGCAGAGCATTGTCAGAACTACTGCAGTGTGGAAGTTCCACGCTTATCTTTACAGAGGAACTTTTGCTGCTGGTTTTTTAGCCTCCAGATGGAAGTTAACATTTGAAATTATTGCAGAGAGAATTGAAAAACAACAGAACAAGATAGTCCTGCACACTATTCAGCTTTATGCATGTTGGGTTTTTTGCACATTAAAGGGTAGTCAGCCTGATTTCCTAGTGTATGTGGGGTGATTGAATTCTATCCACCCATGTTAATCTTGGAAATTCAACTGTGTTTGATACTGCTCTCTCCTTCCTAGTCATCAAGACATTAAAAAGGTGATTGAAGCCATCTGTTGCCACTGAAGGAGTTAAACTGTTTTTGCTTCACTATGTTGAATAGGCAAGACCTTCTGAAATATGTCTTCAGCCTATTTAACAGTAGTGGTAATGAATGGCAAAAATTACTTTTTTTCTCACACATAAATCCATAGAGGAATATAATCCCCAGATTAAAGCCACATGGCAAATTCATCAAAGCTCTTTTCATTACCATTTCCCACCAAACATTGATAGCATTCCCTACTTTTGAACAGCTTTCAGAAACTGTCTTAAAATAATCCAGGTGTTTTTTATTCCTACCAAAGTCTAAAAAAATCTACCCAACATTCTAGAGAGGCAAACATTCAGTTCTCTTCTGGTTATTTGTTGAAAAGTTGGTGCTTTGCTAGTGCTATCACACGGTGCATAGTAAAAACCCGTAACTGTCAAGAAGGCAGMGCTTGTAAACACTTACCACATGGTGGTACCTGAGATTACCAGGATTTTGCTCTGCCTTTGCTTAACATAGGGAATTTTAGGGATAACTCTGTGAGCACAGTTGACTGTTCAACATTTTCATGATTTCTGTATTTTTCTGTCTTCATCTTAATCAGCCCTGCGGTGGTTTTGCCCATATAGGGAATGAAATGCCCTTGTTGCTCTGCATTCAATGTAGAAAGCTGTAAATGCAGAGCTAACATGGATAAGATAAGATAGGACGGGGGCTTAGGATATGTTGCGGTGTGTCACTTCTCCAACGCATTGTGTATAGATGAACTGGAACAGGAGCATCACTGGAAAGTTACTGATGGATCCACTACTAGACAGAGCCACATATATTCTTCCCACCTGCAGGCTACATTTTGCATAAAATCCATCCCTGCCTTTGATAAATGTTTGTAAATGTTTTGAAACAACAAACAAGCTGTGAAAATGATACTGAATTATTGTTTAATATTTATTTTCTAATATAAATTTCCTCATCCCATGCAGGCTGTTCTTTCACTTGCTTCCTAATGTGGTTTATGAAACATTTTGAAAAATTGATGATTTTTCTGTAGTTCATTGTCAAACCCACAGAGAAAGAAAAAGCAGTCCTTCTGTTCTCTCCCTCACAGAGAAAGAGCAGTAGGAAATCAGACAGACGGGTCTTCAGAGCATTTATAGATCTCTGTCTCAAAGACAAGGTATTGGTTAAATTCCTCTGTTGTGAAGTCAGTCCAGAATAGTTATGAAAGACTTTTGCATATCAGAATTAAGTAGTAAGAGAAATGAGAAACTACAGTAAGTTGACAAAACAGTGAATCATTTAGGCGAAAGGAAGTGCCTCAAGGCTGTATTACATAAAACAGAACATTTTGTGAAGAGTGAAATATTTGTCCTAATTTTTAAAACACAGCTATAAACTATGTGCTGCAAAGAAGTAACTTACAATCTTCCAGAAACTCAGGAGTTGAGCAAGCTGTCCTTGTGAGCCAGAGACACTTTAAAAAAAAAACATTCTCAAGATGCCATTTCTTGATATATTTGTTGCTCAGACTCCTAATTACTGAGGTCAGGCAGTTGTCCAAGGAAGATTTATGCAACATCATCTATATTTTGGGGGGAAGAAAATTATGATAATTATGAAAAGGTGATCTTTGATCATAGGCTTCCATCCTTGATGAAGGATCAACTGTAAATTGGACTTGATGGAGAAGGCATATGGGCACTCTTGATGGAGTACTGCTAACATGCCTGTCAATCACAGTGATGCCTAATACTAGGCAGAGGAAGGAGCGGAGAAATGGAGGTTTCCAGAGTAATCAGACAGTCAAAATATCTTTTTTTTTTCATCAAGTCTAGTTTCCAGTCAATCTTCAGCAGCCTGGAGGAAGCTTGGCAGCAGGTATGAGAAGACTTTTGGTTTTCTGATACTCCTGCAAGACAAGAGTGCAGCACATTTRCAAACAGAACATATTTCAGAAACAAATATGTCCAGAAACAAATAGGCAGCTTATATTTGTCTCTTTGTTGTATCCAAATCTTTGAAATCTGTCATATCTTTTCTCTATTCTGCATCTTCTGTGGCAATTGAAATCTCTCCACATTGATAGAGCCACCAATGCACATAGCAGTCTGGAGAATTTTGAAGCACTGCCTTGGAAAAAAAAGACACAGGCTTATTGGATTGTTTTCTTGCCTTATGCATCTGTATTTTTCCATGCAGTTGCATGTTCAGATGAAGACTTTGTGGAGATTCCCTCTGCTGCTACTAAATCCCGTTCTGTTGCAAGTGGGCTCATTTTACTGTTTCTTCTACAAAGTGCATATCCAGTCCACATGTTGGAATGGCTTTCCTTGTTTACAGTGTACATCAAATACTGTGGTCTCCCATAAAATACAAGCAAAAACAGGATAAAAAGGATAATGTTGCACTTTCCTACTTGAAGTGGTGGAAATAACCAGTGTGCTTCTAAAAATAACAATAGACAATAGTGCTGAAAGAATTTGTTGTCATGTAGATTTCATTTTTACTTTATTTATCTTGAAGTGAGAAGGAAAATTATCCAATATGTATATATTTGTTAATGCTCTTCACACATTTCTTCATCAATTTGTTTGATTCTGAGTATTTCTTGACTTTTGAAATATATTAATAAATGCTAGGCTGACAGAGGAAGAAATTAATGTACCAAAGTTTTCAAGGCTTAAATAGAAAAATACATTGTGAGTAATAGGACTCAATCATGAAATACCTGTGAGGATAATGAATTATAACAAATTTGGATTTGTTAGCATTTTTACTTCTGCTTTAATGTAGACTGAATTATCTTATTTTTTCATCTGGATAAATCATCCATCCTAATGGATTTAAACTTCCAGTGCAAGTTTAAAAGATACAACTTCTGAATATCTTACTCACAAGTATGGGCAGCATTCCTTCACAGTAAGGTCCTTTGGGAAAGATACACGTAGCCAGAATGAACTCATATTTTTGAGCAGAAGAATAGTGATGATTTTATTACATCCCGATGCTTATGACTGATTCAACACAAAAATAGGAAGAAGAAATGGAAAAGACTAATTAGGTTCTTTTGTCTATTCCCCAAGGAACCTTCTATGAAGGGGATAAAATGATCTTAAAATTCTCATCCATTGTCAGAGTGGATTCTGCATTACAAGTTAGTGTGAAGATCCTACTCGAACAAATCAATTACCTGAAATTTTCAAGATGGAAATGTTACAGGCAGCATGTTATTTACAACATAGATTACATTTTTGGTTGTCTTCCCAAGCTCAGATGGGCTATTTCGTATCAGTGATTAATAAGTATTCATATTTCTATGTTACAAAGTACTGTTACGGAGAAAAATACACAAATAAGAAACTAAAACAGCTTTCTTATTGGAAAACATTGCTTCAGCAAAACTGAAACTTGCAGTTGGACTGCTTCAGCAAAGACCAAGTTCCAGGTCAAACCACGGGCTCAGAGCTCCTGGAATAATCCACTGATCCAAGCTTTGACCTCAGATGGGGAGCTGAAATCTCATGTTTCTATTGGATCTGATTCAATTTGGACTTGTGTCTCGGCTTCCCCTGTGAGTCCCCTACAGTTCTCCCTCTTTTGTTCTCCTGACTTCTTGACTTTAATTGTTAAACAGTTAAATGTCTGTAGGGCATGGAGAGAAAGAACATGGGCAAGTGAGACTAACTCCTCCGTTGCTCTCTAGCTAGCACGTTCTGCTGACATGAACAAAATCAAGGCCTGTTGTTACAGTTTTAGTTATTCAAACTGTTCCTGTTTCATAAGAAGTAAAAAATGTAAAACGTTCTCTGCAAGCCATTGCCTAGCAGTGCTCCTGTAAAGCACTTACTTGAGCTGTGCAATGTAGAAATTCAGGACCCCAGACTGACTCAGGTATCCCACATAACCCTGACCATATACATAACCTCTAAGAGTGCTACGTGGTCTTTTCCTATTATCGTCATGCAGAATTTGGGCTGGATTTGTCCCTATTGAGAAAAATATTAATGAGCACTTAACATCCCTGCTCTACAGCACTTGTATTACCTGAAAGGAAGAGTTCTTCAATTGTGCTAGATGAACTACATTAAAAAGGAATTAAATTTTCTCTCRGTTCAGACCAGAAAAAGCAGCTTCCTTGAATGGCGTAGTGACACATACGTAGTGGCTGGTAGCACTATGTACACAGCTTTTATGCCTTTTGCATTCAGCTCTGCCTAATCTCAGACTAACCTTGGAAAGAGCTGGGCCATTTTTGTTGCTGGCATTTCCTCTGTTCCCAGTCTGCAGGGCTTTTGTGAGTAGTCAAAAGGTGTTATGGGAACATGCTATTTATTCTTTGGAAAATCATATGACATTTTCATTTTATTTTGTTGATACAGAACAAACTGAGCTGGTATTGGAAATTTAGCTGTGGAGAAATGTCAATCAATAAGTGTGTAACACTTTATTAGATGGAAAGTTAGCTGGTAGCATTAGCAGTAGTGTTATAAAAATGTCTTAAACAGCACCTGCCAAGATTGCACAAATAAAGTCTCGTCTCAGAATTAACAGTATATTTAAGTGTAGCTGTGGCTTGTTTCTGAACATGGTGGAAATACAAATGTGGAGCAGGGACAGTTAAGATTACTCAGAAATGGCTAGGGAACTGGTGTATCGTGACTTCTGCACACTGTACCAAGCCTGTTCAGTTCGTTGTAACCCTACCTTGCTTCCTGTTCTCTCTCCAGGTATGGTTAGACTCTGCGTCAGAGGGTCCTGGGCACCTGTTGTATATTCATGTGCATTTAATATGTAACACAGCTCCTATTGCAGCGGAGCTCCACTCCCTGCCTGGGATTTCTAGCTAGTACCGTCATGCAGACAAAGTAGTGCATGGAGATGGTGATATTCCAGCCTAGTTTGTTCTGTRTCAGTAAGAAAAAGAAAATGGTGTATGATATTCCAGAGAGTAAATAGCACATTCCCATAAAACCTTTTGACTACTCACAGAAGCACTGCAGAATGGGATCAGAGGAAATGCCAACAAGGGAAATGATCCAGCTCTACCCATTTATTTATTTATTTGTATTTATATGTTTGTGTATTTATATATAAATAATTATTTTCAACTTCATTATCTAGTTTTGTGAATTAAGCAATTTTAAAGAAAAAATCTCTAGAATAATCAGCTTTGTGCTTATTTGAAGGATATATTTTTCTAAGCGTCTTTATATGAATTTACTTGGGAACTTAGAATAGGGGTTTTAATATAAGCTAGCAGTGAAACACTTGCATATGTTTCATAAAACAGTACCACTGTAGGTCATCACTACCATACACTGTAAAGGCCATATTACAGACCAAATGATTTTATCCGAACTTTCTGTCTGGAGAGAGATGGAGGATTTAGAGAGCAGTCTCCTCCTTTCCTTCATCTTGTGGAAGATCTAGTGGTGACTCCTTCCATAAATACAGGAGGAGGTTGTCTAAAAGTCCAGCCAAAGCACTGGTCAGTCTCGTGGAAGCTATAGATGAAATTTCTGCATGTACCTCAGTTGCTTAGCAGTCTAAGGCTCGTTGAAGGCTAATGGGACTTGAAAGCACTTCGAAAATTTCATTTTGTGAAAACCAATTTTCACATATACTGATGTGCAGTCAGCAGTGCTTGCTGACTGGCTAGCTTGGAACAAGTAAGATTTAGTTTGTGCTTGAAAATCAGCCAATTATTATTCAGTCTGCTGTCCTTGGCCGGTAATGAGAGGAGGCTGTGTTTTTCCTTAATGAAGGATATAGCAGAAAGCATTTATGCTTCCTGTATAGCTGCACTGGCCAGGATTTATCCCAGTAAAGCATTTCAACTTGCTTTATAAGCAATGTTTTCCTGAAATGTCAAGCTAACAAGATGCAGTCAGATCTATTTCTTATTGGCAATCCATCTAAGGTTAGAAATCACAAAAATCATATTTTAAAATTCATAGCTCAGTCCTGATTAACCCACCTGAGTGGAGCTGAGGTGACCTACTGTGGAATAGTGTTGGTTGCATTCTATTTTCTATTTTTTGCATTGTAAGGTAGTACCCTTGCAAGGGCCAAAAAAAGAGGACTAACTATGCTTCAAATATAGATTATGCAGGTGTTTAATGTGGCTAGTATATTCTTAAGTCTGGTTTTAAAATAGTATTATTTTTTATTCATGAATTATATTATRATGTTCTAGTAGATCATCTATAAAAGGGTGTTCTTTCTTGCCTCAATGTGAGTTAATTACAGCCTCTGCAAACAACTGGCACCTCTCTCTCCATCTCTGAATCTAGTTCCTTGGAGGAATCAGTTAAAATAAGGTTTAAAACTGAGGGTAGATTTTTTTCCTTACTTGATGTAAGACTAGCCATTGCCTCAGGCTTCCTTGCTTGGGCTGCCTGCTGGCTTAACATACTTAATGTGTACCAACTTTGTGGAAAGCCAGCAGCTTTGTTTATTTGTGTTTTCCTAAGGGAAGAGAGATTTCCAGGGAAGCTTTATCAGGAAGGTCAGCATAGCTATATAATTACAATACAGCCTGGTTAGGATTCCATAGTTATTAAAATGCTTAAGGCTAAAATTAGAATGTACATTTCATATACCATCACAGTCTGTATCAACAGTATAAATCAAATGAAGTAAAAGTCATAAAAGCAAGAATGTGTTTCTTCAGCTCATTATAGGGTTTTGTTTAATTTCATTTAGATTCTTTAGTGCACAGAATGTCTGGGGCTGGGATGTGCAGTAGCAACAAATAACAGTTAATAGTGAAGCATGGCAGCCAGCAACCGGCGATTAATAAATAACGCTGAAGCATTTATGGCCAAGCTCTGCCAGTACTAATGACTATTGCCTTTTGGTATGATAATTCTTACAGTGACAGGCCCATATGAGACTTCAGTGAAAGTGAATAGGTGCCTTGCACTGGGGTACGTGTTACCTTTTCTGCTGTCTTAGTGTGTCCTCAGACTTGTGAGGACTTTAATTAAAGCATGAGAAACATCCAGATTGTATGACCCAGTTCTTTTGCATTATTGTTTTATTGACACCTTAAGATATAAAAGACTGATATGTATGCATTTAGGTAACTATTGATGGGTGGTGAGCCCTTGTGCTTTAGTGMTGTCTCAATTGTGGTATTATCTCAGAGTTTAAAATTATTCTCAGTATGGAGATAAACATACGTGTTGGCCCTATAAAACTATATTCTTGGATAAGTCTTTAAAAAGAATTAAACTCAGTTTAAGTGTATGTTTTATGGTAGAAAAATATCCGAATCTACTTTGAGAGGAATTACTGCAGGAAGCTAGCATGATCATTTCCCAAGTTTTTTAAGTTTTGAGAAGGGAGCTTTGTTCTGAATTTACCCCCATGTAGGGGGGGTAAACTAAAACCTTCAGAATTCTCGGAAGGCTGAATGACATTTAAACACATACTAGCGGGTATGTTTAATAGGGGTATAGTAAAGACTGGTCTTGACAAATCAGATTATGAGCAACCGATCAGATTGAAACAAAACATGTTCCATTCAGAAACTAGCCTATTTTGGGAGTACACAGATGAGRCTGTGTACAGCTGTACTGCTGTATAGCARTGGCTATGCAATTACCAAATAAATRGTGARGTAGGGCCTTGTCTTGGTAGTTGATGTCATTGTTTTGGCTAAATCAGCATAAGCAAGATCTATYAGTTTTCTTTATAGTAAGCTAGCTATTTTAAATTGACTTAAAAAGTGAAAACTARTCTTACACTCTTTAGTCTTAGTCAGACAAGTAGGTGTCGAGGTTTTTAGAGCTGCTGACCACTTGAGAACTTCCAGTGAGATAGATAGGAGGCTCACTGAACTGAACTACTCAAAAAAACCTGGTCACTTAACTGTATGCTTGTAAATCCCATAGATAAAATTTTGGCCATGGTGCCTCATTGAGTAAGGGGAAAATGTGTTTTTCGGAGGGATGTTCCCTTGCCTGCAGTCAGTGAATTTTGTAGCTTAAAATAACGTTTAACTGCAGTTTTCTACAAAAAAGAGCAAATAATACATACTTACGGATGATCAGATCACTGGASTGGCAGAACATTAGTAACCCTGTAATTTTGTTTCCTGCTGTGGAATCCTCCATAAGTTATCCTGCTAACAGTAGTTTGTTGCATCCAAAGGATTAATTAGGGAAAGGAACACTGTTGAACTTAAAAATCTAATAGCTTGTACTTTCTTCTCCCAGTAATTATTTTTGGTTTATTTATCTTTGGTTTTACATTTTGTACATATTTTGAATGATTATTGCTGTATAGTGGGCACTTTTTGACAGTGTATTTGCAAAAGGAATGATTACTCTTTGCCTTTTTAGCCGTGCAACCATATCAATTAATAAGAAAAAWTTTACAGTATGTCAAGTTCATTTTTAAGGGACTATATGTAATAAAGAATAAGAGTTAAAATGTAGCACCCTCTATGGAGGTGTATTAACTAGTTGTCCCTGAGTGCCCGGGTTCTAGGCAGTCACAGTGTCTGTCGCAAGTTTTTCTTCAGTAGAAGGGGAACACAGTTCTCATTGCTCCTGAAAACTGCAGTAGCCGATAAGTGAGGGGAACTGTTTTATAACCACCTTCTTATACTGAATAGAAGCTGATACTGGATAGAAGGAGATTTACTGTGTTCTTTTCAAGATGCAATTTATTCTGCTGCTGAAGAATTAAGTCTTGCATCCTCTCAATCCATTGCCTCTGTCAACACATGCCAATGCTACTCCTGCCCATGCACTATCCTTGGGGAGCCTTTGGAGCTTCAAGGTATCTATTCWTTTTCGGCACATTTCTGTTTCTAATATCTATCATTTAATTTGGTCTCAGGTAGACCAAATATTGTATCTTCCAGAAGAAGATTCTAGAAGCTCTTTCTTCATTKTTTAAGCTGGTTTCTTTTCTAGGAGATGAAAAATGACTCATAGATTTACAATCCCCAGTCTGAATAGAATCTAAGGACATTTCAGAATTCTGGTTTCACTCGTTTCGTTGTGTGTTTGCTTTCTTCCCTAGATCTCTACACTATCTGTACACCTCTTTCTGTATTCTTAGTTCATCACTTTCAAATGGTTCCCATACCTCAGTAGCTATACCAGTTTTTAAAACTGGATCTTACAGTAGCAAGCAGAAATGGAGGATCTAGAAAGCTCTGTGTACAGAAACAGCTTCTTACAGATTTCAGCCATTTTTAAAAGTTGTGTGRTTTTGCATTTCCCGACATGTTTGTATTCCCAGAGCAGCAGCTAACAACTACTTGTAARTACAAGTAATGGTTGTGATATAGTCAGCTGATCACTTCTTTTGAATTTTTTTTCAATAATGCATTTAATTTGTTTCAGGTTTGGGGGGGTGAGGGTTTTTTTTCTTATTTTCTTCTGCTTTGTGCATTCTGGTTGCAATACACTGATTTTTTTTTGCTGCAGAAACCTTTGATACCAACTACTCTATTGTATAACTACTGGGGTATGCCACAGGCTTACTGGTAAGCAGCACAGTATCTTCTCTTCAGACTTTTCCTCCTGAAAGGGGGCAGCTGCTGAGAATAACCTTTTTCCTGTTGTGCTCACGTCTGTTAATTTGATTCCTAAAACAATTACAGGCTCTTTCTCTCCCCACCATGAGTTGCTGGAATCAAATTGTTCAGCTCTTCATGATGATAAATCATCCAACCTTACCTAGTTTCTAATGCTTTTCAATTCTGGCTGGAGACAAGTGACAGAGTAATAATTTATTCATATGTCAGAAAATAATTTGAAAAATGTCAAGAAGAAAAGAAAAATCAGGTAGAAAAGAATTATTTTCTGAGACTTTGAAGTGGGATTTGGTTACTTTTTTCCTCTCAATGTCCTGAGTGTGAAAGAAGTTTGGAGGCAATCTGTAAGAACTGGATAAGAAAAATCACAGAATCATAGAATCAGTAAGGTTGGAAGGGACCTCTGGAGATCATCTAGTCCAACCCCCCTGCTCAAGCAGGGTCACCTASAGCATGTTAGACAGGGTTGCRYCCAGGTRGGTCTTGAGTATCTCCAGAGAAGGAGACTCCGCAACCTCTCTGGGCAACCTGGTCCAGTGCTCCGTCACTCTCACAGGGAAGAAATTCCCCCTCACGTTCAGGCAGAACTTCCTGTGCTTCAGTTTGTGCCCGTTGCCTCTTGTCCTGTTATATGGGACAACTGARAAGAGTTTGTCTTTGTCTTCTTGACACCCTCCCCTCAGGTGCTTATAGACACTGATAAGATCCCCCCTCAGTCTTCTCTTCCCCAGGCTGAAGAGGCCCAGCTCTYGCAGCCSTTCCTCATAGGGCAGATGCTCCAGYYCTCTGATCATCTTCGTAGCCCTATGCTGGACTCTCTCCAGCAGCTCCGTGTCTCTCTTGTACTGGGGAGCCCAGAACTGGATGTAGTACTCGAGATGAGGCCTCCCCAGGGCTGAGTAGAGGGGCAGGATCACCTCCCTCGACACGATGCCAACACTCTTCCCAATGCACCCCAGGAGACCATTGGCCTTCCCTGCCACAAGGCCACATTGCTGGCTCAAGGTYGACTTGTCATCCAGCAGCACTCCCAGGTCCTTCTCTGCAGAGCTGCTCTCCAGMAGGTCAGCCCCCAGCTTGTACTGCTGCCTAGGGTTATTTTTCCCTAGGTGCAGGACTCTGCACTYGCCCTTGTTGAACCTCAKGAGGTTCCTSTCTGCCCAGCTCTCCAGCCTGTCCAGGTCTCTCTGAATGGCAGCACAGTCCYCAGGTGTGTCAGCCACTCCTCCCAGCTTGGTATCATCAGCAAACTTGCTGAGGAGGCACTCTGTCCCCTCATCCAGGTCATTGATGAAGAAGTTGAACAGRATGGGACCCAGTACTGAGCCCTGGGGGACTCCACTATCCACAGGCCTCCAACTAGACTCCATGCCACTGATGACAACCCTGATGACGTAAGATTGAGAAGAGCATACTCAACACTGCAGAACAGGCCATTTCTTCTAGAAGAGCATTTGGAATCAAGCTCAACATTTGGCGTTCAGCTCCTTCTCTGGCCTATTACTTTTTCTCAAGATTCCTTTTTTTTTCAAAATTTAGTAGTGCTTAGGATCTCTCCCTTGTTGTGATTTGTGATTTCAGGATCTGAAACATAGGAATCTTTAAACCTCAATACAAATTATGCTGACAGGGGAAATAAATTCAGGGAAAGTTTGTTGCAGGTTATCCCAGAACTGTCAAAGAGAACTGACTGTTACAAAATAGGGTCCAACCATGTCATATCTCAAGTGAATCTGTAGGAAAGAAAACTGTCTGAAATGCATAAAGAAACTTGTTACATTGCTGCTTCAGTTTCTCAAGGATTCTAGCTTCTTGGAAGGGGAAGAAAACAGGGCTGCATAGACTGAGGATCTTTTCTCATGTTTCCTGCAGCTTTACCAAGCACATACTCATCTGAACAGTCCTGAAACATTGCATAATCCTGTGGTGGCAGCATACGGTGGAGMCATTTCAATTTTCTCCGTGAAACTGGGTTGTAAATCAGGATCCTTGATGCAACAATGTTGTTACTTTATGTCCTTAATCAACCTTAAATAATGTTGGTATGTCTCATGAATTTGCAGGCTMCTTTCAGGGCATAACGCCATGGAAAATTGTCTCTCAGTAATCCTATCGTTGGTTATATTATTTCAGAGATGATAGGRGAGGTAATATTGCTGGCTATTTGAGGTTGGAGAGGAAGAAAGGAGCTAGCTATACAGAGATAGTATTATCCTGCAGCAAGTCAAATAGTCTTTCCTTTTACCAGTAGAAGAGGTTGGTCCAAGACCTTTCTAATGTGACTTTAATTGCTCAAAAAACTATATTGATTCTTATGTTAATAAAACACATACAAACTAAATACTCACTACAATACCTGTTAATTATCTTACCTTAACATCGAAATTGCACCTGGACAAATTCTGTATGACATATMCAGGACGCTTACATAAAAGTGAAATACTTACTGTAAATTTCCAGATGCTGGAGAGTGATTTAAATCTGTCATACTTCAGAATGAAATCTCTCAAAAATACCAGCTGGTTTGTGCTTTACATTTAAAAAAAGGTCTCCTGTTTTGGAATCGCACATGGACTCTACTTTGAGACCTCTTGACATTTCTTGTGTTCTTACAGTCATAGCTCTATGTTGTTTTAAATGGCTTTTTTAAAGCATAGAAAGAAAGTAAGGGAGTATAGGTAACATTTAAAAATGATCTGTGCACATAATATTATGCTTTGGAATTGCTGAGAATCAAAATATATTCTGAAAACACAGAAATTTTGAACCAGGACTGCCTTTTCTCATAAACTTGAGTTCTAAGTAAGTTACATCGTAATTGGGATGTTACTGGACTAGCAAGTTGGGTTTGACTTGCTTTTAACACAAATATTACATTGCTCACAAAGAGCTTGATTTTCAGGGTGAAAATTTTATTTTCAAAAGTTCATTATACTTGGAGTGATATTGAAAATTGTATTTTCAAGAGCTTAAAGTACCAGAACTTGTTTATYGATCAAACACTGCTCTAGTTTGTCACTATAAGGTTTCTTAATGCTTTAAGAGTGTTGGCTTCTTCATTGGAGGAGAATTTAAGCCAATACATTTATCCATTTGTCCTCCAATTAATTGATTTATGGCATTCCTCTAAGTAAGCAACAAATTGCTTATTGCAGTGTGGCAGTTCAGTAATGGATTCACTGTGGATGTTGAGTTTATAATAATTAGTAGTATTTTACATTTGTTAATTCTTTTTGGCTCAGTGGTTTTAAACCAGTGGTTTAAAATTGGGGTGGCACACTGAGCATCACGGGGTACATGGTGGCAGACAAGCGGGGTGGAAATAGGCAGGACCCAGCGTGTATGAGAGTGATTCGATTATTCACAACATTTTACACTTCTGCTATTAACATTTCCTGTGCTGCTGTTGCCCACGTTCCCRGTTTTAGCACAATACAAGAGGAAACCATCTATTTTTGGCTACAGAGCACGCAGGTTGTTCAGGGTCATTCTTCTCAGGAAGCTGTGCAGAGAACATCGTTGTCATGTCATGCCAGGGTGCTTTACCACTTTCTCTGCTATTTTGCAATATGATATACTGCAGCAAAAAACTATAACTTCTGTTTCACTTCAGGAAGAACAATTTAGGAGTTGGGATAATTTGATGGATACTAAGAAAAATATTAGAAACCAGGAAAGGCTACATAATCCATTGAGCCTCATTTCATTCCAAGTACACCTTCCCTAGGCTATCATCTAGTTGTTAGGAGAAAGAGTGATGTTATCCATTTTTTATAATTTCACTTCTGGGTATTAGGGAGATAAATACYTAAATGTTGGAGAACTAACTTTCTTTCAGAGCACTATTTCAGGGGGAAGATACTTAAATGCAGATGGGTGGGATGACAAGAAAAGAAATTGACCCTGAATRAAAAATATGATAGTGATATGAATATATGTGTATAGACACAGTTCCCYAGAGACAGGCTTCCAATCCTGAGGCTTTCAGAAAGTAACCTTTCCTTTGATTTATTGTTTCAGGACCAATGCAGGAGACAATATATGACTTCTGGAGGATGGTATGGCATGAAAACACAGCCAGCATCATCATGGTTACTAATCTCGTAGAAGTGGGAAGGGTAAGTGATTTTTGTACTTAAAGAGATGAAACACTTCCAAGKTGTTTGCTTTTGGAAATTAAATAGCAGACCAACAATACATACTGAATATAGCACWTAAAATATTTATGACTGCCTCTGCAAAGAGGTTCATTATCAATTATTTTTAAACATGCCTTGAATGCTTGGCTTTGATAACATCAGCACAATGCAAAAAGTAACTGATAAAGCTGCATTTGTACAACGCAGCCCGCAAAGACAGCCAAASAGGGAAAGAGCCATATCTTTGTATATATGGTAGTCATAGCATTTCTGTTAAGGGAAACCAGGGAATTGTTACAGGACAATGCACATGGTCATCTTTTGGAGTGATTTGGATCACTCTTATTTGGAGTGATTCTGAAACATATTTCAGAAAAAATTAGTTAAACTGTGAAATTGCACTCTCTTCATAGTACATTAGCCTAAATAACCTGTTTTGCTTGTTTTTTGCTTCCTGTAAGCCTTCTTGTSTAAAACAAAAAATAAAAATTTTTTGTATGCTGAGTTTGTTTACCAGGAAGCCTTCTTCAGGAGCTGAGCAGTAAAGGAAAGCTTAAGTTATCTGGTTGGTCCTTTTCTTTGCTTGGTAACATATCAAGTAGGTCTTCTACTCAAGTCATTGCGGCTAGTTTCACTTTCAGCAAGTATTGAATGGAACCATTTTCTTTCTTTGTCACAACAGTCAATAGCAGAGTCTTTTAATTTACTGCTTTGTCTATGCACTGGTGTCTTAGATCTCATCTGGGATGTTTTTCAGGAAAATTCCTCTGGGCTCTGGGTGTCTAGCTCCCAACTGAAATGAAAAAAATACTGCTTTTATTGTAACTGCTGCAATTACCTTAAATCAAAGTGTTGAAGTAAGAAGCCAGGCACATGTATCTTGGTGTGAGCCAYATGATTCTGAGACGTGTTTTTAATTTTATGTTGAGGGAGTGGCTGATAACCCTCTCCCCTGTGATACTTACATCAGGAGAGAGATCCCTATTTATGAGTCAAGCCGTCGGATCTTGTCTCCTTTCTAAGAAGTTCATTTTTACAATCTACATTTATTCTTCTTTATGTCTGTGGTCAATTGTTAATATAAATCCTAACATTTAGATACGTGTGTGCTCAAGCATGCCAAGAGATCAGATTCCAGTGTTATTCTCAAGAATCAAAAAGGTATGATTTGTGACTGCAATTAACACTTGCTGCAGGAACATATGTGCAAGTAGTTGCAGAGATGAGAAAAGACCGTGGAGGCCACTTTAAAAATCCACTCCCCTGAGTGAAGAGGAGGGTAGAAATAGTTGGAGGGTCATGCACCAATCCAAACTGGATGTATTTGTAAGAATAGGAAACTCTTCAGGAATCTTGTTCTTTAAAGCTTTATGCAGATTCGTAAGTACCCAAGCACACAACTCTAAAAAGGGATGGTTTCAAGGGATGGTTAAACAAGCCTTAGAACAAAAACAGTGTACGACATGAAGCCACTTACTGTTTTCCTAAAGTCAGTATTTGACAGTATCAGCTAGAGTGAACTGTCAGGTGTCGCCCAGGGGAGACAGCCGTCTTGGTGCCAGGGGTGCAGTCACAGCTCATGGCAATCTTTGCTTAGCACCACATCTCCCCGCAGCCAGCAGCGGTTTGTGCCACGGTGCAGGTTTCTTCAGGGTGCAAGAGTCCCAGCGGGACACAGACCTACGGCTTCCTTGTTCCTGACGGTGGTAGAAACAACTGTGTTCTCTCTCCCCCTGGAGACCAACCTGGCTGGGATACGAGAGGAAAAATTAAAATGAGCYTTTAATGGAAGCGAGATTGAATGAGCCGCAGAGCAAGGCAGTCACTCCTTTGTTGGTGCTTCTGTCCCACTCCCAGAGCTGGAACCATCGGCAATGAGGAGGCATATTGCAAACACACCATCTGGCCCGCAACCCCTAACACAAGCTCTGTGCCACCTTGATTAGTAATGATTTTAATGGGCCTTTTGGTAGCACTCCTGCAGGGCAAACCCTGTAACCTTCCTGACCTTGAGTTTTTCTATTTCAATTGCTATTGCTAGTATAACATTTACAGGATTTTATTTTTGTTTCTGTTTTTTTTTAACCCTCTTGCCCACTGTATGTCAACAGGTCAGGAAAATTCCTTTACTTTTTCAGAAAAGAGGAATATCTGTTTAACAAGTTTGTCACACAACATATGTCCTTCATGAATTAATCATTGAGGGGGCGTRTGTGTATTTGTTTACCAGGACCGGCTGGATAGTCATTAAATCAGTGCTAGGAACTTGCTTTTTGCCCTGGAGCATTTTGCATCAGGGCTGTTTTAATTGCGGACGGAGGAAGCACCACGAGGCTGTCCCTAATGCAAGCACCTGCTGCAAGTGGCTCAGTCCCTGCATTACCCTCCAGCGGGGTCCGGGTACATCTGCCAATAGCTGTCACTATCTGAGGCAAACTTGTCAAAACCCTGCATCCCTTCAAGCTCTTGTGCGTTCCAGCAAGGGACCCTTGTCAGTGTTTCTGGCACCTGCAAACTGCTGTGCACCTGCTATTTAAATGGCACAGAAATGTGTTTTGATTGTTTTCTCTCTTTAATGAACCCACCTGAGGGACATTTAGCTCTTTATCTAGTAGCCTGTTACCCAGTCACTCACATTTACGCTGTTTGTGCCGAAATTCAGAATTCACTTGTGCTGTTATACTAATCCATCTGTCAGAAGTCTTATCACAAAATCTGCAGGGCTCCCTAAGGAAACTTTTGTACTGGTAATTTAAGCTAATGATTTCTAAACATATTTAGTCAGTTTTATGAAGACCTCATTAGAATGTGACTGTTTATTAAAAATCTAAATGAGGTCCCACAGTCATTTAGAAAAATCATTGCTAGTTGCATGAACAGTTCTTTGAAAACAAATGATTTAAGTAAAAACAAATGGTTTTTACTTAAAATTGGCTTAGGTTGTCCTAAGAACGTCTAAAAAAACTAAACAAATAAGCTGCCCTTGAGGCACAGGGATAAAAAGTCTCTGCCYTCCTCATGCTGGGGTTAACAACTTCCCACTCGCAACAAGATTTTCAAAAAGGGGGTGACAAGTAATTAAAGGTATAATACACATAAAGCTTAATGCAAGAATGAAAATTTTGCAAGTACGGAGTAAAGAGTAAAAAGCAAAACCAAGATTCAAAGAAATATACCATTGTGATAATGGGCAATTTCAAAATATTGTGTTTTGGATTATATTTTGAATTATATTAATGCAAGAGGCCTCCGTGTTCCTATTTATAAATGACAGAGCAACTGAAGATAGTAGTTTAATTTAAACATCTTTTCCTGAGCAAATTAACATAACAGAGTGCATTATTCTAGAAGAAATCAAACTTTTTATCACACCAGTGAAGGGCGATCAGAAAACAGGCACAAGAAATTTCTTGCTCACTCCAAGAGACTGCAGTTATAACTAGATCCTCCAACTGAAAGCGATGGAAATGGAATTGAGATCTTTTATGTATTGGCCAAAGTCTCAGGCTGCTTCTTGAAATATTTCAGTGTTTTCACACATTGAAAATTTCTTTCCTCCCTCCTTAAAAATGTATACGGGGAAAATTAAGCGTATATTCAGTTGTGCCATCCAGCTGTCACCTCCATCTTCGCTCTTGTTGGGCTGGTACTGATCCTTAGCTGGCAGAATCAAACTTGGCATGTCACATCATTTGKCATTAGATTCTGTCAGTAGTCGCTTCCTCTCCCACACCTTGTTTTTGCTTGAGGCAGGAGGAATTTAGTAGTATCTGATTAATAAATGGTGAAATGCACTGATGAAATTCAGTGGAGGTGGTTGATATATAAATGCACTGCCAGGATACATGATTGTCTATCATACTTTTAATAAAACAAAGTATTTAACAAAAAAAATCAGGAGATATAATTATAAAAAATAAAACCTGATGCCACAAGCATAGTAATTACAGTAATTAGAGTTCCGCAATTATTACCGAGAATTAGAAAACAGCCAATGCTAATAGTGTTAATGAGCACACAAAAGACCCTTTCTTTGAAGGGAGGCAAGTTCGACTACRCCAGAATAGATGTGGCACAAACAGGAGAACCAAGGCCAGCCCCGCAGTGCTAAATAGCCCCTACTCCTGCACGGACCATCTCACCTCCCAAGAGAGCTGCCCTCCCGATTGCCATCTCATGCTCCTCCTGGGTGACTTCTCCCTCTCAGGGGCCTGCTCAGTGCAGGACATGCTTGGGCCACTGCTGCATGGGGAAGCTGGGGTGGCAGAAGCGCAAGAGGCGTTCTTCTCCGCTGGCATTTGCTGAATGGCCAGGGAAAAATGCAGGGAAAAAAGAAAGAAGGCTTGACGTTGGAGGCTTAGCTTTTCCTGTGCTGGTTTTACTGGACCTGCTGTTCATACGTTACATACATGGCACTGTCCTCTGCTTTGCCACAAACATATTGACAGCTTTGGAAAAGCATGGGGATCTGCATGACAGGGGAGACCTGTACAGAGGGAAGGTGTAGCAGCTGACAGAGAGGAAACCTCTCCTCACCGTTGACTGCTTAAAAAGGTCCTCTGTCATAAGACAAAACCCATCAGAAAAGAGTTGTTCTTCTGAGAGAGGAATCTGTGTGGGGTGAGCCCTGAGCAGTCACAGGTGCAGGCACTTGGGCCCTGGGTGCTCCACGTGTGCCATGATGGTTAGCACTCCAGGGACATTTATAAAGCAGATAGAAATCTGTTTCCTTAAAAGAGCAAAACCCAGAACTCTTGCTGTTGAACCAGATCTTCTTCAGACCACTTGCTGATCCACTACAGACAGGCATTAGACATCCAAGAAAAACTGCTAAATAAAGCCCTACCCAAAGACTTCATATTGAAAACATATTAAAAGAACTAAATGAAAACATCATAGGAGATTCCAGCAGCATAACAACTACCTCTATATGAAACTTCCAATGGACTTGCCACCTATTTTTAGAATAAAACAGAATTTTTTTGATGCAAACCTTTTGTGAAGCTCACGTTTTCAAGTTTTGAGAATCTTATGTGCAGAAAGAGCCCTCTAATAAATGATGGTAAACTCAGGTTGTGTTTAAGATTCAGTTCACCCATTACAGAGATATTGCAGAGGTGAAACAGAGCAGCTCGTTAGCAAGTCTCACAAACAGCACATTTGTATTTAGTATAAATGGAAAAACATTCCATCTAATTGAAACTGCCTCCAAATGTAATGAGCCAAATTACCTACATTGAAATTAATTCAGGATATTGGCTTTAGTGCTCCTTAGGAGATACGCCAAAGAGTTTGTAAGCAAACTGGTGACAAAGATTTTATTTTAACTTTTCCTCTGAAAGAAAGAAACAACATTTTAGAGAAGAGAGAAAGAAAATTTTCTCCATTAAACCTTTTCCTGCCTCTAGGTAGTTGTAATCTGGGCTTCTAAAACCTATAAGTAGTGTCCTTCCCCATCCAGAGATAATTTTATTCTTAATTGCATTTACGCAGCAAGCCTTGGAACCATGCTTGTGTTACATACATGGTATATGACGTTCTGTTGTTTTGTTTTACTTGTGATTTCAGTATAATTTACATACTTCTTGTTTGTTACAGTATTTTTACAAAGTATCAACAACAAAAAAAGAAAAAAATCACTAATATAAAACTACCGTTAATCTTGCAAGTCACTGAACGATGGCATCCTTTTAGTAGTCGAAACAAATTTTAGCTTTCTAAACTTCTAACCAGAAATAACAAGTTGGCCTTATTCCATTATGTGTGGCAAGGGAGGAATCCTTAGGGGAAAAAATTGGCTGTTATTCTTCAGGAAAGAGAAGGAAAGGTTCTTTGTAATCGTTTAATAAAGATGTTTACAGATTAGCAATATTCACACCACTGAACAGGACATCAACCTGCATGCCCTTAGCACTGTCCCGTGTAACTCAAAGTGGACGTGCTTTCATCTCTCAGTGTTTTGTTGCATTCTCTTGCTTTCGGTAAATAGGATGCTTCAGAGAACGTTAATCAATTGAGATGAATATCTTAATACTCACTAAGCCAGTTGAGCTAATTCACTTTGAGGAGTAAATAAGAGAGGTTTAAGGATGCACAAATACCTGCATACCCGTGTTGGGCTGGCTGCTACAATGCTAACAAGATGCTGAATGCAAGTGAAAGCGCAGTTTGCGGAGRCAGACGCAGGTTCCTCATGGAAATGCCTGGACTAATGAAATGGCTTCACAGCTGCAGGTCTGCTCGCCTCAGCAGTCTTGGTACTTAATCTCTGCATCCCTCTGTGGAGGAAGAGGGATCCTGGAGGCACTGGTACAGTAGGGCAATGTGTAGGGCTCTCTAGCCCAGCACCAGCTGAGCGGGTTTTGGTGCCAGAAGCCGGCCAGCTGACCTGGCAGTGCTCTGGAGCTGAGCTAACAGCAGGATTTTGCTCTTGGAACAGAAACAAGTTTCCATGTGCCTGCTGTTCTGCTCTGCGCAGGCACATCAGTCCCATCAGAGCGCAGGATCTGAGCAACATGCCCATGATTTCACGGTCGTGCAAGGGATTAAGACAGGCTTTGAGGAGCTCCGGCTAATCCCACAGCCTTCCTCTTGGCATGGGACCACCCTTCTGAACGACAGTCCTCTGTGCTCAGCCTTTCTTCCCCACCAGAGCTTTACTTAAGTGAACTAATGTRCAGCGTTTTTGAATAACCAGTGCCCAAATGTAAGTAATGAATTAGAGGCAATCCAAATTTTTCTTTTGGACTCGCAATGGAGGCGGTAACACTACAACAGCTTTAACTTGGGTCACCTAACGTAATCCTCCTATAATTTCGTGTTGTGTCCAAAATTTGCCTGCAGAGGCCACGTCGTGGATTTGGCCTGTCAGTTTAATTTTTTCGGTTGGTGGTGTTCCAGCGGTATACATGATTCTTCCAAGCAGTGATTCCCTTGAGTGAAAAGCAGGTAGCATATTGCTGCCACCAGACATGTCCAGAAAGCCAACTGTTGTGGGCAGCAGTTGAATCAGAGGGCATCCAGCCAGCAGCCTGGACTGCACTTCTGGATTGACCTTGCTACTTCAAGGGGATATAGGGCAGCAGGAGATGGAGACAGATAGCAGCTCTGAGTCATCACTGGAAGAAATTAGACTGAGCTAATAAAATTCACAGAGATCTCTCTCAGTATGGGAGCAGTGAACAACAGAAAGACTACTGGTTGCCTTTATACAGATCTATTCATCTGATGGTGCCAAACAGTACATTAAATGTTGTATTTCTCAGTACTCTTCTGTGCCTCTTTTAGAAAAATGTAAAATGAGGTATAGATCAATTAACTGACTTGCTCAAAGGCAAAGCAAGAAAGTGAGTAACTTGTGAAAAAGACAGACTGGATTTTATCTTCTGTCAAAGAAATGAAATGTTCTTAATCACAATATTTTTTTTGTTTCAGAAGTATTTAAATAAAAGTACTTTCAATTATTGGACGTTCTTTTACTTCAAGTCAGTCACATGAAAGTATATATTGTTATCCTAGTTATACCTCTAAGACCTGTAAAAAGTTTTCACTGGTGAGCTTAGTTAGCTTTTTCATTTTACGTCCTCGAGATTTCACTTCAAAATTTATGTCTGTCTTATCATCCTTACTCAGTCCAGGATTAATTTTAAATTAGAATATATAATACTGTTCTTCACTAATGACAATCCATGCAGTGCATAGCCAGTTATATCACCTTTTACTAAGAATATTTCAGAATCAAAGCAAATTGGACACTCTGAATAATCAGTGTTTAAACCGTTCGGTAGGAACTATAAAGTATATTTCACAGCCAGCTCACATATTAATTCTGTAATATTTCTCTGATTCCAGACCTCTAAGGAAGTGAATTACTGTTCTGGCTTTCATACCGCCTTTAGCTAGATGTGTCACGTTGCCAGATACTGCTTCAGATGTCACAATTTGTGTTCATTATCCACCTACTTCTTGCATTGTTTGTTATATTTAGAAATAGCAAGTACAACTTTTCACCTTTATTATTAGTTCTTAGTTTCTCACATTAGACTATTTTGTGGTGGGTTTTTTTGGGGGAGGGGTGGGGAGAGAAGGGGAAGTAGATAATCATCTTCTCCAAGTCTCAAAAATTATTAATAAAATAAGCACGTATGGAATAATTGGGCAGCGTACCTTGGAATGAGCAGATTAGAGCGTTTTCGTTATGGCTCTGGCAATCACTCTTTTATCTCATCATGTGATGAACATCTGTATTTTTTGGCAATATGCTAGCATATAAATGTGGGGTGATCTGAACAAACTCTCAATTATAGTTCTGCTTAGATGAGATTTCAAAATTATGTTTTCTATTTTGTGGCTGATATTTACAGTTATGATGGCAACTGTGTGAAAAAACAATTCTAATGCATTTAATATTCAGTTCTAGATTTCTGTATCTATTATTTAGCTAAACCTTCTGTTTGTAGGTGTTTTTGTAAAATACGTACCAAGTGTTTATACAAAGGGAAAGAGATCCATCAAGACACAGTAGCTGAAGCTACGCTAAAAAGAAAAAATGGACAGACATATGTTGCCAGCAGTTTTTCTTGTGTTAGATGAGTAAAACCATATTCTATTTTGTTGCAATTTTCTTTCCATATACAAATAAAGGCCCTGATCCAATAAACATTTGTAATTGTGATTTCCATTTACATTATTTAATTAACTCCCCTCTTTAAGACCACTCTGTATTTATGTGAGAGGTCCTGGAGTAGATAAGAAATTGGTCTTTAAGCATTCGCTTAACTTTTGGCTCATCAGAAGTCCATAGCATTCCTGTACATAAAGCTCGGCACATGAAGCAGCATTGCAGGACAGGAGCCAAAAATGGGGGGGAGGGAAATGAATTTTTTAAAAAAGAAAAAGTTTAATTTTTTTTCTCCCAGTGAGCGAATCGCTTAGTGCTGCTCTGTAGCTCTGACTGCAGCTCTGGCACTGTTCCCACAGCTCTTACAGCCCCTATTCCAGTAGGGAGAGTTTTCAGGAAATTGTGTTGTCATGGATCCTTCTGCTCAGCTTCCCGCCTGCTCCGTGCCCAAAATCCTTTGTGCAAGGGAATGAGAAAGCCCCCGAGGGCCCGAGCTGTGTGGGGCGCCAAGGGCTGTAACTTCACCGCCACATCCCCCCATGCCTTCTGAATTATTCCCCTGGATCATCTTATAGACTGTTTAGAGAAAGAGGGGATGCAAATCCGGCATTGAGGCAGAAGAAGGTGGAGACTGTGCTCTTCTACATCGGTCTAAGTGTCCAGTCTGTCTAGACTTACCAAGATAGAAACAGGCATGTTTTTCTTCAAAACGGAACAATTTAATTCAGCCAGTTTTTTCCTCCTCCCCCCCCAACTGTTTATTTTCCGGAACGGGTGCTGGTTGGCGAGTGGCAGGCACCCGTCAGGAAGAAGCAAGGCTGAAGTTAGCTACAGAAGCAGAGCTCAGCGCTGGTTGTGCTGCGGCGGGGAGCACTGCTGCAGCTGCTTCCTTCGCCTTACGTGCGCTGGCCGTGTTTGTGTGCCTCAGAGTCTGCCTGTGGAAAGGATAAGGGAACAGGCAGGAAAAGGAAATTAGCTCCAGAGACGGGGTTGTCAGTGGGCTGCTCCAGCAGTGTGAATTGCCTTGTTCTGCCTAGAGAGGCAAAAACTCATCTTAGTCATAGGTAGGAAAAACCCGTTTCAGAGTTCCCAGCAGTGACTGTAAAGGGTGAGTTTGCTGGCAGGAGGGACTGGAGTAATGTGAATAGTCTAGATTTTTACGATACAGACAAAACAGTGAGCCTTCAGTGTGTTTCATATGGCCCCTATCACTGGGTTTTTTGGAAATACGTCCAAACAAGATAAAATGCAACTACCAAACTGCTTGCAGTTCTTTTTCATGCTTTTTAAATGGTTGTTCATTGCTTGTACCCAGCGGGCAGGCGTGGGAGATGACTACAGGCTTGCCAGAGGTCCTGAGGTTTAGGCACCCTTGGGATGGTTCCCCTCGAAGCTGGAGAGGGGCTCCAGGGCTGATGTTGATGCTGGGAACTATCTCGTCCCTACTGACGGCCTGTCAGCCCCCAGCTGGTGCGATAGAGGGGGAAATCGGTTTTACCAAGCTTGGCACCTGGTCCCCGAGCACTGAGGGCTGGGAGTACTGTGGGAGGCCCCCACTACAGGGCTCTCCCCATGGAAGGGGGCAGCGTGACCCCCTGTTTGCCAGTAGTCCTGTGTTTAACACCAGATGAAATRTTAAGGAAATCATAAAGAAGGCTTCTCAGCCAATACTAATGCAGTTACTAGGTCTGAAAACAGACATAGARAAAGAAATAAAAACCTACTTAGAGCTACATGAACTTTAGATCAGCTCTAGGAGCTTTTCATCAGCTGTGTAAGCAGGAATGAGCTGTTGGATGCTTGTATAATCTTGTGACTGGGAGCCAGTCCTTAAAATCAAGGTACTCTCTTTGCTGAAGAGGATCCTGATATGGGGCTGTGTTTTTCCAAACCTTCACCGAACCTCAGCTCAGATTTAAATTTTATCCTACTAAAGAGTTTCCTCTGGTTCATAATTTGATGAGATTGTCACTTCTGAACTGTCGGCCGTGCCCTGGCAGACTCTTGATTTCATCACCCACCGTTACCTCTTTGGTGTGGCGAGAGCTGTCTTCTGCCCACACAGAGGTTGTTAGTGATTATCAGCTAYGTCACTAGAAACAGCTTCTGAGGAAGACATTTTCTTCTGCCTGATAGGACACGGTTCAACTCTCTGCATAATCCTGTATGTATTAAACTTGGAGTTTGTATAAATAAATCTGTTGAATCGTGCTCTACAGTTTTCACTGTGTGCTTATATGCTGTGTGCTTTTTTTTTACCTCTTACTCAAGAGTAGACATAATAGTAATCCAAATATTTTGGCATGATAATGGGTTTGAGAAGTATTCTTACAGTTTTGAAGTTTAATATATTTTTAATTTTGTATCAGTTTTCCATTCAAAATTTGAAGTATTTTTTTACACAACCCATTTAAGTGTATATTCAAATATGCTAGTCCACTTACATATATTAAAAGATAAGTTTTTAGTTTTCCCTTCAGTGAGAGACAGGGAGAAAGAGAGAAAACATTTCAAATAGCAGATGTATAACAGATGCTACTCTTAGCACGTACTGCACTACTGGATGACGGCCAGTTGCAGTGCTGATAGCATAGCATTACTGTAATACAGCAGAATAAAATGTGGCTATGTAATTAATGTGTTAGCTTCCCCACCACCACCTTGTCCACACAGACAGGAAGAAGGTGAAAAGTCTTAAGTATGTCTAGTTACCTGCATGCTAATACACAATCTCCTCAGCCACCCATTTAAAAAAAATAGCAGAATAATACTCCATGCCTTCCTTAAGCGTGCATTAAATATTGTGAAGTCCATGCCATGTAGACCACAGCAGGGCTCAGAAAATCTGAAATCGAGTTTACAAAACCCATCTTCTTTCTGTCTCCATAGCTAGGATAAATTTGCCAAGAAAGTGCAGCTCCAGAAGCCTACAGAAATCAGTAAGAGGAGAAGGGGAAGTCATCTCACCTAGCCTTAGTCACTTAAAAGGCAAACATCTAGGCTACTGCATATAGGTTTGCCTCCTATAGGTTTGCTTCATGGCTAGCAGAGATAACGGCAGCTCTAGAAGGCGTTCATCCTACCCACCTTAGTTTGAGTTGAGTGAGGTGCATACCATGTTTGGGGTCGTCTAGGGGAATGATGTTAAAGCCCAGAAATAAAACTCATCTCTTGACATCAAGTGTTGGGTTTTGTCATTTGACCTCTCAATAGGTTCTTTGAAAAGTTAATTTGAAAAAAAAACAGATATTTTTGTAATACTAGAGAAGATCCTTCTTGTTTGAAAAACACATTTTCATTTTAGAAGGTAGGAAGATATTTTTAAAACAAATCAATGAGTAGAGATTGGGGGAAAAAAAGCTTCCTTTGGTAGTTTCTTCCACTGGACACACCCTGAGCTGGAAAGCACAGGAAATGAGCAGTTACTGTAACTGGCTTATGCGCAATATAAATATCTCTTGTGCTAGGTACAAATTTACCTTTCTTTGCTAAATAAAACACAACTACATCCTGCAACTCAGAAAGYTGTCCTAAAATACATATATATATGTATATCCTTTAAACATAAACCATTTGCACATGTAGAAAGTATGATTGTTCTGTACATGATTGAATTTTTAAACATAAATCGTTGCAAAAAATAAAGGTGAGATTTAGCATGAACCTTCAAAAATAAATGAACCTTAATTTCTTTTGTATTTTTAAAAGGTCAAGTGCTGCAAATACTGGCCAGATGACACAGAGATATATAAAGACATTAAAGTTACCCTAATAGAAACAGAGCTCCTGGCTGAATACGTGATTCGAACATTTGCAGTAGAAAAGGTAAGTTACAAAATTCAGTTTTTTACATATCATGGTATCTGCCTCGATAACTTATACCTAAATTCAACATGGAAAAGTTAAATTCATTGACTGACAGCCTGCTATTTTTTAGCTATTTTCTTTGGATTATCACCTGGCGCCCTCATATGGTGGACCGTGTTTTCCTTGAAATGCAGATACTTTTCTGCCCTTTTCCAACACCATTGGTTCCTGCTTGAGTTGGAAGTGATGCTCCTTGTCTAGGAGAAATCAAAGCCTCTCTCTCAGCAATCACTTGAAAACCACATTCATGCTGTTCTCCCATCTTACATTCACTACAGTCATTTTGTGTCTGCCCCAGAAGCTGCAAGCACTGTGATTCAGAAGTCCGTCATTGTGAATACTGTAATCTGCTGGTCCAGTGTGTTTCTGGTCTGCAGTGAAACATTTGTGTAGCAAACTTATCGTTCTTTTCCGACAATTTCACTTTTAGTAGGGAGCTTTGCACTTTATACAGAGTTCCAATCTGCATATTGTTTTGCTGTTTATTAGAAAAATACCATTTTTTTTTTGATGTTTATTTGATTGTATCGCTTTCTCAAACAGCTTATAATGTATGAACAACATACAAATAACAAATATGGTACTTACTGAAAGTGAAAACAAGGAGAGTGGGTTAATGCTGCAGTATGTCAGGCTTCTTGTGTCCRTTCAGGGGTTTTATTCAGAATTCTTGTTCAAGGACAGAAGTGTGTTAGTTGTATGTATCAGGACTTATCTGAGTGGCAGAACAATGAGAAAGGTCCTCTTTGGGATACTGGAGATTCCCAAACCTGCATTGAATTAATGTTCACTCAGTATCACCACAAGTAGACCTTCGACTAATTATCTCAGAAAACAGCTTTTGATTTAGTAGCAGTACGTCATACTAAAACTAAATTCATTCTAAAATGAAACCAAAGTTGAGACCATAACCATTCAGTTATGGTCTTGAAGAACATAATCTTTTGCATCAGATTCTTGTACCCAAGTAAATGAAAACCCAAGTAGATGAAACCTCCAGAGAGGTCTTCGTGTATATCCACAATAACAAAGCAATTAGTCTTTTTTCCTGTTTTATTTTTCAATCTAATAGTTAGATATGCATGAATACAGCAACCTGAGTGTAATGATAATAAATTTAAACAGTTTGAATGAATTGAAATATTTTATCTTGTATACTGCTGTATATATTGTACTTCAAATTCATTCAAGCCTGTTGTTTCCTTCCATTTAGATATTTTTAATAAACAGATGAGAAAGGATGGCTACACTTTGAAGTAGCTGCGACACTGGTTGATTTCTATTCTGCAGATTTTAAGCCCATGCTTTGATGTTAGCTTTCCACTTCTTAACTGGGAGTGGAAAAAAAGACCTAGCGGATTTTACAGTTACTCGTAACCAAACTGTCTTGAATAAGTGCATTAAAACAGATAGAGATAAAAGGCACTAAACATTTTATTGCTTTAAAAAAATCTCCATCTGAAAAGATTTCATTTAAACACTGCTTTTTTAATAGTTGGTAGTTTTCCAGTAAGCCTCTGAAAGCAGTGTCAGTGTAGTTTGAGTAAAGTACATTTATTTTTACCCCATTTACCTTATTTTTTTAACTGTTCTGGTAGTACTGAGAGGTCAAGTTGGTACATTCCTTACACTATAATTTTCTCAAGTTTAGATTTCTGATCTATTGGGATTGGTAGTGTTCAGCATCTCTATCGACAAGCTGCATTATGAGACAGAGCCCACTCTAACTGAGTTTGCAGATAAGTGCAGTGTTGAAACTCTGAGCAGTAGAGCCTCAGCTCAAAGGGGCTTGAAAATTCAGCTAGTAATTCAGTAAGGAGAAATGCAAACCTCTGCACCTTACGTGGATTACCCCATGTGTCAGTACAGCCTGGAAACTGCCTGGCAGCCCACCACCACCCCTGCCAGAGGACCTGGGGCTTACAGTCAACTCCAAATTGAGTATAAATCAGCTGTGTACTCTCACCTTCAATATTACTCCCCTTTAATATGTACARTTTTTCCAGTTTGGAGCTCCTCATTTTAGGAAAGATGTTGAGAAACTGAAGAGGATTTCTCCAGATCTAGCAGATGACTACTAAAATGATTAAGGCTGTAGGAGATAGGACTGCAATGAGAGGTTAGAGAGCTGACCTTGTTTGGTCTGTCAAAGAGGAAGAAGCAGAAAAGTGAAGAGTGCCCTTAGAAGGGATCTAAGGGCAGCCAGCAACTACTCGAAGGGCATTTACAAAGGTGGTGGTGCTAAATTTTTCTTGTTGRTGCTGTATGGGGTCCAAGTGTTGCAACTTGAGAGGCTTGGAGTGGGCATCAGCCCACTCTGAGTGGGAGGTTGGACTGGAGCCATCCAGAGGTCCTTTCTGACCATGACTCTGTACCTATGGATGATCATTCTCACACCTGCTCTTAAAATAAAATGTAGAAGTTGATTAGTTTGGGGATAAATTCATTGACTTTTTTTTAATGACTATTTGGAAATTTTTGAGGAGCAGGGGAATAACACTGAGAAAATTGAACTGAAAATTACTCTCTGATCCTGGAAAACACTGCCTAGGTACTTTTTACTTTGTGTATATAAGCAGTTCCTTTGGAATTACAATACAACAGTTATCTGAGATGAATTACTCAGATAGTAACATACAGCAGCACCATAAGTATTTGTAAGATTAGGGCCTAGATTTTTTAACATCCTAAGAATTGCTAGAAAGGTGCACCATTTTTCTGATTGTTTCAGCTGAAAAAAAAAGTGAAAAATACAGTCTTTCCGAGCTGAACATACGCTTTTATGATTCATGCAGTTGTGTTGCTATTTGGGGTTTAGAAACCAGCAGGGAGGCTACAGACATGAAAATCGTTCTTTTGTAGGTATAATAAGCAAACTCGTTATAAAAGTAGCCAATATGCAAAATCTTTTCTAAGTAGTGGAGTATAACGAATGATGACAGATAAAAATACAGTTAGCTTGATAGACAGCATTTCCATAACTAGCCCCCAGGTTACACAGGAAGTATTGTGCTCTGTGCAACAGCTGGGCACGTGATTTTGGAGMCGCAGTTTACATTTTGTGAATTGCTGGATAATCAAGCCGTTTTACAGCGTGAGGGATTTTTGCGGGGGGTTCATTCTAGCCCTCCGCTTGTACAGTCATGGCACTGCATTTTTGCATGGGACCTTTGTTTCTTGGGGGACTRGACGTGGGCAGGCTTTACGGGCACTGCGAAAGTGCTTGTGACATGGATGCCCTTCCCACGCACAGCTATTTGCAGAGTCGGCGGCCTTGCTTACACTAGCAAAAGGATCTGTTAACTAACACACTTTAAAATCCTCACAGTACAGAGACCAAATTGTATTTGAATGTGTTTGCTACAGTGTCTTGAAATAAAAATCACTTTGTTCCTGGGCTTCAGTATGTTTCCAAATTGTTCTTTAGGCTGTAAGGTCATTTCAGTAATGAGGGTYTGATCTCCTTGGTCTATACCAGCGTTGCATGTCGCCTCCTCTTTTGCTCTTTGGCYTGCCTTTCTGCATCATAGTTTCAATGGGAGATGAGTATGGGGAGACCCTCAATCCAAAGAGAGCTCCAATCTGAGCGGTCAGAGCACCGGGTCTCCAAGAGAGGCCATAGTTCCCTCCAGCCATATAGTGCTGGCACGACCAAAATTTCTCAGCCATTGAAAATCTCTGACTCTCTTGACTTGCGTACTATCAATAAATTAGGACATTTATGTTACTTCATTATGCAAAGAGATTATGCATATACCTTTTATATGCAAACCAGCTTGAGACAGGAAATACATCTTTAAGAAGAAAAACTGTAAACCACCAGTTATTAATATCATTGACATTTAGTCCAACCTAGACATGATATGTCATAGTAATGCTGTTTGCTTATGAAATATGTATGACGGTCTCTAGTCTGTAGATTTTTAATGAGAATAAAATACTGGCAGCTACAGTTTTGTAGAGGGAGGGGGAAATACAAGCACTAAGAAAAACATACCTAGCGTATACCCTTTAAATATCCAGATTGCTCCGAAAAGTCACATGCGAAATTACTYACATGATCAGCTTCTCATTCATACCTGTCTCACCATATCCATGCCTTGCAGGCTGCAGTAAATCACCTGATGGGTATGTGGAGGTCTACCAGTGTGGCCCATGTGGTTGGAGGTGCACGAAGGTTTCCTACTATTCAGCTGTTTCTTTCAAACCTATAAAAGAGATAAAAGATAAGGAAAATTATGCTGAMATTCTAGGTTCCTGAATTCAGCAGCAAAACTCCTGTGGAGAGCCGGGCAGGGGGAAATTCCATCTGTGCTGTCTGTTCATGGCCTTGCTATTGACTGGTTTTGTGATCATGGCAYGTCTCTTAAGGCCAGAGTTTTCAAAGCAACCAAGTGCTTAAATATAGAGATGAGTGTCTATCTTGTCGCCAAAAGTTTCTAAGCAGCCTAGTGCTAAATCACTCAGTTTTACTGTAAGAGTTTGGAACCAGTGATAGGTAACCTTTGAGCTTGCTAACTATTGAGAAGCTCTTCAGCAGTCTATAGAGAGGGGTGTATTGGCAGAGTTTCGGTAAAACTAAGKCTTTTAAAGTTACAATTCTGTGTTACCACACTTCAAATTATTTTCACATTCCAATTTGCTCTTTTTTCAACCTGTGTCTTCTTGACAGAGAGGTGCTCATGAGATCCGAGAAATTCGGCAATTTCACTTCACTGGCTGGCCAGACCACGGTGTGCCATACCATGCAACAGGCCTGCTGGGATTTGTACGGCAGGTCAAATCCAAGAGCCCACCTAATGCTGGCCCTCTGGTTGTCCACTGCAGGTAGGCAGAACAGGAGTCCCTCTGCTGTGTTTTCCACTAAACTTAGAACCTAATTTTGCTCCGCCTGAACTGCAGAATTCCTGCAACAGGCTGCTGAAGCCACTGGAGCTCTACCCACGGTAACTTGCTACCTAGAATATAAACAAGAATGGCCAAAGTGAGTCTGAAATCCTGCAAGTGCTTGCATGCAAAGCTTGATTTCAGTGATGATCCCACTGGTCAARTACCTGCAAGGTGAACCCATGCACTTCACATTTTCCAAGGCTCTGCTGAGCAGTAACTGTGCTCTTCTTTTACTTTAGCGCTGGTGCTGGCAGAACTGGGTGCTTCATTGTTATTGACATCATGCTCGATATGGCAGAAAGAGAAGGCGTTGTAGACATATACAATTGCGTGAGGGAGCTTCGATCTCGGAGAGTTAACATGGTGCAGACTGAGGTACTGTTAACCTACTTGAATATTGCTATATGCTTTGCAAGAAAAGGTATTATTCTAGTCCATAGGACTAGAGGAGCCCCTTTTGGTAAGCACCGTCCACAAAGTATTTCATTGAATCATATGCAGAAAATAACCCACACGGGAACACGATGAACTGCYGCCCAAACACCGCATAGTTGTGTTGCACTTCTTAATGTTTGCAGTGGTTTCTGAGAAAAAGGAAACTCATGAGTGTTACCTCTCCAGAATGAGGATCTGTTCCAGGATGCATCATATTGAGACCCCGTTCTGTGATAGCACCTACAGAATTGTGCGGAATAAGGAAACTAGTAATATTCTGGAGTTTATTACAGAGAGCTTACTGCACTGCTGTTTGTAACTGTAACTAGTTTGACTCAGTCCTTCTCTATTCATTTCCATATGTGTGGAATAAACTTCTGTGAACTGTTAGTGTTTGTCTGGGCTTGGTTCCATGTCAATGAAGTCAACGAGAATCGGAGGGCCAACCTTATTCATTATTATTTAGCAAAATGCTAATAGTATATGCTCTCTACATCAGTAATTATTCTAATTGCTTTACCAGGAACAGTATGTATTCATCCATGATGCCATCCTGGAAGCCTGTCTTTGTGGGGACACATCTGTTCCAGCTTCTCAAGTTAGGTCTGTTTACTATGAAATGAACAAACTGGATCCTCAGACTAACTCCAGCCAAATCAAAGAGGAATTTAGGGTAAGTTGTGGTTAGCCTTACTTAGAAGCTGTGCTGTTCAGCTATGCTGAAGGCTTCTACTTCAGTGTTTGCTTGTGATCATGTAAATTTTGGACCAGGCTTATGAGGGAAGAACTGCAAAAAAAAGAGAAAATAACTTGTCACTGATTGCTATGGGATAATAGTAAAATCTTTTTCCTCAAGAGAAATACTGTGTCAATTCCTTCTCCTGTCCTTTCTACAGAAGACAGGGTACAGTGTGGTTGTCTTTGAGGTTATTTTGCAGATGTATGTGCTTCTAGGTCTTTTGCTTCCAAACCCTACTGACTGTGATGGATTTTCATTTCCCTGCATGTTGACTCCCATTGCAACTGTGTCCTGAGTTGATCTGTTCTTAAATATTTGGGGATGCTTTCACTCTTGGGTTAATTTTTTTCTTGTATTGTTTATTCTTTTTGAAAGACTTTAAATATGGTTACTCCAACACTGCGYGTGGAAGACTGCAGCATAGCACTTTTACCACGAAATCATGAAAAGAATCGCTGTATGGATGTTCTGCCTCCAGATAGATGCCTGCCTTTCCTCATAACGATAGATGGGGAGAGCAGTAACTACATTAATGCTGCACTGATGGATGTAAGTCTCTGCCACATCATTAATAATAAAAGGGAATAAGTTGCCCTCTGAACTGAGCAGTGCCAGAAAGTGGAGTCAGCACAAGAGGGCTGAAATCCTTCTAGCTTGTTTTCCAAAAACATGGCACAAAATCTTTAAACTCCCAAGCACATTTAAGATCCCACATATGTTATGTCAGATCCAAGGTTCCAAAGCCATGCTCAGAGCATGTCAGGGACTCCTGATTAATTGAATGTGTCTAGATTTCTCTCCAGTGCTTGAATTTTTAACCATCTAGCCAAGGAAAAAAAGGAGTTACCTATTAAGACACCAAGGCAGTTAAATGGGATAATAAGGTTTGCAGCAATATTTTAGCTTCCTTTGCTTCTAATTTRAACAGTAATTAACAAAAAAAATAATTGTCTGTCAGTACTAGATAGTACACAAGCCATTACTTCAGTCTCTCTGTTTATTTCTGTTTGAATGAATGGTTCCTCTTCACTTTTGTGTGGATTTTTTTTAAAGCATCTTTAGTAATTCTAAACCTGCTGATAGAATATCAGTAAGAAAACACTTAAGCCATCTTCACAGTCTGCAGATACTTAYAGCATATCTTTGACACTTTAGAGATACAGTAATTATGGTTGTCACATACACATAAACAAGAAAACAGAGGTTAGAAATGAATGAATACATTTTAAATGGCTTTTTCGAAAAATGAAGCTTGAGTAATAATAGTTTATAGTACTTTTTGCATTTCTTTCCTTCCAAGTTCTTGAAGCATTTTCTTAATATAATCCTAAGTTCAAAACACTCCTTTTAAAAGGTGTGTGTTTTATTTTTATTTATATGTGTAGAGAAACTGAGAACAAAAGTTTAAGTGACTTCTCTAGGTTCCCTCGGTAGGTCAATGGTACGTTCATATTAGAGTGGTGCATCCTTGTTCTGTGGTTCGCAATCTTGCCATTACGCTGTCTTCTTTCCCRCAGAGTTCAGTATGCTTTTGTTCTGTAAATTAAGTACTGCTCAGAAAGGTCAGTGCCTCCGTATTTGCTTTGAAAATACTTGCTTTGTCATGAGTCTTTAATCTTGAACCAAATAGTGAGATGGATCCAAAGGCATATCTGGCCAAAAGGCTGCATGGGAGGAGGGGATTTGGGACACTTTCCACCCAGAGTGTCTCAGCTAGGCTCAGCAGTACCCCCTGCACTGAAGGACAGAAGCAGACATTTGTCCTTGCTCTGTTCTCCTGGTGTCAACAGATGCATGTCACCCTACCCAGCTGCATCTGCTGAGCTGCAGTCAGGTCACCTAATGCAAGCCTTTAAAGCTCACTTCAAGCAAAAAGGGTAGCCAGCAAGGTTTTCATATTCAGTACAAGAATAAGGCTAAGGATGATTTCTCCCAAAAAACTGCTAGGACTTCTAAGCCAGGAAGTGGCAGAGAGCCCCTCCAGCAGCTCGGATCTGTCTGCAACTTGCAGCAGTTGAGGACCAGCAGAATAGGAGGCAGCTGACTGATAAAACAGCAGGAGTGATACCTGCTGGTTATGGTTTGCCGAAACCAACGCAAAGAGCTGGAGTCTTGCATGTCTTCGTCTTTACCCCAAAGCACTAAATTAGATTCACATTCTGTGATCTGTTCAGTGACCCCAAGAAAAGAAAAATGCAAATACCTGGTTAGATTGTTGTCCTGTTGTGGTAGAAATACTTCAGCTCAAGGCATGTAGAGGATCCCCTGCCCTCTGTAATGAAAGCAGTGACAAACCCTCCCAGCAATTGCCCCAGTATGGCCCATACTGGCCTTCAACACTCAGGAGGACGGAAGTGAAAACACTAGTATGAGATCCACAGTGCACCCTTTCCACCAAACAGCTCCATCAATGGCATACTCTGATATTAACAAAAGTGAAGGAGCCCTGAAATTTATCCCCTGGGTATCCTCACTGCTGTCAGATAGACCAGAATTTGAACAATCTTTCTAAAAAATAACTAGATATTTCCTTACATAGGATTCATTCAAATTAACAGCTAAGTGCAGACAGACAAGACAAATCTGTCCGTTAACAGCTCGAAACAAAACTGTTGCTCAAAATTTTGTAGGAGTTTCATTAGAGGCAGAAACCTCTGATGGTTCTACTCTATGCCTGTGGCATAAAATAAGTTTGAGAAATATAAACTGCAGAAGTTATATTCTACCCCAGTGCAGTTTATTAACTTGTAAACATTCAAGATSTCAGGAAAGAGCTGAAAACATTGTATGAATTGTATAGAAAATAAAAATAAGACTTTTAATTATAATATTTTGGGGATATTACCGGCATTTTGCTGAATAGATTTTTTTCTTACCATTTCTTTTTTGCTTCTTTGCAGAGCTACAAGCAACCTTCAGCTTTTATAGTTACACAGCATCCCTTACCAAATACTGTCAAAGATTTCTGGAGACTGGTCCTAGATTATCACTGCACTTCGATAGTCATGCTGAATGATGTGGATCCAGCACAAGTAAGTCCAGATAACTCCTCCATTCAACAGAGAAGTGCTAGTGCTGGAGCACATGCACTTCAGAACAGCTTTAGGACATAATTAGTTTTATAAAACAACTTTAAACACCAACACATTAAAAAATGATTTGTAGCTTGAAGATATGCATGGGAAAGAGGAATAAATGCGGCCATCAGCAACTTCTCCACCAAAATGCTAATACACACACACATACATGTATCCCCTCATAATTTCTTCTGGTTGGAAAACATGCTTGGGAAGAGCTGATCAAAATCAAAATGTTTTGATTGTAGAATTCTGACTCAAATCTGAAACACAGCAGTAGTAGTCAAAACTTATAAAAAGATGCCAACAGCTCTTTGTTTGCTTGCCTGAAACAGGTCAATGACCTTGGTCTTCTTACTAAGGGATAGGTGTTCCCAGCAAGAAAATATGTGCCACATTTGGCACAAAATGATACTGTTAGCAAGGAGATAAGAACTGAACAAGAATGAAGACTGAGCATCCCTCAGAAGAGGAAACAGGGCAAAGAGACACGTGAAGAGCTCTGATTACCTTACAAAAGAGTTGTTCATGCTGTACATGTTCTTTAGAAAATTGGAAAACTGTACCCACCTGTTTGGCGATTTAATCACTACCATTAATCACTGAAAGCATCCTAGAGCCTAGCTTGCCGTTGTGTAGTTCCACATTCTTATACTGATATATTTTCCTTTATTCCAATGAATTACACTAGCCCTGTGCCGGAATAATGTGGTGGTAATCTGGATCCCAGATATGTAAATATTAGCTCATTACTGGTTCAGATAAGAGCAGTGGATATGTTTTATGGCAGAATCCCTGTTATATTTTTTCTTGATATGTTCAAAATCTTTTTAGCTTTGTTGAGTACTGTTCATAAGTAGAAAAATATTTCCTTTTATTTCTTTTTAATGTGAAAAAATTGTTTTAAAAACAGTGGTTTTCAACTTTGTCTTTCAAAGGAATGTCTAGAAGTTCTATACTCTGTTTTAAATACTGAATTTCTGAATACCAGCCCTTAACTGTCTATGGGGAGAAGAATAGAAATGAAAGAGAAAGCTTTTATTCATTAGTCTAAGATTATTTTCTAAGTGAATGAGGAGCGATTCAACGGAGTCAGACTGTTAGAGACTGCTGAGCAGATTTTTTTTTAATTGGTGAGCTGTGTTTTGAAGGTACAATAATGCTCAGCTATTTCAAGCATTTATTATCCTCACAGACTTTTAAAAACTGTTGGGATATGCAGTTAATACACCTGCCTCTGCAGTATGTTAAACCTATTCCTTCTAATGTGAGTAACGATCTTTTCATTAGGAATAAATCTCAAAACCCTCAGAGAAACAGAAGTGGAGAGAGGGCAGAGTTTATTAAAAACATGCATTACATTCAGATTTATTAATAATTAGTTATTATTATTTATGTATATATGAAGTGTTTACATTTCTGTATAGATATTACAATTTATATGGATTGTTATGTTCTATCGGGAAATGAAATTCAGCCCTTCACAGCAACTTTGACTTGGAGAGAGTCACTAGCATCACATGCATGCAAAATGCTCAGACCTGAATGCATTTGGATTTCTTTGGAACTTGAAAATCGTGGTTTCCTAAAACAGCTCTGGCAAACAGCTCTGCTTGTTATCAGCTACATATTTTTCAAAGATCTGTTAGAACTGTATTCCTACGTGTTTGAAAGACCTATACTAAATTGTGCCTAGAATGAAATGATGTAAGCACTGGCACGTGCATGCCTCGTATTGTATTTTGCTATCCCACACGCTATTGTATTGCGTAATAAAAATCAGTATAAGATTTAGACAATACTTAGAAAGTAATTTGTTCAGCAAGCTGAATCATATGAGCTTTTTAAGATAAATGAAAATATATTTTCCTAGTCCAAAATTCTGTTCTTAACTTGTTAAAGCGAACTCCTGCAAATCAGAGTGTGTTCTCTTTTTTTTACTAATGTAGTAAAGGACAATTTTTATGAAACATGGTCATCTCTGAATAGCTTTACTGAGAAAAAAAGTATAGTAAGAAATGCAAAACAACGTTTGGGAAAAGTGTGATTTGTCAGTTCAGCTCTGGATCACCAGCAGCAATGCAGCAGAGTAAAGACCACAGCTGTTTTGCTGAATGAAATAAAGTTCCAGATATGAGATCAATGCTCCTGCAAGCTCCTGCAAGCAAACAGAAATTTACTGGGTTCATAATGAATTTTGGAGAATGCTTGCAAAAGCTACATGCTTGAATTGCTGTAGATATCCCTGAAAATATTTAGGGGTTTTTTTGGAAAAATGGACAAGCAGACTTTTCCAGGAAAGGCTCCATTTACTCTGTAACATATTTATAGAGATGATGATTGGTTCCAGGATTAAGCCACCATGATTTTATGAGACACTAAAACTGGGCAAAATAGTGCTAATGTTACTTTGTGATCTCTAGACACCCAGAAGTAATGCTTTCTGAGCACAAAAGAAAGTATAATTATTATTTTCAAGTGGCATTCGTAAGATGAAATGGAGCAGTTTTTGAAACTGTAAAGGGATGCTGATATTTGCCAATATCAGCATTTAAGGGTGGAACAGAAGAAAAAGTTAAATGCTGAATTTCGAGCGCTGATGAACCCTGTTTCTTGTAAAGCACACATTCTGATGTAGCTTGAATTACTATCAACTTCAGGGCAATTGAAGCTACCAAGCCTTCGATCTTGGGCTTCACACTGTCTCCTGGATGTGGTAATGTTTGACAGCATTTCCCTGTCCTGTCATACTGCATTGCAGAATTGACATTGAGTGTCAGAAATGTGTTACTCCAAATGCCGGAAAATGGCAAATCCAGCAGCAAGCAATAGCATGTTCAGTTAAGTGAAAAGGCATTTGTTTGAACTTGTTCCACCCAAGYGGAATCAAAGGGCTTGAAACTGGTGGAAGATGGTGCACTGTCTATTTTATAAAGGCTTGTGTAAGAACTTAGGTAATAAATGTAACACAAAAAAAAAAATCTAGAAATGTATACTGAGACAGCGTTTAACTCAAAGTAATTAACTGTGCACTCTTTTGGCTTTCTATAGTTGTGTCCTCAGTACTGGCCAGAAAATGGAGTACACCGACATGGTCCTATTCAGGTGGAATTCGTGTCAGCTGATTTAGAAGAAGATATAATCAGCCGGATATTCCGAATTTATAATGCAGCCAGAGTAAGGACATTATTTGTAAAAAATTTTATCTCAGCAAATGAGGTGCCTCTACTCAAGTCATACAAAAAAAAAAAGAAAAAAGGAAGTTGAACTCAAATAAAACGATTTTTAATTTTTCAGCCTATGTATTTGAGAGCAACAGTGAAATACTGGGTCATGCTATAATGAATGAGGAAAAGGCCTTGTTTGCGTAATTACAGTAAAAAATATTTTAATGCTACATGCGTTTGTCAAGCTTGTCAAATGCAAATGAAATAAATGCACTATTCAGATTGTATGGGTTGTCAAAGAAATGCTGAAATCRGTGCTGTTTTCAGCAGTTTTAAATTAGCCATCTTGTATGTGTGTGTTATATTATGCAAAGAAGGCCAATACTAGGCATATTTTTCAGTACCAGACTCAAGCTTTTCGTGAAGATCCTATCCCACTAATGACACTTGTTAATACATGTAAGCAGCATGTAAGGACTGGCAGGTTCTCATGCCCAGCTTTTATGCTCCCATGAAGCTGGCAGAAGAGCAAACTAGACATCTCTTTCAAGCTGAGCGGACGAAGAGACGCCACCATGGATCAGGCATCGCTTCGCGCGGGGACGGCGAGCGCCTTCGCGCTGGCGCGGTGTCGCTGACGAACCGCCGGCGGGACACACAGCGCTCCTGGGTCAAGTCASGAACTGCCCTGACGTCCGATAGCTGTGAGGACAAAGAGAGAAAGGCCCAAAACCGCTTCCGAAGGGATACCCAGAATGCTAATTTCTGCGCAGGGAAGCGGGTTTTAAGCCTCAAGATGCTTCTATAGCGTTTTGAAGGCCTTGYGTTTCCAATAAATTTGGCAACATAAAAACACAGGCTCCAGAAGTGGCAGTGGAGTTTTAGCAGGCTCTGGGGCTGGGGCAGTCAGCTGAGAGAAACTGGCCAGGAAATCAGGAGATTCCACCTTTTAGCACAACACAGACAAGACCCGTTGAAGAAAGTATCTAATGCTGCCTCCACTTTGATTTGTTTCTTCATCTTGTTAATCCTATACCCTCTCTATTACCACTTACTCTAAAGGAAAACATGTGATGTCAACATTTCCATGTGTTTAAAAAGTGTTCATTTTAAAAATGTGGCACTAAAATGCGCTCACTTTGCACGGAAGTGAAAGTGGCAAACTCCTATACTCCAACAGTTTTCGTGTGCCTGTTTATTATGCCCTTTTCAAAAGACTGTAATTTTCTGCCACTAGCGCTTGTTCTATGCCCCTTTTTATTTTAAATCACTATAAAGCAACTGTTCAGTAACATTTCACCAGAGGGTTCTGACTGCCTCAGTAGCACACAACAAATTAAAACGAAGTTAGATTTTTATAAGCAAGAGAAGTTGGAGGGCTTTATTKGGTTTTTAAAATGTTTCCTGCTTCAAAATATCTTGAGCGGTTTTGACCTTTCTTTTAAAAAGAGATAGAAGCAGGCAAACGCGCTTCAAAAATGTTGAAGCATGTGAAAAAGCAGAGGTTATATAATTGTATTGCAGCACTYTCTTTGCTACCAAGTTGCCTGCTATGATGTCAATTAATTATTTGGAGCTGTACCATTGCTCTATTCCAGGCTATTTGTATAACATTCTGTTTAAAACCTCTCACTCTAATAACTCTGTCGGAAATTAAAAGTCATAACTCCTCAAGGGCAGTTGAAATTACATTAGTAGTTTATCAGCAGCGATCTGCCTGAGCAACTTTCCGTGYCGATACAAATATCTGAATTTTGTACCATTTGAATAGACCATAAAAAAAATGTTGTTACTTCTTCCTGCTTGTTGCCTGAATCTGTGCAGCCCCAAGACGGCTATCGGATGGTGCAGCAGTTCCAGTTCCTGGGGTGGCCCATGTACAGAGACACTCCGGTTTCGAAACGCTCTTTCTTGAAGCTCATCCGTCAAGTGGAGAAGTGGCAGGAAGAGTACAACGGGGGAGAGGGGCGCACCGTTGTACATTGTTTGTGAGTATTGGAAATGAAAGACCGAAAGTAAAGGAATACTGTGCCAGGGATTAAAAGTTTTGTGAGGAGGTGAAGAGATATCGATCTTTGCCTTTCTRTGTTTTGGTAGACCCCTGAAAACCTATGAGGTTTTTGTAAGAAGATGATAGATACAAGTTTATTCTAGTTTATAAAGACGCTCTGTGACTTGGCAAATGAAAAAGCTCGTACGTACACTGAGTGTATCAAAATTGTATACTATCAGAATAATGTACTTTTTATTTCTGTGGTTTCGGATTGTATGTCAGCTGTAGCCTATTAGAAGAAGAATAAAAGTAGCACTGGACAGTGTGATTCTTCATCCAAACATAAATCACAGAAGTAAAAGATGTGTGATCACCCAGTTGCAATGGCCCGTTAATTGACATATCTTTTTATAATAATGGTATATTTTTTTTCTCCTGCTGTGATCCATTTGCTCCTCTGGTACAGGCCCTCCTTCAATCTGTCACCATCCTTCTTTTGGTAGGGCTTAATAACTGTATGTGCTGTTTRCCCTCAGCAGAAGCTGAGCTTTGGAGACTGAGCCTTCAGTGCTTGAAGTCATATCCCTCTTCTTCTAAATGCCTGCTTAAAGATACTGTCGTGATGGAGAAGGGACATACGCATATTAGCCTGTGCTTTCATAAATTGGTACCCAAGAGTTAGGGTATCGATTAACTTCCTAACATTTGGTTTGTAGTTAATAAAAGTTRGACCTAAAGAGGAAAATCTACGTGTATTAATAACTCCCACTATCACTGACCTTCAACAAGTCATTGCAGATTTTTGCTCTTCAGTTTCCCCATCTGTAGTATGGGGATAATAATACTTTCATCAGAGGAGCATTGTGTGATGTGATTAATTAATGTTTTGAGATCTTCAACTGAAAAGACCCTTTTGAAGTGCAAATTACTGTTATCTCTAAGGTAGTTGATGATATTAAATAGTTGTACAACATCACACATGCGTCACTTCCAGGCAGTAAAGAAAGAAAAAGCTCTAATATAATCCTTTTAAATGGCTTTATTTTAATTAAAATTCTCAAAGAGTCCCACAATATCAGGCAATGTTTTGGCAGCAGAGAGCATTCTTTTCATACTGCCTGGATGTGACAGATGTGTGACATTGTAGCTTCCTTTGAAAATCAACCAGTTGCGAAGCCAGCTTGAAAGACCTGCTACCTAACTAGGCTGCACTCTAGTAATTATTAAGATTTATTATTTTCAGAGAAATGCAGCCTAAAGATTCTGATTAGAATAGCCGTAGAAATAACAGGGTTTCCAGAAAGAAAGAGATTCTCTTAAAGATTAAAAATAACTGAGGGTGAAGTATTATTAAATACTATTTTTAATCATGATATGAACATTTGTGCCTGGCTTCTTTGTTAGCAAGTCACTTTGGGTTCTCATCCTCTGAAACTGTGGGTGGAGGGGGAATAYGTACACTTTTCATATACTTTCCTCAGCAGCGGGTCCCTCTGSCTGGTGCTTCTGGGGGAGCATATTGCCTCCTGGAATATCTCAGCACCACCTAGTGCTGCGTTAGAAGTGCAGCCACCAGAATATCTTGTAGACAAATTAAAAGGCCACCGTCGGTATTGCATTTCCAGGCCCGATACCCATTACAACATTGTGTGTTAACGGTGCAAAGGGCTGTTGAGCTGAATCTAGAAGTACCTTGTCCTTTTTTCATCAGTCTTTGTGCTATCTCAAGAGTTCACTAAAAATAGTGGTGCAAAAGTCAGCCATCAAATTCACTTCAGGCTTTTAGCCTGTTGGWCCCTGAATCATAGCTTTATGCTCATTTGACCCATTAATTCCACAAAAAAACAGTGTTCGACTTCGAGCTCAACAGCTTTCATTRTTAATATTCTGTGATTTCTCACTACTGGAACTGGTACCTTCTGTAGCGATTCCTGGTGCTAGAACTTGTAACATAGAGCTGATTGTAATTGAGTCATTTTATCACTTTTATTGTAGGAATGGAGGTGGCCGCAGTGGGACGTTTTGTGCAATCAGTATTGTTTGTGAAATGCTTCGACATCAGAGGGCTGTTGATGTATTCCATGCTGTGAAGACACTGAGGAATAATAAGCCTAACATGGTGGACCTTCTGGTATGAGCATTTTAACTGCATCGCTAAGTAGAAAATGTTCCTTTTTCTCAGAAGRCACAGTAAGATTTCCAAGATTTGCAGTGGGAGTTGTTCACAAAGCAAGCAAGTCATTTTCAAAGGGGATAATGAAGTCACTTCACTTGTAAGAGTATTTTTACACTGCTTTCTTCCCAAGGAGACTTTGTCTCTGTTCATTTGATTTTTTTAAGAGTTTTAAACTTTCAGATGAACATCCTTATTAATTTTCTTTTCTAGCAGGCTGAGCCAAGTGGAGAGCAGTCCTTGCATGGGAGAAATAATAGTTATGTAAAATGAAATGCCAGATTTTCAAATTATATATTTTATAAATAGCTTAATCGCCTAATATTTATCAAAGCCATGAATTTCAGTTTGACATCCAGAATATTGCATTTAATTATGGTTGCTCTATCTCACAGAAAGATTAAAGGAGTTCAGAAACAAGGGGCCATGTGCAATTATTTTCTTAGAGAGTGTTTTATGTTAGTTTTTTTTTTTTTTTAATGGAGAATTGCTGAAGTGTCAGCTGCTGTGTCACCAGAGCCACAGAACAGTTTAAAGCAGCAGGTTCTCACACTCCAGTGTGCAGTTGTGCATTTGGAGCCGGGTGCAGCGTGCTGCCCTGTTCTGAAGCCTGGGCCCTGAGGACACCGATTTACAGCATCCTGTCACAGAGGCGGCTGCTCGAGAGGCAGCCGTATTCGAGTTCGCATGCTAAGCGGCAGAAAGCAGCATCTGGGCAGCTTCAGGGATGCTCACCCAATTTGAACTAATTTTGCAAGCTCTGGTTTAACAAGTTTGGGTCCCTGGGACTTGTATTTCAACATCTTGTCTACTCTACCCGRGATCCCATGGAAGAACCGCTGCCACCACAGCCCCCATCGCAGTGCTCCCAGCTAGCATACCTGTGAAGTCCCAGGCTCTCCCTCAGGCCAGGCTGTAGCCAAGCTGATGGATAAAAGCCAAATGTTGCCAGCTGCGTGAAAAGAGGAGGCAGTTTGCAACAAGCACCATGGGGCCATGAGGCAGCAATGTGAAACTGTGAATCTCATATTAGTGAAGCTTTTGCAGTGATGGGAGGGAGCAGCTTTTTTGGCTTTTTTCCTCCAGTTTATATTCTCAGGAGGGGACTCATCATGCCAAGAACCATACATTTTTATTTCCTGGATATTAAGAGAAATGTCCTACTTCTTCATTCAGACAGTATAGCTTTGGATAGAGACTTGGCAGTCCTGCTGTTCTCTGTTCTCCCAGAGCTTAAGTCCACAGAACACACTGATCTTTCATTCATTTATTTTATAGAAATGAAAAGAAAATTACCAGTGTGAAGATGTACAGTTGAGGAAAATGCTGTCTATAAATTCCAGTTTGTGACAGTTCTCCAAGTACAGATTTGTCAGGCCACTGTCTCCATTTTTAAGCAGAGATTTTTTTTTTTAATTAAATGCTAAATATATTATTTTAGTATACAGAAATACCTTTCGGTAAATTAGGGAAGGTACTGAGAATGCCTGCCCTGTAAGGTCTTTTCATTAGGAGGTTTCAAAGCACTTATAAAGGAGATAAGTATTGTTTTCCTTATTTTACAGCTAGGGGAACTAAGGCCATGGTAGATGAGAAATCTTCCCATTATCTCATAGTTCACTGGCAGAGCAGAGGTGGAATCACATTTCTTCACTGTGGTCTGCTGCTTCATACAAACAAATATTTGAGCTAGGAAAGGTTCAAAGGAATTTCCGTGCAGATCGTTCCATGGTAAAAGGGAATCAGGACACTTTAGCTCTCTTCCTGGYCCTATTATTGACTTTTTCCTTTATGGCCTTTATTATATTAATATGTCTTTGCCTCAGTTTCCACATCTGAAAAATGAGAACAAGAATATTCATCCACCTTTGTAAAATGCTGTGAGATTATTGAGAAAAGATGGTGTACAAATGCTCAGGGTTGTAATTGCAGTAGTATTTCCCAAAAGTAGTTTTAAGATTCCATTCTGTTCCACACTCCTCATTGGATTAAGGGCAATGTTTACAGTCTATACTTAGAGACTGGAGACTGTTTAACTGAAACCTATTTTCCCTGTAAGTGTAAAAGTCTGAAAGCCACATCCATTCAATACAGAAAATCCATGAAATTCCAGTCAGCATCCAAAGGTACCACATGGTATTACAAAATCTCTACTACAGCTTGTCCAAGGGGTTTCGTAATACATGCTTTTGGATCTACTGATGGGTATCCCAGAAAACATAAATATTCCTCTCTGGAGCTAGCTAACATAGGTAGACTTTTAATATCCATCATCAAGTGAATAATGAAAATGTACAAAGGATGCACATGCRTGAACACCATGGGAAATAAGAATGTCTGTTCTATAAAACAGGTGCTGTTTTTACTAAAAATGACAGATGTTCTGGATCAGTAAATCACTAGAAAGTAAGCATGGAAAAATGGAAATGGATGAGTGGCTGACCTCGTTTTGATCTCTGTTGCATCATTATAGAACAATTGTGATTTAGTTAGAAAAATACTTGTAACAAAAGCAGAAAAGGAATAATTTCTATAGGACTTCTTTCTTTTCTTTCTTTTTTATTATTCTCTTATTTGAAAGAATAAACAGGCTGTTTAAGGAGCCCTGCAGGGTCTTAAAACCTAACACACATCTCACTCATAACTTAGGCAATATAAGCACCTAACATATTTTACTGCAGTTGATGCTTTGAAAGAAAACAACTTAGAAACTGTCTGTTCTTGTTTCTGTTGTTTTTGGTTGTTGTACTTTGATTTGGGCTCTTAAATTTTAAGGTGCACTCTCTTCTCAACTAAAACATGACCCAAAGCCACAAGTATCACTTATTAGGTCAAGAGACTGAATCGTCTGAAATGTTCACATCAGTCAAAAGGAGAATATATCTGAAGTGTAATTGTAGTCTTTCTACTTGTGATGCTCAGGTGAAGGCTGAGTCCTGCCAGCTAGTTAACTCTGTTGTTAGTACACAACATTACATGCTTGGTTATGTTTTATTAATTGATWAAAGTGCATCAAAGAGAGGCATTTCAATAGCAGAAATAGTCACAAAACTGGTAGGTATTTCCAAACTAAATTTTTGGAGACCAGAGTGCTTGGATTCAGGGGACCTGCACCTGCTATTTCTTTCAGCTCTTCTGTTTCATTTAAATGTTTGTAGCATTGCTAAATATTGCTGGCAGTAAGAATGAAAATGAGAGAGGGTATGTGAGGACCTAAGGGGGGGCTTAAAACTGTTAAAAGTCCTCCGTTGCCACACGGTTTTCAGTGGCACAGTGGGTGCGGGTCAGCGAGAAGCGCTGGTCTTTTTCTCCTGCTGAGGAGAATGAAGGGGATGAAGTCCTGACTGTTCATCTCCAAAGGATGCCGGTTGTGTCCTCGTGCCGGGGGAAGGGACATGTGCCTGGGCTTGGCCTCCTTTCCAAGCAGTTGCAAGTAAACACAGCGGTCCTGTGTATGAAGCACAGGGCTGGCACCTGAAAGCTTAGCCTGACTAACAGAAGAGCTGAATCATCCAGACTGTATTAAAAGTCTAACTTAGGCATCATCATTAAGCACCAAATTGGAATGACTCCAGGCCTGAATGTTTCACTTAGGGAGTGGAGTATTGTGGTGTGGGTTTGAACTACATGTAGAGGAGGAACAGTATACAGCCCTTAGCCTGAAATGTAGTGAGTTCTTAAACAAAATTAAAATAAAAGTTACAAACTGGAAAGTCCTAAAGATTGGGTTTATTTTAAGATAAACATTTCTGAAGAGGAATTTCAATAACTGATTCTGATAAAGCACTTCATGAGCTTTTTGACAGGAGACTGAAGGGTTGCAAGTCAATTTGTTTATTCATAGTCAATTTTTCTCCTACAAGTAGCTAAATACATATCTACTGAGAACAGAGCCGTAAGTTACTGCGTGAAGTGTCTATTGTCTGGTTAATATAAAGATTTTCTTCTATGAGTATAAATGGGATTTGCAAACTGGTGCCCATTGACCATAGTTGATAGTAAATAATTTTAACAGAAGAGAAATATTGAGCGCCTTAATTAAGATCCTTCAGTAACTGCGGTTTTCTTTTGATTTTTCAGGATCAATACAAATTCTGCTATGAAGTGGCTTTGGAATACTTGAATTCCGGCTGAGGGCATCAACAGCACAGACAAAGCTCCTCCTCTCACCACCACAACCAAACAAAGCGAGTTGTTTCATGATATCCGTGTAAATGAGATGAAGACTTCTCACTGTTATGCTTATACTGCTTTGTATAATTGGCTCTTTTTAAGAGCCCGAAAAGATGTTTCTAAAACTGCTTGCACTGCCCATTTTCCACCCCAATGCCGCTGCTTGACACCCATACGAACATACACCAAACCACATGGCAGTTGTTGAACACTATATTCATACGTAGCCATTGATGTGGTGAAGCAGCATAGTCCTCTGGTAAATAAGAGAGCACAATTATATTCTTATGAAGGAATTTGTACTTTTCTGTTATGTTTCATAGCCTGTGATTCCCAGTTATTGTCACAGCCTAGTGTACATTTCTGTTCTGTGGAGAATGCTGTCTGGCATTTTGATAATATATGATTTTAGTTATATTTGTATTCTAACAACACATGCATAATAAATTAATCATATGTAGCTTATCTGAACTAATGGAARCACATGTACCAAATCATGTTAACTTTGTTGAGTTGTAATTTCTATCCACTTTGTACCATTTCAGAGAATCTTGATAGAAATACAGTTAGAAAATGCAAAATACAGGATGCTCAGATTAATATATCCAAAGCTTTTTCATTTGTTTGTTTATATTGTAAATATTTTTTGATTTCATCAAATTATTTATTCATTAAAATGATTTTTTTGTGAAGCACAGTGAGTGACAATCATTTTTATTAAGCCCTGGAAATGCTTACTGTATGATAATGTAAACATTTGTTTACCTTGTATGGATTCTCAGTTCAATAAATAATTACATACATGATAAAATCTTGTTTAATTTAATATCTCTTTGGCATCTGAGTGCCTTCAACTGAACCTCTTTGCAGATTAACTCTTGTAAATATTGAGCTACCTTCAAAGTCTGTGATCTAGCGTCAATCTAACCAATAACAAGATGTCCCATGCCTACATTTAAAAAGAAGCGAATTCTGTATTTACAGATGCACATGCACAAATGGGGAATCTGAAAATTGCCCTTTGCTGTGACAGAAGGGCTGATGTTGGGCTTGCAGTACCCAGACTTGTCACAGCATCCTTCTATAGCCTTGGGCATGCSCTGTCACTTGCCCTATGCCCACTGCTACAACGTGAGGGTAATGTGCTTTTGTTCTTGGGAAGACTGACTTCTGCAAGGATAAATTAACTCCTCTTGTTAAAATAACTGATACTGCAATGATTGTGGGCCATTTTAAATTAAATCTGTTCTCTTACGTGGGATGCTACCAGTTCTGCCAGTGGAAAGTTCTGCATGATTAAAGCTGTTCCCTGCCCTGAGAATGGTTGTACTTTGTTTCCAAGGAGTGTGTGGGTGATTCCTCTTTCCCGGGAGCACTCACCGGTGTTTGCCCAGGCTGGGAGCTGCCTCCTGCTCACAGACACAGTGCCGGAGGTGCAGCAGAGAAGCAGCAGGCGAGGTGAATGAGCAGGCAGCAGCTTACTGCTCCCCCCGCTGGAACTGTAGATCTTCTTCTCGCCCATCAGTATCAATGAGACATCCTGGGCAGAGCTGCTGCTTAATATCAAAGCCTCCCAAAGCTATATGGGAAACCCAGCGCAAGGATGCAGCAGACCACGCGGTATGTCAGCTCCGAAAAGATCCCTTGAAGGTGCCAGCTATCGGAGATCCAGCCAGCATCTATATAAACRTATCAAAGTCAAAATGTTTTGAGAGCCTCTCAATCTGAGATCCAGCTTGGCTAGAATGACTCACAGCTTGTCAACTACCAGTTGAGAACCACTGCAAAATTCAGATCTGAAGACGAGGATTGGCTTCCTCAGCAGCTGAAAAACATCTCTTTTAAAAGAAAATTGCATTAAAACATAGTTGGCAGCTACAGGTCATTGCTATAAATTGCACAGAGGTACTGAAGAACTTTTAGGGAAAACTACTGCAGTCCTGAAAAGAATGATGGTCTTTCGGTCTATCCTGAGAGCACCRTAGCCTGTTGCAGAATATTATTTCTCTGGAGAATGAAGGCTATAATGTTCCAAAAACAAATCTCAAACAGCATGTTCATCAAAAACAACTTAGCAGACTAGGTATGCTGTGCTTTTTTGTAATAATTGTTGGATGCTAGAAATTCAGTTCCCAGCATCTGTTCTTTGAAATATGAATGTGTGTGTCCAGTTTCTCCTGATGGATTCAAGTAGTGTTATATGGCTAAGTGCACTGAAGGAATAATAGGGCAGAAGATGATACAGGCCAAGYAATCCCAAAGTGAATGTGATTTATTGAAATGCAGCACGAATCATGGCAATCTCTCTTCAGGACAGAGACCTTCAGTGTCTGCTAGCTACTAGTTCAGATATTGTACTTCTCAAGACATACTTCACACTGGTAGGGTTAGGGGGAATAGAGAGTAAAAGGGGACAGGGAAGGAYGGAGTTCAGTGTTTCTCGCTGTTTCACTGTTCATATGACTAATTTTCTTTTATTCTTCTTACACAGGTGCAGTCAGCCCCATGTAACAGAGCCTATGTAATGTTGTGCCAAAAGGCATTCTGTGAACTATGCGATCTTCAGATTGGAGCTAGCCAAAGAAAGCCGAATACGTAAGTTTACAGTTGTAGGGAAGGCTCCTCCTTCCCTACAACTGTCAATTAATAAAATGATAGAGAAATCCAGGATTCAATAAAGTAACATTTGGCAAGGAGAAAGATGAGGATTTCAAGAGTCAAGAATACACAAAAAGTAAGGAATCAGAAAGCAGAAAGAAGAGGTGCAGATGGAGGGCAGGCTCTCCAGGAGCAGCGTGGAGCCTGTGAAAGCTCCTGGGGAGAGGGAGTGTGGAGAGGAGACAACAAAAAGAAAACAGCAGTGACAGCCATTTAAAGTATTCATAAACCAACTTCCCTTTTCTAGAAAAAAAAATATAAAATAACAAGCCCAGTACAGTTTCAGAACTTACAGACACATCACAGAACTGCAGAATCATAGAATCAGTAAGGTTGGAAGGGACTGCCAGAGATCATCTAGTCCAACCTCCCTGCTCAAGCAGGGTCACCTACAGCATGGTAGACAGTGTTGCATCCAGGCAGGCCTTGAAGATCTCCAGAGAAGGAGACTCCACAACGTCTCTGGGCAACCTGGTCCAGGGCTCCSTCACTCTCACAGGGAAGAAATTCCCCCTCACGGTCAGGCAGAACTTCCTGTGCTTCAATTTCTGCCCATTGCCTCTTGTCCTGTCACACGGGACAACTGAAAAGAGTTTGTCCCTGTCCCTTGACACCCTCCCTTCAGGTACTTGTACACATTGATAAGATCCCCCCTCAGTCTTCTCTTCCCCAGGCTGAAGAGGCCCAGCTCTCACAGCCCTTCCTCACAGGACAGATGCTCCAGCCCTCTGATCATTTTCGTAGCCCTACACTGGACTCTCTGCAGTAGCTCCATGTCTCTCTTGTCCTGGGGAGCCCAGAACTGGACGCAGCACTAGAGATGAGGCCTCCCCAGGGCTGAGTAGAGGGGCAGGATCACCTCCCTCAACCTGCTGGCAACACTCTTCCTAATGCACCCCAGGAGACCATTGGCCTTCCCGACCACAAGGCCACATTGCTGGCTCATAGTTGACTTGTGCACCAGCGCTCCCAGGTCCTTCTCTGCAGAGCTGCTCTCCASMAGGTCAGCCCCCAGCTTGTACTGGTGCATGGAGTTATTCCTCCCTAAGTGCAGRACYCTGCACTTGCCCTTATTGAACCTCAKGAGGTTTCTCTCTGCCCAACTCTCCAGCCTGTCCAGGTCTCTGAATGGCAGCACAGCCCTCAGGTGTATCAGCCGCTCTCACAGCTTGGTATCATCAGCAAACTTGCTGAGGAGGCACTCTGTCCCGTCATCCAGGTCGTTGATGAATAAGTTGAACAGGATGGGACCCAGTACTGAGCCCTGGGGGACGCTACTAGCCACAGGCCTCCAGCTAGACTGCATGACACTGATGATGACCCTCTGAGCTCTGCCTTTCAGCCAGTTCTCAATCCACCTCACTGTCCACTTGTCTAACCCACACTTCCTGAGCTTCCCTAGGAGGATGTTATGGGAGACAGTGTGAAAAGCCTTGCTGAAGTCAACATACACAACGTCCACTGCTCTCTCTTCATCTATCCAGCCAGTCATTCCATCACAGAAGGCCATCAGATTGGTTAAGCAGGATTTMCCCTTGCTGAATCCATGCTGGCTACTCCTGATCACCTTCTTTTCCCCCATATGTCTGGAGATGACACCCAGAATGAGGTGTTCCATCACCTTTCCAGGGATGGAGGTGAGGCTGACTGGCCTATAGTTGCCTGGGTCCTCCTTCTTGCCCTTCTTGAAGACTAGAGTGACACTGGCTTTCTTCCAGTCCTCAGGCACCTCTCCAGTTCTCTAGGACCTTTCAAAGATGATGGAGAGCGGCCTGGCAACAACATCTGCCAGCTCAGTCATTACCCGTGGGTTCATCCTATCTGGCCCCATGGGTTTGTGGATGTCTAKCCTGCCCAAAAGGTCTCTAATCCTGTCCTCCTCAACCAAAGGAAAGTCTTCCCTTCTCCAGACTTTCTCCCGCACGTCCAGGCTACAGGATTCATGAGGGCTGCCCTTAGCAGTGAAGACTGAAGYAAAGAAGGCATTCAGTAATTCTGGCTTCTCTGTATCCCTTGTCACCAGGGCCCCTGCCCCATTCAGTAGCAGGCCCACATTTTCCCTAGTCCTCCTCTTGCTGCTGATGTATTTGAAGAAGCCCTTCCTGTTGTCCTTAACATCCCTTGCCAGACTCAATTCCAGCTGGGCCTTAGCCTTCCTCGCTGCATCTCTACATACTCTGCCTGCATTCCTGTAATTCTCTCAAGTAGCCTGTCCCCTCTTACTCATTCTATGTGTTTTCTTCTTCTGTCTGAGTTTGGCCAAGAGCTCCTTGCTCACCCATGCAGRTCTCCTGCCCTCTTTGCTGCACTTCTTACTCATAGGGATGCACCGCTCTTGAGCTTGGAGCAAGTGATGTTTGAATACTAGCCAGCTCTCCTGGACCCCCTTTCCTTCTAGGGCCTTAACCCATGAGACTCCACCAATTAGGTCTCTGAAGAGCCCAAAGTCTGCTCTCCTGAAGTCCAGGGTTGCAATCCTGCTTGTTGCCTTAGTTCTTTCCTGCAGGAGCCTGAACTCCACTATCTCATGGTCACTGCAGCCAAGGCTGCCCCCAACCTTCACATCTTTAACCAGTCCCTCTCTGTTGGTAAGGACAAGGTCCAGCAGGACACCCTTCCTYKTAGGCTCCTCCACCATTTGTGACAAGAAGTTATCGTCRATGCATCACAGGAGCCTCCTGGACTGTTTGTGCCTTGCTGTGTAGTCCTTCCAGCAGGTGTCAGGGTGGTTGAAGTCCCCCRTGAGAACCAGGGCCTGTGATCGTGAGGCTACCTCCAGCTGCCCGTAGAAGGCCTCATCAACCTTCTCTTCCTGGTCAGGTGGCCTGTAGTAGACACCCACAGCAGTGTCCCCCATGTTGGCCTGCCCTTTGATCTTTACCCATAAGCTCTCAACTGCCTCCTCCTCCACACCTAGGCATCAATCCTAGTTTGGGAGGAATAGAAGAAGGGATTTTTTTTTTTCAATTCGCTGTATATGAGAGGTGCATAAATGAATAAAGAGCCACTCTAAATTGTTAGCCATATATATTCCCCAATTCATCTTCTTCCTGTGACTAGAGGTGGATGATTTTTGCTAAGCTCTTCTGAAACAGTGGCAATGGTGACAGTGAGAGAGGTTATCACCTATAGATATCTGTATCTCTGGCAGTAACTTTTCTTTTACAGCAATGTTGCTGACAGCTTCCTGGGGTTCTTTATCAGCAAAATGAGTGTATCATCACTGGCAGTGTAGCTTCGCAGAATACTAACCCAAAGTTTAAGGACTACATGTAGTAAGATTAAAAAGATAAGCATAGGAAATGCAATTTAAATTAAAATGCCAGACCCTCCCACCAAGCCGAACACAGTGTGGCTCAAAACGCCCCAAAGATCTGATCTCATCTGAAGGTGCCAGGCAACATCCATRTACCTCCCTTTTGATTTTCTCCTGCTGAGTAGGGCTCATCTCTACTGTATCTGTAATGATTGCTTCGTATTTCACTGTATGTGAGTATTCRCCCAGACCTAGCAAATTACCGTGTATGTCCATCCTCAATCAACACTAACCCTTTGATAAAGTAGAGTAAAAGAGAAATAGATTTTTTTTCTTCTTTAGGGGCAGCAGTAAGGGTAAGTTGAGGCTTCTAGATGTAGCTATTCCAGTCGGCTTCCTTTGGTGAGTCCTAGAGAGGCAGTAAGGGTAGTAGCAAACCTAAAGGCCCTCAGCATTGGCCACTCCAAAATTCAGCATACTCCACAGCTGCTGACAGTTGCTGACATGCAGACACAGTATGAGCTGCTGGCATTTAATTACAAGGTACAGAAGAGGCTCTTTTCTCTTATGGTTGCCTTGATTTTTTTTTCCTCCTTCAAGAATGACTAAATGAAAGAAAGAGTGAGAGATCTCAGCTCTTATTTGTAAGTTGACTTGAGGCCTAACAGTCACGTTAGTTTTCTGATTCAAATGCGATCTCACGGCTCTGCACTGAGTGTAACTTCGTCAAGCAGTTGTATATTTGCCTTGGGAAGCTGAGAGGTGTGGAGCAGATTGCTATTACAGAATGATTCTGTCACTGGATTTTCTTTTTTTTTTTTTTTTTTTTTTTTTTTTTCACAATTTTTTTTTTTTTGTTGCTTTCACAGTTTATTTTATCAACTTGGAGCCTTGCTGAACATACGACTTTACACTTTTTCAAATGTTTACTAGTACTAATTCAAGCGGCTTTGACTGATGCTTCCAAGAAATAAGTTTTCAAAGACAGAGCTAAGAATCRCTTAGGGGAGTCCAGCAAGAGGGGAGAGAGAAAATAGCGCTCAAGGAAAAGCCAAACTAGGTCTGATTCTGCCACCATTACTGGAGAAACACTACTGAATAAAACTGTTCTTCACTCAAGTGCAACCCATGTTTGACTTTCATCACTATGCTTTATTGAAAGAAAAATTACACTAGGAAGAAAAAAATGTACAGCTTAGTTCTTYTGTTCTGACGTTCATTAAGAAAGCCAATGGCCCTTGTCATTTTTTGGACGGGGGAACAGTGACAAGAATTTAAAGCTCATCAGACCATATGAAAAATAATGCAGTTTCTATAGGAGCTTTTTTGTTGGTGGTTGTTCTTCATAGCCTAGGCCTTGTCTAGCTGGTGAAATTAGTCCACTGTAAGCGCCTGTGTAAATTAGCGCTGCCTCAGTTCTTCACACGATTTCTGTGGGGGCTGTACATACGRTGCTATAGGAGGTGGCTTGCTCTGCAGGCCTCAACTGCACACTGCTTGCCCACTGCCACCAGCCCTGCTGCTGCCACTGGCACATGCCTGGCACGTACAGCCTGCTTCAACCAAAGGGATCTTCTGAAAGCTGGTCATGTCAATCCACCATGCACGTCATTGAACATCAACAGCAAAATGCCTCCCTCACTCCTGCTGGCTATTTCCATGCAGATGTTTCTGTGGGAGGATGGAAGGCTAGCTTCTGCACTGGTGATTTCCCCAGACTGGCCCGGTCTCCTGCTGTGATACTAAAACCTGGTCATCTGCTCTAAGCACTACGTCAGTGCCACCTCCAGCTGCTTGGTGCTCCTCTCCTGCTCCTCAGCCCTCCTCAGGGCTGGGTTGTCACTTCTGCTGGCCCAGCCACAGCTGATTGGGACAGCACAGGAGAGGTGCACTGCTCTGCTGCTCTCAAGTCTAGATCTTCTAGCCGAGAGCGGTCCCCTAAGGGAAGATCCATTGCCTACTGGGGGCACAGTCCTACCTTTCATCCCAAGTTCATGCAGACCCTGCACTGTAAGCCTCTGTCCCAGTCCCTTCACCATTGATGTTCTTCCTGGGAACACTTACATTTAGATAGGTAAAAAGGAGATATGAGATTGGAGGAGGTTGTGGTGGGGTCTTAAATACATCACCTTTTTTAAAAAAAAWTGTAGCACTCAATGCACAAATGTATAGAGAAGATAGGCTTGCATAATKATGAGTGAGAGAGGTACTTGCTGTAGCCTGTCTAAGGGAGTGTGTGAGGGGAGACTAATATCTCATGTTTGCTGACAGTTTTCCCAAGCAATAGTATTTTTACTCCAGAAGCTTTTCTGTTGTTATATTTCCAGTAGCAACTAGAAGACTTTTAATCATACCCCTGTAGTCCTGTTATTTCTAATAGCCAGATTTTTTGTGAAGTTGCACTAGAAGCCACAATTAAAGCATAACTCTCATTTTCACTAAAAACAGTAATAGTATTGCCAGGCCAGTGCAGATGCTACCAAAACTCCTAGTCCTGCAAATGCTTACATTAATGCCCACTTGTGCCCAAAAATCAGTCTGATAGTCACATACACTTTGCATCTGACCTCATCAATCCTTGTACATGACATGTCATGATGACATAGAAGTGTTTATAGAAAAGGTCTACAGCCATCAGCCAACAGCATGCTTAAACAAACAGTTTTAGATATGAGCTTACTTTAAAATGAATAGGATTGCTTCAGTGCTTAAAATTAAGCACATGATTTTACATGTGATTAAAATGAACCTAAATAGACACCAAAGCCATTCTGAGAGTACCACAGCTTTTGTTTTTAGCCAGAACTGGAGGCAAAGTGACCCATTCACTAAGAATGAGAAAGGCTAGAACTGAATTGTATATGGGAGAAAATTTGGGGCAGATACTTGGCCTTCTCTGTAGCTTTATAGTATTCAGTACAGTTTAAGTACTAACCAACAGTTACCACAACAAAAAGCTCTACTGGTATTTTTGCTGTGTCGTGAATGAATGTTGCAGATGCACAAGAGCCCCAAGATCTTCCAGTCTGGTAAGACCTCMGAGGCTGTACTAAGAGATGGCATTTGGCCTTATGAGTTGTTCCCTCAGAAACCATCAACTTTGGATAACTCAGAAGGCAGAGCACCACAATGGATCACATACTTAGTACTCATATTAGACACCACAKTAGCAATTACAGCCTCCAAAGAGACACTGGGATGTAACCGGTCTCAAATCACTCTCTGTACTTGTAACCTTTAGTGGTTGAGTTCAATTTATAGAGGACTAGTCTGCTGTTGTGTCCCCCTGGAAATTCTGATTTATATGGTATGTAACAATCAACCTATAATATAAAGCCTACTGAGAATAAAATTTCTTGAGAGTGAAATATAGTCACTGCCTTGCCACAKGAGAAATGGGATGAAATTTGATGTCAGTCCTTGAAGACTTCATTATCTGCTAGACTCTCTTCTCTATTCTGTGTAGTCCAATGTGAACACCTGTGAAACTCTCACATAYCCAGACTTAAGAAGAGTGACCTTTGTTGTCCACATACAGGAATTTCATCAGAATTATAAATCAYATAAAACAAAAAGTAGTCTTGTTGCAATATCATACAGTCCAATGATATTAGAGGAGGGGAAGGGGAACAAAATAGGTTTAGCCACCTTGGCAGATCACAGCCTTATATTTTGAATTCTGCTGGAGTATTCAAACTATGAACAGAGAAAAAAAAAGGACATGTGGCACAAGTTTTTTTTTTCTTTTTTGATAATTATACAGATGAGAAACAAGTGTTGTTCCCCTCMTGAACTGCTGAGTTAAGAGGACCCAGTGGCCTCTTGTTAACAGTGAAATGTTGGCCTTAGTGTCAGCTTTAATATTCTTCAGTCCTGCTCTTCTCCATAAGTGGAAGCGTCAGATACTAAATATATTTATCCAAATAATTCTGAGGCAATTCCCTGTATTATGCAAGTTCAGAGTGACCTCATGGCAATAAAAATAATTCTATCTAACATTAGAAAGTCTGTTCCCTGGGCCTTGTCCACCTTGGCTTTTCCTTTCTATACAACAGATTCAAAAGCCCCTTTCTGTTTTCTTCCAGAATTTAAAAGAACAATCTCTTCATTTTGAATTGAAAACAATTACATGCCCCATCTGAAAACAATCAGCTTTTGAGCAAATCCTCAGAGGCAGCTCAACTAAAAAAAATATCTGCCAATGGCTTACAACTCTTCTGCTTCWTTAGATTCAATTTGTGCATACATTGGCCTTCTCCTGGTGGAATATGAGCAAAGCATAAGCCAACCCCCAACAAGATATTCTTCACATCCCAGCACTAACAGCTTTCCTCTACTGCTCAGACTCTGTCTAGAACTAGTAAGAAAATGGCACATCCACAAGTCTGTATCTCTTTCAATAATAATAAATAAGCAAACTGCTATCATTTTGCTTTCTGCCTTTTTTGGGCTGCCTCAGTGGAGCTATGCCCTAGTTTGACAGGCAAAAAGATCAGTAAGTGAATGCTGTTGTAATCCTTTTGGATAAAGCTTTTGAGCTATTAAACTGTACTTTGTTTCTATTCGATGATACAATTTGACTGGTCAAATAGCACTTCCCTTTATTTCTATTTGGTCCTTCGTCACTATAGCCGATGCACTCTCTTGCCAAATTACCCTGGCTCGTATTGTGAATCTCTGAACATACTTCAAGGATCAGTTTGTAGTCATTCCRCGTCTGTTTTGACAGACAGTTTTGCCAAGTGTTTGTTCTCCAGCTAAGACTCTCATTCACGCTGACAGCATTGCTCTTCCTTCTGCCATCCTATCGCATTGGTCAGCCGTTCAGCCTGGGGCACAGCTTCATCTGGTAGAAGTGGACAGAGTTTTATTGGCTTGGACAGTGTTTACCTTTAGTCTTTTTAAATAGAGCATTCTCCCTCCTCCAAAACCTCTACTGTAAATGCTCTCTCTTAACACCCATACTTGCTGCATGAGATTTCTATTTAGTTGAAACTCTTATGAAGAATTAGACATTCTCTTCCAATTGGTACTACTGGTACAATTTTAAATTAATTTGTTACACTTCATCTGGACWACCGAGATATAATTTTGTCAAACCTTGCACATACAGCTACTAAATGCTCTTTGTAACCAAGCAATCAGAACAATATTGCAATGTAATTTTCCATAATCAGCCATGAAAATGCTCCGAGGTTATGCTGGTTACCTTCTTGAGGCAGTCAGGCAAGAGCAGCATCTTCCCATTACAGCTGACAAATGGCTACATGATTTGGCACCAGATTATTCAAGCAGACAAATTAAATTCAAATATTAATACATTCAGCAGCCAGTCAGATAAATTGCTTGTTCTGCAAGTGCCAGAGTGGTCATAGGGGTGGGGGAGGTTTCCTCTGCTTTCAAGAGTCCTAACCTGCAGAGCAATGCTCAGCCAGGCCAGCAAGCCCATCAATCAGCTAACGAAGCTGGCAACAGTTAAATGAATCTTCATTTCTGTCTGGAAAAGAATAGAAAAAAACTTGACCAACCTGGCCAGTGTCTACCAGGACTGTCAGAGAGCTATATTTCAACTGAAACCCATATGCCAAGGCTCTGACTCTATCACTTGAATCATAAGCACCTCTCCAAGGAGCCTGCTGGAAGTCCACCTCCTCCAGGACTGTTTTCTTGCAGTCCTTGGAGAGAAAGCAGCAGACACAAACACAGCATGAGGTGCCTTCATAGGAGTCTGTCTCCCTCCACAGATGTAATAGGTGCAATAAGGGACACCATAACCTCTCCTCTTCTCTTACACATTTTACACCAATTCTCTCAAGAAGGATGAACTGAAGTCTGACGGATAGGTTGACTATCTCGTAACGTAAGTTTAATAATTGGGGAAATTGAATAATTAATTTACTACATATAAATATAAATATATATATACATATATATACACACACGTTATATAAAAGTATATACATAGATTTTAAAATAAATTTGAAATGTTCCTGTCAGTTAATAAGCAAGAATATCCCTGGATAACTTCAGTTTGTTTCAGCTTTCAAACTTTTGCCTACTCATGTATTTTTTTGAACAGAAGTGTATCTCAAAACTGCCAGTAACTGAGCTGAATATGGAATTGGAAGCAAATCTATCAGTGTAGCATATCATAAGATCAAATGAACTAAAAGGAGGAATGACATTACCACACACGACATGATACTGACTGCATAAAGTAATTATTGTGCTCTTTGTACTCATTTAATTGTCTGGTTGCAGAGTTTCAAAAAACACTTCTAGTAAGAGAGTATTTGAAGAAAGCCTTTGGAGGTGAAAATAGAAGCCAAGTTGACTGTTGCAACACAATCAAGATAAGATTACAAATATAAATGCTATGTTCAACAGGCTGAAAATGCATTTCTAATTTTATCATTGTACTCAAGGCTTCCTTACAATTTATATCTTGCTTGAGTACAAATACATTTTATATACAACATATGGCACTGAATTTAGCCAATCAGGAGGCATCATTTGTGCTCTGAGTGCTAAAGCAATTTCATAAATTATGCAATATATTTTGTCACTAAATGTATATACGGGAAAGTCATTAACATCACAAATCATACCTTACTGCTGTATATGTTAGCATATTTTTATTATAACTCACAGGTGTGAAGTTGTGAATACATTTCCCGTGGTGATGAACTATGTGCATTCCCCTTATTTTCTATTCGATTCAGCTTCCAGAAGATTTTTAATGGTTCTTATTTACTGGGAAGGGCTTGTTTAGCCAAGGATTTGGAATTAATTGCACTGTTCTGCTGAACAGATCCACAAAATCAATTCAAGTGTATGCTATTGCCCTCAATGAAGTCTGTGTGCATGTATCTCCTTTTCTCTCTGTTTGAGTCATCATTTTACAGCTTCATCCACCTTCCAACAACTAGACCGGCTTCCTGTATTTTTATATTGCCACYCACATCCAAAGGGAAGCTGAAATAAGCCGTGCTCCTTAGCCCACCAGATGCATTCACATTGCTGAGAGTTACCGCCCAGCCGCCTACCAAGCCCATGCTAACTTTGGGCACACGGGGTGCACTGCTGGCAGTTTGATGGGCATGGGCAGCAGCTCGGCTGTGCCAGCCTGCCCAAGACGTGAGTGCACTTACAGACTGTGATTCTCCCACGTGCAGTGTCACACTGAATACCTGGGACTCCTCTGTAGTATCTTTCTATCGCTATGTTTGCTTTCTCCCTAAATTTAGTCCTGCATTTTTAACRCCTGGAGTAGGAAACCATGATCTCTCAGCTGTGGTACACTCACCCTAAGTCCCTAAGCCCTAGACCTATGTTTGGAGGCTGACAATCCCTTAATTTTGGAGGCGTGAACAGCAATAGTTACTTTAAATAAAGTATTTTTAAAAACCTAATAGCAGGGACGTAGTATTGAAGATCTTTTTTTAAAATAATAAATGATTAATGTGCATATTTTACTTGATTTGGAGTTTGTCTTCCCTAAGAAGAGAGCCCAGCAAGTTAAAAATTTTGTGACCTGTCCTGATTGTTTGAGGTCTGGAGTTGTAGTGCCTGAATGCACTGTGTGAATGCACTTTGTGCGTGAATGCGCTCTGCAAGTACCTGAATGCACTAGAGTGCTTGCATCTTTAGATCACTGTGGTGCCTCAGCTCACTCCCTCCTGACAACCCTAAGATGGTGCTGGGAGAAAGCTGTCCAGGCAGGATGCCGAGAGGCAAGCCAGTGCAAACAGTAATTGGCAGATAGCTGCAGCCTGGCTCACATTTCGACTCCCAGGAATCATAGCCTTTTTAGATACCTTTCCAGACAGTTGTGGTTGTGAGTATTATAGGGCATGCATTGCCTCAGCTGGTACTAGAATGCAAATGCAGCTATAGCACACATGCAACATTGCATGTGGCTCCAGAGGCACCTCATCTGAGCCCTGGGGCCCCAGTGCTGCCATCGTCCCCCGTTGCAATAGCAATATTATAAAGTAGGCAGTAAAAAGGTCTAGAGAGGCTGCAGCTGCTCTGAAGACTCGTAGTAATTCATGGGAGGAGGCTCACAGCAGCCAGCCCAGAGCACGCAAACCCACCCTCTGGCCACTGCCCCCCAGCTGTGCTCACAGAGCAGCCAGGAGAGAGGCAATGCTGCACTGTGCCACCTGCAGTGATGTTTTCCTTGGTGCACTGTTTTTTCCCTTTGTGGGGTTCATGCCATTCACTACTGTTCTTCCTGTCTCCTTCGTAACCTATTTTCCAGTAGCTATGCAGCTGTTTAACAGAAAGAAGGAGGTAGCATCCAAACTAAACTCTCTCTCTCTGCAAAGTACCACAAATTGCTCTCATCTACTACATGCTTACATCAAACTTTGCAGTGCTACCCTTTGGGGGTTTAGTTCTTTAAGTGCAGTCCTTATATTCTAAGTACATCTGCATATATCTATAGGTGTATTGATATGTGTTTTTTGCTATGGAAAAGGGCAACTACCTACGGCTAGTTTACCTCACTGGTATTGCTTGCTGCCTAGACAATTCTTCACAGGTTTATTCAAAAACGTGACTTCAAGTATTTCTTTAAGAGGAAGTTTTTTTTTTTTCACTAAAGTATTCCCACATTGTTTTTCCTTCCACCCCATCCATTCTAATCCACACAACAGTTTTTTATTTCCCACTTGAAAGAGAGTCACCCACCACTGCAACTCTCCAAACACTGAGAAGTGCCCAGAGTTTGGTCTTAAAACAAAAGCAGTGGGGAAAGTGAAAATTTGCACAGCAAAAGAATTGCTGGCACCCCATTTTGGTCTGAAATGGCTACATTTGAGATGATCTCACATTTCTGATTTAGTTTCTGGGAAGCTCGTACTAAACACCAACATAACCTTGCTCCTGTATGTAAAACCCAGAGTCATCAATATTTTTTAGCGAGATATCAATCTTCAAAGCCCAGGCTTTATCAGCGAAATGCATTTGTAGTGCCCTCTTCTAGCATCCCTTATCTCACAGCTTGGAGCCTTGAGTCAAAGGCGAGGAGAGAGGTCAAAACTACCCAACTTCATAAGGACACTTTGCCTCCCTCTGWTGCAACATATTCATGGTTGATGCCAACATACTCAGTTGGAACTGCATCATTAATATGAGCATTGTGCTTCCATTTTTAAGAACCTTTTCAGAGTATCTGATGGCAGCAAAGTACCTCACTTAATGCTTACTCTCTGTCCTGAGGTGCCTGCACTGCAGCAGCCTCCAGTTTGCGTTACGGACCCAAACAGCAGGCCACTGTCATCTACTCAGCCACCACAGTGGGTTTGTGGTGCAAAATACAGCACTGACACAGAAGTGTCTGGGCGTTAATGGTTTCACTAATGATCCATCCATCCAGTGAGCTTCTCATAGTGCTGGCAGCGACTGCCCAGTGCCATCTGTGCTCTCCTCCTGCACTGCAGGGCAGGGGGGCACAGCCCCTCTCTCGAGCTTCTGCTGCTCCGAAGGATGGCTCTGAATGACAAACGGCATGAGCCAGAAATTTTGGCAAATTAAAAAGCTTAATTTATGATGCTGCATAATTCTAGCTGCTTAGCAGGCATGACATTACTTGCTTATTTGACAACCAGAGGAGGTAAAATAGAGGAAATTTTGCTTCATTGGAAGCAGGCAGGGGGGTTAATCAGAAAAGGTCCAGTAGCTCCTTCCAAACCCCGGTGTTTTCACACGATGGCCAGTGCCACTAACAGCACACTCCCAYCCCTGTGGCTCACGGCTGCCCATAAAGGCTGTTTGCCTTGTTGGTTTTGGCATGAGCTTGCAGGTATCTTACAAGCCAGCTTTCCCTTAGAAGGGCTCAGCTCCTACAGCCTTCGCCCCCAGCATAAGAGCTGATCACTAATTCTCAGCAAGAGCTGGCACAGCTCCTTGGCTTGTTCAGGATCCTACAAATAGCTGCCGAGTGAAGCAATTCTATAGAAAGAAAGAGAATAGCAGTCTGGAGCCATTCCCTCCCAGTGTCATAGCAAAGTTCATCAGTCAGGAGATTTCTTTTGTAACCAGAAAGAATAGCATTAATCTCTGTAACAGCAGAAAATTAGTCTCTCTGTGTGGCAAGGTTTTTACTCTCACTCACAGTTGCTACTCCCTCAAAAATCTAAAAACATCTGAAAAATGAGTTGCAAAAGGTCCAAGACTTTCAGAACATAAATTGCTAAAACATTTATAAATGAATAAAAGGTACTTTCCAGATCTACAAATGGTTATAGCCAAACAAATTGCAGATTAATCATAGAATGGTAAGGTTGGATGAGACCTCTGGAGTTCATCTAGTTCAACCCTCAGCATAGCCCCATACAGGGATTTAACTCACAACCTTGGCATTAGCAGCACCATGCTCTAACCAACTGAGCTACACCTGCCCCCAACCTGGGAGGGAGGGAAATAAGAACTTATAATAAGTGAGAAGAAGCTGGTGTTGGCGCTCCATGCAAAGCGTGGAGGGCTCACAGGTCGGTTCCGGGCTTTGCCACGGATGCCGTGCTGTTTCTTAATTTGATTGTTTCACCTCACTTTTCTCCAGCTGTAAGATGCAAAGAAAAGGAATCCTACCTACCCTATTTAGTAATTGCTTGGAAGCCAGTACCACAGATGTCATGTGCACAGCTATGAGATATCTTTAATTCAGCAGCAGTGAAGACTATATGCAGGAAAGGGCAAAGCAAAGAGACCTTTTATGTGGTGTGGCATGGAAACAGCTCCTCACTCCCCTCCTCCGATACAGAGCAGGGTAGGACACTACCACCCTTCCTGGGTTATCTGAGGATCTGGGTTACCTACGTGCTTGTTTTCAAGAGGTAATCTTTTTAAAGGGCAGAACTTACCTGAGAGGTGGGAAGATGATGCTATTTATTATTGAAAAGACCCAGCAGTATGAGTAAAGGCAGTACTGCAAAGCTATATTTGAAGTCTAGTTTCATCAGCACTCTGCAGACAGGACCTTCCTGTGACATGATATGAAAGAATCCTACATACTCCTTAAAACAGTTTTTTTCTGTGTGTTATGTGAGTTGGATTGCTAATTTTTTTCTCTCTTCTGTTCCCATCTCTGCAGGTCTCTGCTGGATTCTCAGCCTTACAAGCAGAGCATGGCTGTCAGATGAAGAAATCTGTGAAAGAGACCAAAACCCACAGTCCAGAGGGTCCCCATTTGGACTAGAAAATGGGCTGAAGTGGTGGTCAGCTGGTCAAGAGGGCTTCCTCTCCTTCCCTGCTGTGTGGTCCGTGCCTGCCTTGCCATGCACACCACTGCACATTTCAGCCATGGTTGTTTCCTTTCCCCTTTCCCCAATGTATTGGGATTGTTTGTTTTTTTGAGGTTTGCTCGTTATTTGTGCCAAGCAGATTTGATGCTGAAGGGAAATTCTTCTTCCTATAAATTCCCACTCATATTTCTAACTGTTGAATCTTTCTGCATTATTTCTTTCTTCCTTGAGGTATTAATAACTCCTAATTTACTGTCGCCTCCATCTCTGATTAATAGCTCGCTAATAGGGCATGAAATACATGTGAAATGAATACAGGACTTGGAAAGCCCAGAGTAGTTACCTCCTTCAAGTTTGCCATGTCTTTACATGTTTTTACATGTCTTTTCCACCCCCCCCAAGTCCTTGATTCAATTGTCATGACATGACATGACAAACTCTCATGACATTTTTTTCCATCACAGATGGATATTCATCTTTCACACAAGATTTTGTGACACATCATATCAAACACCTTACTCAGAACTGTTTAATTGGTTTCATTCCCATCATCCATCAGTTTAGTAATTCTATCCCCCAAAAATCTAGCTTAGGTGGTACAATTTGGTCTTTGTACAGATGCACAGATTATTTCTCATGGCTTTGTATCTTCCAGACATTTATAGAGTTCTTTTCCCCTTACTATTCCATTACTTAACTACCATTTGATTTTAGACTCACCGAAAGGTGTATTCTGACAGCTGTAACATGGTGTGTCCCATCCTGTTCAACTTATTCATCAACGACCTGGATGACGGGACAGAGTGCCTCCTCAGCAAGTTTGCTGATGATACCAGGCTGGGAGGGGTGGCTGGGAGGATGGCAACCTGAGGGCTGTGCTGCCATTCAGAGAGACCTGGACAGACTGGAGAGTTGGGCAGAGAGAAACCTCATGAGATTCAACAAGGGCAAGGGCAGGGTCCTGCACCTACGGAAAAATAACCTAGGCAGCAGGCCAAGCTGGGGGCTGACCTGCTGGAGAGCAGCTCTGCAGAGAAGGACCTGGGAGTGCTGGTGGATGACAGATTGACCATGAGCCAGCAATGTGCCCTTGTGGCCAAGAAAGCCAATGGTATCCTGGGGTGCATTAGGAAGAGTGTTGCCAGCAGGTTGAGGGGAGGTGATCCTGCCCCTCTACTCAGCCCTGGGGAGGCCTCGTCTCGAGTCCTGTGTCCAGTTCTGGGCTCCCCAGGACAAGAGAGACATGGAGCTACTGGAGAGAGTCCAAAGCAGGGCTATAAAGGCGATCAGAGGACTGGAGCACCTGCCCTGTGAGGAACAGCTGCGAGAGCTGGGCCTCTTCAGCCTGGGGAAGAGAAGACTGAGGGGGGATCTTATCAATGTGTACAAGTACCTGAAGGGAGGGTGYCAAGGGGACGGGGACAAACTCTTTTCAGTTGTCCYGTRTGACAGGACAMRAGGCAATGGGCAGACACTGACAGGAAGTTCCACCTGAACGTGAGGGAGAATTTCTTCCCTGTGAGAGTGAGGGAGCCCTGGACCAGGTTGCCCAGAGACGTTGTGGAGTCTCCTTCTCTGGAGATCTTCAAGGCCCGCCTGGATGCAACCCTGTCTAACCTGCTCTAGGTGACCCTGCTGAGCAGGGAGGTTGGACTAGATGATCTCCAGAGGTCCCTTCCAACCTTACTGATTCTATGATTCTGTGAACAGTTTTCAAGGCAAATGTTGTCCTGTAGAGTATGAGGAATCTGATGGGTTTAGTCCTATCATTGGAAGAATCTTTAGTACTGTTGTCTCTCCCAAAGGTTTTGTACCTAAATACCCCTGAATTTTCTGCCATCTCCTGACATCCTAGCACTAGAGATTTTACTTTTAGCCCAATAGAGTAATATTTAATGTCCCCAAAGGCAAAGCCTTGAACAAATTGCCAGCAGGCAGTGTTCTTCAGTAACAACATTTTTAAGAGGAAGTATTTCTTCTTTCTTTCACTAAGAATTGGAATGTACCAGGACAGGATAAATATGGAAAACTTGCAAGTGTAGTTGATGTTCTTACACATGCTGGTCAAGCAACTTCTTCAGTCTTATCTTCTAGGTGAGCAAAGCACCACAAAGACTGATAATGGAACTAAGCAATGAATTACTAGTAGATTTTAGTTTTCAGTTCACCAAACTGCAATATTTGCAATCTTTTATGATCCTGGGCCCTTTATTTCTCAGCCAGGGCATTAAGCAGCTGGGATATTTCACATCCAACCTTTAAACTGTGTTCACCTGGTGTGCTGATGTACATTGCTGATCACTGGGCAACTAAAACCTGCAGCAGCTGGTTGCTGAGCATGGATAATGAGTTGTTTTCTTCTGGAGCTCATAGAGAAGCTACAACATGGGATTAATAATTTTCAAGCTCAGTTATCCAAGTGGCAGGTTTGAAATAAAGTTATTGGGGTGGTTGCTGTTTACATTCCTACTAAAGAGCAGGAGTTCATCACAGCATTAGCATATGGAAAAAAATAAGCCTTGGGCTTAGATCTTGCTGTGGAACTCTGCTGGGTGAGGGATTAAAAAATTGAAGGATTGTGGGGAGTTTTCTTTTCTTTTACTGATAAGAAGACTAGAACTGCTTGGCACCATGTGTTGGCTTTACCCCACAGGATCTAACTATCAATTGCTCTTTACAGAATTCAGTCTGAGGATAGGACAGTTTTCAAGGGCTTGTGGTCATTGCCCTTCTCCTTAAAAGGTGAATGGAAAGGAGATTCTACACTTTGTTTGTAGTCAACTCCTCTAGATTAGTTGTAAACAGGCTTGTTTGAGCTGTAGATCAATAACTTGATCTTACAGAGATATTCCTCTGCGATCTTGTGTGTGTCCAGAAGCAGGAGGCACAGGCCAGTGTGGATTTATTAGCTGAGATCAGTGTCAGCTTGGGGATTCCCATGCTACAGTCTCAGATATTTTACTGGCCTTATTTTCTTCCCCATTACATTTTTACTGAATGTTCTGACTGCCACATGGTTTAAGTTACCTCTGGTTTTCTCTTAAATGGACTATCTCAATTCTCTGTTAATGCAGATAATTAAGGATTTATTACATGTTCCTGGTGTGGAACAAATAGTCTCTAACACTACCTTTGCCCCCTGCCCTTCAAGCAGTTTCCTAGAGTTTGTCTGGAAATTGGTCAGCTCAAAGAGTACCTCAGGCACAGCAAACACAGACTGGTGCAGTTGGAAGGACTACAGAGAATGGAAAGCCACAAGAGGGAGGGGAAAATCAAATACTTCTCAACTCTTACTGCTGTAAAAACTGGAAAAAGCTGAGCAAAAGAGTAAAAATCTCACTTGTAAAGATCTGTTAACATTTTGTTTCCAAAGTAAATTTTCCTCTGCATCTTATTGTGATGAGACTGGAGATGGTTCATAGGTGCTGCAGAGTCTGCAGTCACAAATCACATTTGTGCTGAATGACCATTTCAATTTCTGTATGCTGTCTCCTTCTCATACAAAGATGCTATCAACACTTTCTTCCAGACCACAGATCTCAGCCCAGCAGAAACCCCAGAGATGTTAACAAATCTCATCTAACCTCTCCAGACTTTGGTAGGAAATTGTGATTTTCTTTCTTTTTATTCCCCCCAGTAAATAGCAGAATGGCCTATACACACCGTTTCTGAAATCTGAAGACAGTGAGACCACAGAAGGAATGGACTGATGCCTGGCCTGATGTTTGTTAYGACTTTCTGTAAAAGATCCCTGTTGGGAAAGAGATTGAGACTCCCTTTCCTGGGAGTAAGCCATCACAAACATACACTCTTCTTCAAGTCAGACAGCTTCTCAAAACTCACTTTCTCTTGCGCCTGAATAGTGCTGCTCTGCTTAATTGCACAGCCACAATTACATACCACAGAAGGAGGCACTGCTAATCCCTCCATTTTCCCTGCACCTTCTCAGTTAGATTAAAACACGCTTGCAAGGGCAACAGGAGCACCATCCTGAGCCTTGTGAGAGTCTCTTCAGTAAAAAAGAATGTTTCCAGGCTAGGTTGAACTCTATTTTATTATTCTCCCTGGCCCTCTTTCCCAGGCCATTGCCTTCACTAGGCTTTGAGTTCAAGACAAGCATTTTTCTCATGGAGGTGCAGAGAGCAATGCCTAGATTTTCCCTTTTTATGTCAGAATGGCTCAGGGCTTGAAATGATTAAAAGCGATTAGTTTGACCACTAAGGCACTTACAGCAAGCTTGCCAATGGGATCCCATCTGAT
>NW_028186734.1:388123-408333 GCF_003343005.1 Rhea americana | reverse complement strand
TGACTAGAACAAGGTGCTGATTTATATTTATATTAGTAGAAAATGTTAAGCCTCTATGAAGGGGATAAAGTTCCACTGAGACTGAGTGACAGACTCTAACATAAGAAGCTTTAGCATTGTATTCATTTATAAGAACACATTTGTATTCAGTGTAATGTATAACAATGCAAAAAAAAATCTTTTTAAAGTGCTTTTATTGAAGTAGAAGGAATAAGTTAACAGAAACCTGTGTTCAGAAATCCAATATTTGCAACATTTTATGCAAATAGCTATCCTTCAAGGATATCATTTTGTCCGCATTCTCTAAGGGGGGGGTGAGAGAGCAGTTCCTTTCTTGCTATAGCAAGACACCAAATCTGCAAAAAGCAGAAACAGCATGGTTACGTCCTGATTTCACCATGGTGTAGCTGATGCAACGCATTGACCCCAGTGACAACTCAACCTAATTCAGGTTTAAATAGGTCTGCTAGCGTTAACAACTGTTTCCCTCGCAGTTGTGCTAATATTACCCCTCTCCAAGCTTGCACTCTGCTGCCTGCTGCAGTTCTGGCCTACATTTCCTCCCGTTCTTACAGTAACTGTGCTGCAGTATACGACTGAATAAATACAAAGGGCAAGTATGAAAGGCTAAAAATCTTTCATCTAGCTCTTCAGAGGTGAAGAGCTAATGTACTAACCAGCACAGCCGTGGAGTAGTGTCAGCTTAAGGAAAAGAACAGAAAATAGGAGGAAACCAACATTTTGAAAAATGACCCATAACCTCAAAAGAGCATTTATCTCTCCACAGGTAAAGGTACTGAGGTTAGAGAAAGCTGGGGATGTTTCATGATTCCCCATGAGAGTTTTTCAAAGGCAAAAATAGGAATAATTGCCTCCAGGACATTCATATTTATTGAATGTTGTTTATTGACTATTTGTATTTGAAAACTTCCTCTGCAGTACTTCCCAGAGGGGATGGTGACAGGCACTACAGGAAAACTTTAACAGCTATTTGAGCTATAATGACATGAAAAATAGAAGCTGATTGCAGAAAAACAGCTACATCGTATTTTTTTTTGTCTTAGATGCTAAGTTATGTCTCCAAACTCAATGTATCCAAAAGTTGACCAGAGGATAACATTTCTGCTTTGTGGTAGTTCTTCAGGTTGTGACATTTATTGTCGCTGCTGTTGTTATTCTGTACCAGGATAGAAACCAACCTTTTCAGTTGTTTGCATGAAAATAGCACTATGTTGAAACGTCTGTTTTGAGAATCAAGGTTTCTGTTTTGGCAAGTGTGTGATTCCTGGTGATTACAGCCCTGTCCTGGGAGGTGGGCTCTCTTTCTCCTGTTTCAAACCTCCACAGAAAAAGACTCACTGAAAACTGATACCTTTCTGTAAAACATCTGACTGGTAGAGTAGCCTGCTTCCCCGTAAGATAAATGAATAGTGTGCTATGACCAGCTCTAACGTGCAGGCTACGGGTGAGTGGCTTGAAATTGGTATAAGAATAGGAACAAATATAAAGGACTGAGGGACAGGAAAAATACCCATTTACAGCAAATTTCTTGTCACAAGAATAGAGATGGATTTCTCTAAGAGTAGTGATGCACCTTCTTGCCCTAATGGCAGTATTTCTAAAGAGGGTGCTGCCACCGCAGTTTCTGATTCACTGGAAACAGAATGAAAATGACACCTTGCATGTTTAAAATTTGCATCCCAAATTTCTTTTTCTTTGCATATTTACTCTCTTGATTGGCATTAGCATGAGCTCTGGTACCAAATGAAAGCACAGACTAAGTTCATCAAAGATAACAAGTAATTCTGAGAGATGACTAAACGGCATTCCCAGGTATCTACTTTTGAAAAATGAAATGAATAGTCCTGGTTGTAATTACCAACTCTGGTTCCATATACAAAGCTAGTATTTATGAATAACCAACCAGGCTCTTTTTAACTACGTGAGCTATGTGTCAGTTTACTTTTTTAATGCAAAAAATTAGTCATTATCACTAGAACTGTTTGTTAAAGCTGAAAGTAGATAAATGATTAATAGGGATGTCATTTATTCATTACAGTTAAAATATATACATCCACTTGTCACTTCCATGAATCTAGCTCCTTGTCTCAACTCGGCTTATTGACATCACAGATAAAGAGCTTTCTTGCCGCATTCCTGTTGGAGCTTAAAATCTTTACAATGGTTTATTGATGAACTAGTATTTTGAAAATCAAGACTGCTGAGGCTTCAAATTGTAGTGACAATTACATGGTGTTTTGTTGCTAAGCTAACAATTTGCATGGGATTGATGAAAGCTTGACATTAAGCAAATGAAGTATTATTATTGTAATTTAGTACAGAATTTTGCAGAAAACAATCCCTTGGACCAATGCACAGACTTCTACTACAGTGCTATAGAACTTCTTTCATGCCAGAATTTAACCACTTATATAGCATTAAACTTGGCAGTTGTAACTCTGTAATGCAAATACAGAGCCTCCAAGTCCTGCAAGCGCTAAGGCATGTGAGTAACTTGTTTCAGAGGATTATGTATACTGCAGTTTAGCTGTATAAAGGAATTCATGCACCTCTGTATTTACAAGACTAACCCTAGAAGAGCTGCTATGAGTATATTTTGTAGCATACATTCCTAAAAAAATATTGTTTCTAGATGAAGAGATTTTTCAGATTTTTTTTAACCTATTGATTGCTTCCTAAGCTAATGGCTACATCCCCACTAGAAAACACCTCCAAGACATTAAGTGTACAGATGATACTTTGATAGAGCATCAATTTAGAATGAATACCTGTAAAACCTTGGCATAGCAATGGAGAAGCGGGCAAGACTCTTCCTGATGCACCCACTATCAGGTTTCAGGAGTGACTTTAACACGGCATTCCAGCGAGGTCTAAAATGCTACCTAGGCCTGCTTTTGTATCTATGGATAGGAAATAATCAGTGACACTCCTCAGCTATAAAAACGAAAAAAGAAGGGTTTCTGGTGCCCTATCAGCTGCCTAGGAACACAAGCTTCCAACATAGAGAAAAAAAGTAATTCTGCCTCTAACACTGATTAGTGGTGTGACATCCTCCTGGGCACTGCCAGACCTAAGAAAGTCTCATACACTTTGATAAACCACATATACCTATGTAACCTAGTATGGCATGGGGGACATACAGATTAATGATATAAATCTCACAAGATGAAATACTATGGCTACTGGTTTGATACCTTAAGAATATTATTCACTGCCTACTCATTGCTGCCTAAGCCAATAGATAAGATTTTTTTTTTTTTTAGAAGCGAATGTTTTTCTCAAAGAGGTGTCTACTCCTCCCATCACACATTGTCTCCAAAAGCAACGAGGACATCTCCTTAATTTTGTTTCCTGTTGTTCCATATTGTGTACTTACATGTCGAGTCCATGCTGGTGCCATTTCTATGTTCTGTACTAGCCACTCTTTTGTGCTTTATCACTTAAGACATCAAGTATCATTACTTGAGTCACAGACTGTAAATTTCACAATGCAGTGGTGATAAATTTGAAACCCACAGGTACCACTTATATATTTTACCATATATTGCATTTTATTTTCATTTATACTCAGTTCACTTAAATTGCTAACTTCGAGCATGCAGAGAGTATACTGTTACACTRTTTACAAGGCATTGCTATTGTTTTCCTTATTAATGGTCAGTTTAGTCACAACTCAAATTTAAAAAGACATTTTCCTGCATTTAAATTTACCAAGATTAGTGAGTTTTAACCTACAATAAGATCACAAGATTTCCACTGTTTTATCTTTTCCCATTTGTCTCCATGACACACCAACTGAAACGACAATGTGGTTGTCCCGCAACAAAACATCACTTACCAAAGAACAATACAATACAATACCAGGCCACAAGATGCTGCTGCAGCCGCTGTGCTTCCACTGTTGCCACCGCAGCTGCATCTGGGCCTGGAAGCTCTTGTACAACCTGTGCCACGTACTGCGTGACAGATCCAGCTGGCTACAAAGTGCTGCACAGGGTTTTCTGTGGAATTGAGCATACGTTTTCTTTTGTCTTATCCCCATATCAGAGACACCAATTTCTTGTTCCTAATCACACCTTGCTTGAGCGCTCTTTTTGGCATTGCTGCAAATGCTAGACCTGCTGGGCCAGCCACTTGTCGTCACCACTGTGCCAGTTACTCCAGTTCTGAGCCAGGAAAGCAGAAATGCAGCCCAGGCTTCAATGTCTCCCACTGCTTCAGAGGAGATACTGTATCTTCTGTGGATGAAGCTGCTGCCAAAGAACGGTGAGGGGTGAAAATTATGCCAAGGCTGTAGGTGCAAATGAAAGAAGASGACCTAGTCTGTCTTGCAAAAGTGGAGAGAGTAAAGTCTTGTTTCTCTTCTCTATGTTTGTTTAAATACTTTCAGCAGGTATATGGCTATGAGACCTGTTGAGCTTTCTGCAGAGTCTTGAGTTAAGTCACAGATCCTGAGGAGGGATAACTGCCCTCATCAAGTGAATCGGGGAGTGTTATCTGGATGCAGGTGAAAGAAGGACTGGAGGCATTTGCAGCTAAGTAACTGTGTCCCAAGGGACAGACAATCTGACTGGTCCATCAAGCAAGTCCAGGGACCCTCTGTGTCCCAGTACCGCCTGGAGTGGGCCATTTTTATCAGACTAAGTTTGCTTCAGATGTAACTGGAGGTTACCCTCCCACTGAAAGGAATGAGCAGGGTGTTATGTGAGCAGCAAGCATGGAATGTGTGTGGAAAAYAGCTGTGGCTTGCAGCTTGATCTAGCCGTTTCAATGTCTAACACACATGTACCAACCAACCACTGGCCATGTTACACCAGTGCTGGCACTGTCTGTAAGCTACTATTATATACCTTAGCACAGAACAGAGCAGGTACCCCTGAGAATTTTATCTGAAGAGTAGTAACAAAAGAGCTTTTATCCTGGTAATTGTGCTGGACTGCTCCACAGCAAGCTGTATAGAGTGCCAGCAAGTCTTAAAGAGTAGACCTTTCAGTTCCACAGATCTGCACATTTACAGATACTTTGCCTGAACCATAGTCTCCATTCAGAAGCCTGCTAAGCTTTGGGGAAGACTAGATCCCACTTTAGGCAGGTTAGCACAATTCCTTATTAGAGCTGGAAAGAACAGATAAATATCTTTGTCCAAAATATTAATCCTCTTACATGTCATTACTAGCACCACAAGCCTCTAAGCCTCTGTGAAGTGTTCTCTATCAGAGCCATAATAACACTGGGTTGTGACTAAGCTCTCTATCCCAAACTCAATCACAGCAAACCTACTAACATATTAAATCTGTCTCTACCTTTGATTTATTAGTACTCACTAAGCAGTCTCACACAGTTGCAGCCTGTGGCACTGGGTCTGAAGTCACAGCTAGCAGCTGGGAGGGTAGGAAAAACAGATTCTAGCATCACATGCCTTCTAGGCCTGACTATGTGAGTACTTCATTTCAGGACATACTACCTGAGCAAGCTGCAGAAGATGGTTTGAACTAATCTGTTATTTTGCCTTGCGACGAATTGGATAGTTTATAGCACCTAGCCACGAACTGGAACTGACTACAAGGGCAATTCTGCTCCACCTCAGGGCAAATTCAAAGAAGTCAATTTAGCATTTTTGTTGTCACATGGAAGATATGTGCTCATGGTGGCAATTACTCAGTTGCAGCTATCATCCATGGTTAACAGATGATGAGCAACTAAGGAAAATTTCTGACATTTCCTCTTACTTCCAAGTGTCTGTCCCTGGCCTGGCTTGTACTCACATAAATCCCCAGACTGAATTGGGGATTCAGTTTGAGACGCTGAGCATTTCTTCTGATATCCTGTTGAATTTGCACTTAAACTCCAAGAGGAGTTCAACTAGATTAGACTAGAAGACTAGACTCTTTGCCTTTTGATGTCTGGGACATTAAACCTCAAGGATGGCCCTACATGCCCCTATGCTGGAACTGTGGAGGCTGCCCAAAGTCTCCCCCTAAAATAGTTGCACTCTTTTAAAGAACTGAAGTTTATTTTCAGCCTTAGCAATAGGCAGGGATGTTCAACTTTTTGACAATAACCGGGGAGATGAAGGACAAGAATACAAAAGTTTGGTTCTTCATCTCTAGCAAGACGAATACATTCTTACTGGGAGACAGCCTTTACTATTGCCTCTGACTGTACATGTTGTAAGATTATTACTGCACACAAGTTGTGGTTGATACTTTTGCTGGGAATCTATCTTCCACATGAGTATTCCCTCCCCAGTCTTATGCAAGTTTTCATTTCCAACAAGTAAATTGGGACACTGGTCAACTAATAGGTACGTATAGCATTTCTGTAAACAAACTGAGTTTTGGAACATGCTTATATCCCTTTCAAACTGATAGCAGTGAAGAAAAGTGTACAAACCAAGAGCAAATGCTTCATTTTTTTTTCTAGGTTGAATATAGATTATTCTGGAATTATTCTTCAGCTAGCCACCAAGTTCTTGGGTCATCGTACTCCGCCCTCTAAGCAGCCGCCACGTAACAAATGCACAGTCACAGGTAGACATGACTATTTACTGTTGCATCTTTGAATGAGTGCTGTTACATCCCAGCTGCTCCTGCAAGCAACATCATCCAGGAAAATGAGTGATGCATTTGGCGTGGTAGAGGTGGCTAAGCTGCTTCTCCTCAGCTCCAACAGCACCACACACAGGTCTGTGCCTGCAAACTGGCTACCAGTCAGAGCTCAACTATTTTTAGAACAAGTTCTGGCTTTTTTGTGTATTTTTGTTGTTAGAGAGCCATCTTGTGGTGCATCTTATTAACAATAAATATAATAAAAGTCTATTACAGTTCAGAAATTGTGGTCACAAAGACTCCAGTGGCTTTGCATCTTCCACATATCTATTCTTCTCAAAGAGCCTTTTGAAATGGAAATAACCTAATCTCAAATTGCATTTCTGAGTCATAGTAATATTAGTTAGGGATTGGGGAGGAGGACATATTTCTCTTGGCTTTCTTTAAAAAAATGAATTGAAAGGATTTGGAGTGCAAAGGAATAGCTACAATTTACAGTACAGATTTATACCTTCCTTAACAACTAACGTATTGATCAAGGCAGAAAGCAGATGGTCTAGCTTTATTAATGTGATAAGTATAGCTCTTTTCAGCCACAAGACTTATTAAATATTCTGGAAACCATTTAAATTCAAATAACACCCATTGTCGCTGGAGTTATATGAAAACTTGATCTTTAAAAATAGCAAAAGCACATGTTGCAATGCCATTTGGGATTGCTGCAGATCACAGGAGTTTCCAGCAGTTAGAATTTTTTACACTGGACTTAAAATTCCTGTTTTTCAAATCTGTGGTCAACTGAAAGGGTTAGACCCACCTGACATTGATTCAATAAAACAACTCAGAAAATGCATTGAATTTTGGCAGGTTTCTCCTCTCATAAGATGCAAATATATACTGGTGCTAAAAAACTAAATATTGCAGTGTGCAAAATATTCTGAGCCTCTGAAGAACTAGTGTTTAGAAGAAAAACAAAAAGCAAGCTTTTCTATGAATTTACATATTGAACGTTTTCCCTCTGCAGCATACAGTATGTATAAGACATTAACATTTTTTTTGTATGTATATAACTCTCTTGTCCTGTAATTATCTCTTGTCCTTTCATCAAAAGGAAAAAAAAAGCACTATGTAGCCAAAGATCATTACTGATCCACCCTCTGCCATCAGTTAAATCAGTAAAAACGAGTATGTAATTATAGAGAGTCTTTAGAATAGTATACAGTAATTAACACCTTTTCTTAAAAAATCAGATTTAGATTTAAAAAGCATAGTGCTGTGTAAGTGGCTCTGCAGGATTTCTTTTGTTAATATTTGTTCATCTTATCTGAGATTTGTTCTATGTGGACTGTAGGATTTCATAAAAAGGTCATTAGATGAAGGTCATTTAAGAATCACATGAGGAAGGAAAAACAAAAAAATACAGCAAAGGAGGAACTTTGGAGAGAAAAGTTGGTCTGGGACATATTGGACAGAAAGGGAGAGATCTGAGTCTCAGAAAACTGAAAAATTTTAGCTCAGTTCTTCAAAACAAGTAATGAACAGTCCATTCTGAGTGGAGCTATGGACATGAATTAGAAAAGAATTTTCCTTTCTTTCAAATTCTCTAAAATGAAGAAGGCAATAACATGAGCACAGGTGGCCACAGACCCTGTCACCACTTTTCTTACTGACAGAGGTGATCAAAAACCTCCCGAGGTCAACAGAAAGGGGGAAAAAACATGAAAGATCATGGAAGATCGTGAAAGGGGAAGGTAGTAGTTTGCTGCTTAAGGAACAAAGTCCAACAGAACTGCCTTGCCTGCAAGCCAGTGGCTAACAGGTAGAGAAGGTAGCAAAGTCCTTTTTGAAAGGCAGCAGTCCTTTAAAATGGATATTTGTATCTGTGGTTCCAAATAACCAAGAATACGACAATTCATATTTGAATAATCTATATTTGCTTGTTTTAGAAGATTATTTGGACAAAGGTATTCGATATAAAGTGTATATAAAATTACCTTTCTAGTGTGTAAAATTATAAAGCTAAGCCCTTTCATTTGGGAAGCATAAATCCTGAAAGGCTGCAATGCCTTTTTTTTGTGCTTGGGACCTGCTTGGTTTGCAGGTCATTCCACCAGAAGTACTGGAGGGGAGCGGGAATCCCTTGGTTGCAGGCTCCATGTGAGTCACCAACAGATGATGGATGATCAGTGTGATCGAAGTGAGAGGTCCTACTCTATTAACTCTAAAAATCTCTTTCTTTCTGTAAAATAGATCCTACTCTAATTTGTTCCGTTGTTCAAACTGGTCCTTTCTAAGTAGAACTCAAAATACTCGAGGTATATTAAAGTACACGTAACAGAGATGATATCTTAATGGTAATGGTATACATATAGGGTTTTTTTCCCCCCACACAAGTTAGTAATGAGAAGCTTGGCTCTTCCAAATATAAGTTCTTGCTCCATTGTGAAGAGTTGATGGTAAACAACACAGCTATGGAAACAGGCTACTGGATTATTTTCACCTCTTAGATAGCCTTTGTTTCACATTACAAAAGTAGTGTGGAACAAAAGAACTAATTGTTTTCCAGAAGTAACACGGTATGGGGTTCAGCATCAACTGTTATTTTATATTTTGCTGAAGCCACTTACCTTCATGGTTTCATAGGAAGACAGGAAGGGTTGTGCCCAAAGGCAAAAGGTAGACATACCGCACTGACCTGCAGCCAGCAGCATGGCTTCTGCAGACTGTGGCAGATGTTCTCTCCTGCTAGAACAATGCTGGAAATCCTCACTGGAATGTCCTAAGTTTTCCAAGCATCATTTGAAAATTAGTGTTATTTAATATAATTTCAAAAATATCTTTCATTGGCACATGAATTATTAACATAAATACTTTTAATTTTAGAAGCTGCTACCAGATATCCTTCTTTCTCACCTACAGTAAATTGGTTCATCCACAAAATTAGATGTTCATTACAGAGATCTTAGTCATTGTCTTAAGAAGATAGCTTTGATACATATAAGGGTTTAAACCTTGTAACATGGGCAACAGTACRATCAGACAAAAGCTTAGCATTTACATGCTAATATCTGAACAGTGACATTCAGTAAGCAGGTCCTCTGCTCAAGCTAGTCATGCATAACTGAAAAAAAAACCAAATTAACTGAAGGGGTTTCAGGAATTTGGACTTTCAAGCTTTGAACACTGCACAGGCAGTCACTATTCTCTGGGGCAGGCTTTGACACTAGTACTTCTTCAGTATCCTAGACATGATTTAAATCTGTTTTTTTTTTTTTTTTCCTGACTAAACTCCTGAGAAGGGACTGATGCAAACAACTTGAGTCTTCCCCAAATCATGCTTATCTTTAGTGCTGGGAAACAAAATGTGCATTACAATGAAATAGTGACGTGGAATGGACAATCTGAACTCTTCCTATTTCTAGTATGTAGCGTTTTTCTTTTGTCTGTGTTTATATAAATGTCACACAGCTCTGCTAATATGAATAGTTTATGCCAAGTCTTGCTCTGCAAACAGAGAGAACATCTGCAGCAGCAAACACTGGCTGAATGGCCCCAGACCTAGCTATGGTTGTGAAAAGCAAGGTTTTGGAAACACTGATAGCAACATGTTGCCTGTTCCACACAACTGTTAGCAGCCTGCACTTATTATCCAGTGCTTAAAGTGAAAGCATAGCCAAAGCAGTGATGGATGAATCCTCACCATACCGAAATCAGAGGTGAAAAGAACTTCCCATTAGCTTAAATGGAGCTGAGGTATCTAGCTGATAAATCTGACATGGAGTGTGTTTTGATTCAGGCTACATTTTCTGGATCACAACATCATTCAGAGATATATAATTTCCAGATTGTTATTGAAGAGAGGAGAAACTGAAAGCTGAACATWCAGGCTTTTCTGGATTCCAAATTTTGCTTCAGAATCTTACCCATACTCACTGTTAGCCTATTCCCTCAGGCATTCTGTAACATGAGCGTGTATTCCCTTGAGGCAATCCCGACACGAGGCATTAATAGACAAGTCTTTACAGAGCTGATTAGTCTTTTTACTTAAGGTACTAATAACTGTATTTACTGTTTACTCAAGCAGTAACCTGTTTTTTCCCCAGACCTTGAAAACAATATGGGTTTCAGCTTCATCCTTAAGGTCATCCTACTGGCACATCTTGAATAAACTAAACTGAACTAAATCTAAATGTTTGCATAAACTTTCGATAATGGTTCATCTGCCTTTCTACACTAGTTTCACATCCTTGATATTCTTGCTACCAAAGAAAATGATCTCTTTGAGTTAAAGACAGAACGAAATGTCATCTTMTCTTCACTAGGAAAGAGGACAGTGTTGATAACACTGCTTTCTTCATACTGCATGTTTTATTTCAGTACGAATTTAACAAATGAAATTCTTCAATTTATTATAACATGCTAATRTTGACACACTATCCATGCCTTTTATTTCTTTTTCTTGTCTCAACCAAGTCCATCTTTTAGAAGATAAGAATATGAGTTTGTTAAGCACAGCAGAATCGTAAAGGTTTCTGAACTACTTCATGCAGTGTTGAGTTTCAACTTKTCTATGAATAGATTATGCACATGTTGTGATTGCTATTGGCATTTCACTCTCAAACATAATTACAGCTATTATGGATAGGATTGTTTAAAGCTAGAGATTTGTGTTATTTCTTTCTATTATAACCATGCATAAAAACTTTCTTCTTCTATTCCTGCCTGTCTTTAATCTGAAGTTGTATGTAATTAGCAGGTAATGAAATATATTGGAAAGGATTGAGTGTTAACTCTAAGCGCTCAGCTCTTTACTTGTTATTTAAAAATCAATGGATGTCACATTTAAGATGATAATGAGCATCAAAGCTAAAGTGAGATTAAAAACTTTTAAGTGAACCTTAATTACATTTTTCAATTTTCTGTAATAGCCCAGTAGTAAATCCCCTCTATACAAGTCAGGCTAGGATATGAAATGGGGCTTTTTTTGTGTGTTTTCCTTTCTTAAAACATTGGAAGCACTTTTTGCAGGAATTTCTTAATATCTTTTTATTCATCATGTCAGTAATTGAGGGTTCAAGACTAAGTGGCAAAAGAAATGCTTCCTGTAATTATACAACATAAGCCCTCTATCATATTTTTAGCTTTATTCTGAGCTTTATTCTGAGTTTTTCACATACTACATTAGAAAGCAAAATGTCCCAAATTCAGTTTGATACTATGAATAATTCACATACTTTCTATCACTGTGAGACTATATATGTTTTGTTATACTACAGTGACTAGGCAGCACCTAGTGGTCACACATAAGCATTTCAAGAACTAAAAGCAAGCGTTGTTCTTCATACATGTGYGCATGTCTGCGTATGTGTCTGTGTTTGTGTGAGTGAGAAAACACAATTTCTGATCTGATTTGACTTCTAGATCTTCATCTGAATGGAATTTATGCTTCATCATTTCTCAGACATAGGTAAGAAAGAAAACAAAATTCTAAGTTTTTAAAAGCCTTTGTTTACRACAAGCAAGCCCATATAACAACTCTAGATTTTCCAAAAATTCTATTATTTTTTATTGTAAGTAAAGTGCTTGAATGCCTTCATCTAATTCTGACCCTTCAATAAATTAAAAGTCTGCACGTTAATCATAATAATTAGTATATATTGATTATCAAACATCTCAGTTATATTGATTATCAAACATCTGTTAAAATTAATCAAGGATTTGAAAGCTATACAACAAATGGCTTTCCCGAATTGCTTGGAAAATGCCACAGTTATGAAATCATAGAATTAAAAGTAAGGAGGTAATTTTATGAACCAAGCTTTTTATAACAACCTGAGTTCTTTAAGATTGCATAACTTGAAAGGTATGTTTAATGTTTTATCATATTACAGTAGTCAGAGATTATATGATCATTAGCTTTAATTTTCTTTCAAGAATTTGCCTGTAGATCCATTTATCTGCAAGATTTTTTTTGCTCTCTGATTGCTAAGTTTCTCACTTCAATAAGAATGTTATTTCTGAGTCTATTTGAAGCATTTCTAGAAATAGCACTGAAGTAAATATGCTTGCATCAGCAAAGCCACTCTTTACATTTTTCAGTGCCCTTCTGAAGTTTATTCCAAGCTTAGATCCAGAAAAAACAAAGTATATAACAGTATAAATCTATTCTGGTTCCACAAATGTCAATGAATACTATCTCTGTTTCCACTTTGGCTAACATGAATGACCATGACACRGGTGGACCAATAGAAGAAGAAGGGAAATTGCATTGAACACTGGTACCCAGCAGCCAAAGCAGTCATTCAAACCACTTATTGCCCATGGCTGGACTTCTCTGTTTTCCCACCATGTGTCCCACTGTTCATCTGGAACAAGCTAGCTTTTCATGGATGCATGGGTAGAGTTTCACTTCATATTTCTTAGATGTGTGATGAAGTTTTCAAAACTACCCTCTTCTTTTACAATAAGTCACTTGTTACTTTTAAAATATATATGTAACTGGAAAGCTGAATGTAAAGCTTAAGCACTAAGGCTAGATCTGAAGTCACGGTGTAACTATGAATCCATTCCATTGAAGCCAATGAAGAGAAAGATGCTGTTCCTTTTTGAAAATATCCCTCTTTGAACTGGGAAATTCAGCAAAATATCACTCTGAGAGATCTTTTCACTGGGATGGGGAGCTGCCTGCCCAAAGCAGAACGGAGTTCCTGTGGCAGCCACACAATTCCATGAAGATAGCTGAAYGGCATTAGGTATTCCGCATCTGCATCTATGTTAACAATGAGGACTACATGAGTCTCTGTTTCCCCTATTCCTTGTCTAAATTGTCTCTTATTACTACTTAATTCTTTCCAGCTTCCCTACTTACTTCCTTCCAGCTCTCCTAAGGTCCCTGCTTGTGTAGAAATCCATCTTCCAGGAAGATGTGGAAAGCAATGGTGTTGCTTGTTTACTTCTGCGTAAGAGAGGTATGAATTACATGTGTACAGCCTGTTCTGCATGTGTGGGGCATGGTCTAGTGACTACGACCAGAACATAGCCCGCTAACTCTCACACTAAGTACTAGTAGAAAGTCCCTCCCACACATGCAATCCTTTATACCAGTTTTAAGGTGCAATCAAGAGGCTATCTCATACTATTGATTTTTAACCAAACTCTCCACTGAAATCAATGAGGAGACCTGCTTAAAATCAATAGTACAATAAAGAATCTGCAGAGCTGTTTACAGTAGGAAATTTTCTAATTTTTGTTTGTTTTCTTCTTTGATTTAATCATTCTCAGTCTGACATGTTGAAACTGGATGATAAATATCCCATGTGTGTATGGAATTTGTCAAAAGTGAGAACAATATGGACACAATGATGCTAATACTGAATATTTAGGGAAAAAAGATATTAAGACACAAAAATATGACTTGATATCACTCAAAACTGCTCTCYTTTCAAATATGAGAATGGGTTCTAATGGCCTGGGAAACAGGTTCTTTCAATTTAATTATACAGTAAGCAAAATATTAAAGTCTGGAAAGAAATGARCATAATAAAAAAGGAGCTTATTTGCCAGACTAAAAATCACTTAGAAGGTACATCTCAAATTTAGGAGGGAATCATATTYGATGACTCTGAAAGAAAAATATTCAGATTTGATGAAGTTTCTGAAGGTAACAAAAACAAGTAGTTGTTTATTTAAAAAAAAAAAAGTTGCTTGCAGACCTAGAGTGCTGATCTCTTTTCACAAACTTACAGAGYAGAAGTAGGAGCAATGAAGTTAACAAAACCTAAGGTTCAAGCTTGCAGTATAGAACTCACTGACTGACTTATCAAATTTACATTTGATAAAAGATTGTCTATCAAGCACTCACATTTTGTTCCAACAGAGCACTTACTGTAAGTAAGTTAGATGCCAAAATGCTTACTCCTTCCCAGGGTCAGATACACTATAGACCTAAAGGTCAGCATGCCTTCCTAGAGGTAGGTATTCAGGATACTCTTTAAAAAGAACAAAACAGGGCTTGACAAGGTTGATGCCTGCATCTGCATTATCTACAACAAATTAGTGATAAAAACATTGATGACATAGCAGTAAACAAACTAAAAAAAAGTAAATTCACTTTTTTGGTAAATATATGTAGTATTTGTATTCTCTATACACATCAGTAATCTGGTCAGATTAGAAATACTTAACTTCCACTTACATTTATTTATCTTAAATACCACCTCTCTGTATTGTTCACTGAAAAGATGGGACGTCAGGTTGTACTACCCTTCCAAACCTCCAGGGATTCAGACCCACATCTTCCAAAGACAGTGCTCCCTGTAGACTAGAGGCAACCCAAGGCTCTAGTGATTAGTAACAGTAATCTGGGAGGGAAAATCTGGATTCTACTACAGATCTTGAAGAAGCTGTCTAAAGCTTTGAACTCTGCAGAGAAGACACATTAGCTTTACGTGCATGTTTACCTTTCCTTTTTGAATAGCTCAAAGTTATTATTTCTCAGATTTCCCTGCTGAGACGCTATAACCTTTCCCATGCACTATAATGGAGACCTTGAAATCTTGGTTTTAGACTCTAATCCGTTGGCATGCACATATAAGCTTGCAGTCCTAACTTGTATTCAATTTGGCTGCAATAGTCTTAAAAATATTTTTGCCACCTTTCTAAACCAGCAAGTTCCAACCAGTTYATGAAGGAAATCTTCAAGCCATTACCAAGACATAACCAAAAATACCAAGACCTCAGTTTCCCATCTATAAAATGGACAAATGGTGCTTTAAAGGGATATTGAAAAGAGAAATGAATTATAATAGTGATATAGTTCAGATATAGTCTGAGTATCATAGAAAAGGTTACAAAAAGATTGAATAAAGAGACATTTAAATTAACTGCTGCTGTATTCAGCTGAGCAGAAGAATTCCTTCTATTGGAAAGGAACAGCTCTCTGTCAATCTTCCTTCAATATCCTTAAAGTTTAGAGAGACTGCTTTTTACAGCCACTTAAACCTGATCTAACCAATAAACCCTGTCTTTGCCTTTCCTCCCTCCCTCCAAAAAGAGTACTTCACAGACTCACAGAATTGGCAAGGTTGGAAGGGACCTCTGGAGATCATCTAGTCCAACCTCCCCGCTCAAGCAGGATCACCTAGAGCATGTTAGACGGGGTCTCCASGTGAGCCTCGAAGATCTCCAGAGAAGGAGACTCCACAACCTCTCTGGGCAACCCGAGCTCTGTCACTCTCGCAGTAAAGAAGTTCTTCCTTATATCCAGGTGGAACTTCCTATGCTTCAATTTCTGCCCATTGCCTCTTGTCCTGTCACATGGCACTACTGAAAAGAGTTTGTCCCCGTCCCCTTGACACCTTCCCTTCAGGTACTTGTACACATTGATAAGATCCCCCCTCAGTCTTCTCTTCCCCAGGCTGAAGAGGCCCAGCTCTCGCAGCCGTTCCTCACAGGGCAGATGCTCCAGCCCTCTGATCATCTTTGTAGCCTTATGGTGGACTCTCTCCAGTAGTTCCATGTCTCTCCTGTCCTGGGGAGCCCAGAACTGGACGCAGCAYTAGAGATGAGGCCTCCCCAGGGCTGAGTAGAGGGGCAGGATMACCTCCTTCAACCTGCTGGCAACACTCTTCCTAACGCACCCCAGGAGACCATTGGCCTTCCCGGCCACAAGGCCACATTGCTGGCTCATAGTTGACTTGTGCACCAGCGCTCCCAGGTCCTTCTCTGCAGAGCTGCTCTCCAGCAGGTCAGCCCCCAGCTTGTACTGGTGCATGGAGTTATTCCTCCCTAAGTGCAGGACCCTGCACTTGCCCTTATTGAACCTCATGAGGTTTCTCTCTGCCMARCTCTCCAGCCTGTCCAGGTCTCTGAATGGCAGCACAGCCCTCAGGTGCATCAGCCGCTCTCACAGCTTGGTATCATCAGCAGACTTGTTGAGGAGGCACTCTGTCCCCTCATCCAGGTCRTTRATGAATAAGTTGAWCAGGATGGGACMCAGTACTGAGCCCTGGGGGACGTCACCAACCATGGGCCTCCAACTGGACTCTGCGCCATGGATCACAACCCTCTGAGCTCTGCCTTTCAGCCAGTGCTCAACCCACCTCACTGTCCACTCATCTAACCCACACTTCCCGAGCTTATCTAGGAGGATGTTMTGGGAGACAGTGTCAAAAGCCTTGCTGAAGTCAAGGTACACAACGTCCACTGCTCTCYCYTCATCTAYCCAGCCAGTCATTCCATCACAGAAGGCTATCAGATTGGTTAAGCAGGATTTCCCCTTGCTGAATCCATGCTGGCTACTCCYGATCACCWYCTTTTACTCCGTATGTCTGGAGATAACACCCAGAATGAGGTGTTCCATCACCTTTCCAGGGATGGAGGTGAGGCTGACCAGCCTGTAGTTGCCTTGGTTCTCCTTGCCCTTTTTGAAGACAGGAGTGATACCRGCTTTCAGTACTTCTTCATTTCTTTTTTTCAGCATTTCTTTTGAAATAAAGTCAACCTAGATCAAGCCTGTAAAAGACACACAGGAAAGCCAAATAAATTGCATGAAGCTTAGGTCTATGACAGGAGACATATACAAAAAGCTGCGAAGTGGAAATTAATTGTATAGATAGAAAACGACAGCTTCAAAAAGCTCATCACTTTGAAGCAAGTCTCATTTCGCATTTATAAACATAAGAACACGCACTAGCTGCACTAAGGTCTTGGACTTACAGGAGGGATGGAAATATTGAGATAACTCGAGTTGCCTTAAGAATGCTATAGAGTTTTAAAATGTATTAGAACAACATTTTCCATATATCTGCTTATTAAGAAAAAGTGGTGTTTGGGGGCTCTTTTTGCATTCATTTCTTTGCATTTTAAGAGGTCAGAAGCTCTAGTTCTGTTTCGACCATGYAGCTATACCGATCTTGTGAGCTCGTGAGCTTTGCCCCGAAGCTTTTTTCTGCTGACCAATACCAATTTGATTTGTAATGAAAACAATGCAACTTAGATTGTACTACCTACTAACATATTGATTTTTTTCAACAAACAATTATGAGGAAATCAAAATCTCATCTCTTTCTCGGTCTTTATTCGGTTTTGAGCTAGTTTTTGATTGTTTTCTTTTCCATGTTGTTCACTTGTGTACATAAAATGATTTGAAGTGTAGGCCTGGGTATCCATAAAGGTTGTACAGCTTTAACAATTTTATTCATATGGTAACATCAGTATATYCTGATATGATTTCTAGGGATACTCATACACTTAATACATCATACATACATGTTCCCCCCAGGGAAAGTGAATGAACTATACCAATATAGTCTTTTTACTAGTAAAACAGTATTCCCACTAGAAATGGTAGCTATCAATATAGCTATTCTAGATTTTTAAAAAATCATACTCTCAGACAATCCACATTATAACTACATGCAGATCAGATCATAGCCCTTTTTCGCCCTGAAATCAAACACATTTTTTAAACTTAAAAAAGTTAAAGAAACTTGCGTGAGATGAACTGAACTAAATAAAGCTCTATTTAATCCTAATTCAGATTAATTCATGTATCCCATGGATCATATTTTACAGTTCTTAAATGTCATCTCTTTCCAGCTCAGCCAAAGAACGTACTTTCCATGTTTTTGATGACCTTTCCTCTAATAAGCACCTTCTGGTGTGGGTAGGAGAGGAAGGGATCTAGATGAAGGTTTCAACTCCCTCCCAGCTCTCACAGCCAGAGGGATTAAAATGCCAATTAGGTCACCCAGAGATGGCAACCAACACCAGCAAACTAATATTGTGGCATATCTGATTCCTCAGAAAAAGAATARTGTTACACTCCAAGCAACAAATGATGTTGTTCGATATAAAATAGTAGAATTCAGAAAACTATTTTGAAAGTMTGTCTATTTCTATTGAAAGAAACAGTTTTCTATCAGCAGCTACTGATAGTATTGCCTGTTATTTAAAGTAAATCCAGGCCAGCTGGTGAAAAACAAAATTGCCATGAATGTACTTGCTCTGTCTTGTAGCAAAACGGTTGAAGGAAGGACAAACTAATTTCTGCAGCACTAATTGTCCAGATGCTTCTTATTTTGCCTGAGGTTTGGAGTCTGATCTTGACAAAAGAGGCTCTGTCACCATACTCAGTAGCTGCACATGCATGTCAGTTTGAGAAAGTTGAAAGCAGGTGCTCACGGAAAAGTTTTGATGCTGTAAACTAGCTAATGCAAAAAAGCGGTACGTTTGCTCTGATTGCCCCTCCAAATAGCCAGATTACAGATTGGAGGCACAAAGGTATTCTCTTAATATAGATGGGTACACTGTAGCTGCTGATTAAAACTGGGGAGAAGCTTGCTTGCTGAACAGAACTGTTCAAAGTGTATAAACCAGTCAAGGCTACACAAGTGAAACATGATATTCACTGTTCAGTTCAGTTCATGAGGGACTGAAAATGAATATTGATGCTGCTGAACATCTTGCGCAGGTACAGAAATAGAGTCGTCAACCTAAATTTGTTTGAATTGCCTCTGAATGAGTTGGTAGGACGTAACATAATAACAGTTTTTAATGACTGATCATGAAAGAGGGGAAACAGGCTACACAGTACCTTGTGGTCTGTGCAATTTAGGATGAGCTGGGCAATCTGAGGATCTATAGGAGTTACAGAGGGGTCTTAGTAAGCACTTGATTTTGGAGAACTTTTTAATTCTAGCGGGAGGGCCTGGGGAAAAAAAGAACAAAAAGGTTATCTTGCTATGATACTCCAATTACTAGATTAACACACAGTGATGGATTGCCCCTTCACATACCACTTGTAGCATTACAGATAATCACTAAGATGAGGGTGGGGTAAGAGGAATGCACAAGAAATGTTTGGAATTATTTGTTAAATATTTTTCTAAGGTAGAAATCATTCCACTTGCTTGCAGAACTGCTAATTATTCTGGTGATGAAAACTAGTGAAAATTAAGAAAATATTAGGCTAGTTCTCTAGTTCTCTTACTCTTTTTGTTCTTGATAGCATAGCCTGTCAAAACTGTCTACTGTTTCTTCAAGAAAATTAACTCTTGAGTAAAGCATTCCAGTAAGGCAACAGTTCCCTATGGGTAAAGCCCATTTTCACATTTCTGGTTTTTTTTTGTTTTTTTGGTTTTTTTTTTGTAATTTACAAATGGAGAAAATGGGACCAAATTGCCCAAATACCCCCTAGTTTTGGATGCCCCTAACCAGGATGTTCAGAAGAACTGTTTATCTATCTGTAGATCTCAGTTAATACTGTGGATTCTTCATCCCTCCAAAATCAGGCCCAAATCTTATACAGGGATTTAAAGTCATCACTGGCTAAAAAAAAAAAAATCTACATTCTGTAAACTCGAGGTCCAGAATACTTAGAGAGGTAGATATTTCCTCAGTAACTACAAACAAGAGCTCATTCGGATCATTTTCATTTACACGAGTTATGGTATCACGTCTTCCTTTAGGTGCTTTTGGTGCTTCCCCTGGAATCTGCATAGCGAGTGAATAAATCAGCACAGGTTATTAGTACAAACAGGTTTATGCCGGGGAGAAGGCAGGTCACCCCGACGCGGGCCGGGCAGGCAGCAGCGCGCAGCCGCCTCCCGCCGCCGCCGCCATGACTCAGGCACGGCCGGG
>NW_028186734.1:332074-387653 GCF_003343005.1 Rhea americana | reverse complement strand
GCAGCGCAGGGCGGGCGGCGGCGGCGGCGGGCTGGACCTCGGGGCGGGCTCGGCGGGGGGGTCGCCGGCGCTGTCCGGGGGCCAGGCCCGCCGCAGGAAGCAGCCGCCGCGCCCCGCCGACTTCAAGCTGCAGGTGATCATCATCGGCTCGCGGGGGGTGGGCAAGACCAGCCTCATGGAGCGCTTCACCGACGACACCTTCTGCGAGGCCTGCAAGTCCACCGTGGGTAAGGGAGCCCGCCGGGCCGCGCCACGCTCGTCCCGCGTCCCATCTCGTCCCTCCTATCCCCCTTGCCCTCCTRAGGGAGAAGGCCGTCTGCGCCTCTGTGCTCCCCGGCCTGGGCCACGCTGCCATGCTGCCTGGCCGCGCGACGCACAGATTGTGCACATGTGGGTCTTGGTTTGGTGGCCTTCCTAGTTGGCCCTTCTCCCTCCTTGTTTTCGGTATGTTGAGCGCCTCTCGCTTCTGTGCACTGACCCTATACATACCCTTCTCGCATGCATGCAGGTAGGGTGCTTTAATCCCTCATTCCCTTTAGAGCAGTTACATAGCAGTCCCTTGCACTTGTCTGTGTGTTGCATTTGGTCGCGTTAACCTGGGTGGGTTGTTTGGTCACAGAGTTGGTCTTTTTAATGGGAATGCGAGCTGGGACATTCATGAAGCTTATGATAAGAGAATCCATGGTGTCAGGCCTTCCAACTCTTGATTAGGAGATTATAGGAATCCTAGTTATCTTTGCAGATTTTTCAGAAGGTGTGCAGTACCACTGTTATTAATAGTGAACAAAAATTATTGCCACTAAAAAGCATCAGGGATGATTGTTGAAGCACATAATTGCATCCTGAAGTCTTCGATGTTGTATACAAGGCAGTTGTTAGTATTTCAGGAGTTAAAAACTTGCACAGTGTGTATACAGTGTAGTCAGTGGGAGCTGAAATTCTATTCCAGACCACAGCCTGGTTAACTCGAGCTTCTTGTTGGGCCTTCCTCAAGAAACCCTCTGTGAAACTAGATCCAGGGAAGTTCTTGTTTTGTTTCTGAAGAGTACCATTTTGAGCATATGGGGTGTTTTGCTTCTCATCATACAACAAACTGCAGAGCAACCTCCTGGTTTTGCAGAATGGCTTGTTACTTGTTGTTTAGTCATTCGTATAAGTCTTTGAGGTAATTTAATGCCTGCTGCTTTTTAGTGTATGAATGTGTAAAGGGAGGAAAACAAGCTAGTTAGCCTGCATTGTTATTACAGACTATCCTTGAAGCTGAACTTTTGAGTTCTGCAGCAAGGTGGTGGTTAAATCTGTGTCACTGTAAAATACATGTGCTTGGCTTAATTGTAGCTTGGAATGTAACAAATTGTGAAGCATCTGATGGAAAGTGATTATATTGCATTTTAGAAACTGAGCTATTGCTATCCAAAGCTATCTTTCAATGACAGAATAATATACAGTTGCCCTTGCTTTAGTTCTAATATGTGTTTTGCAAGCTTTTTTATCCTTTCCTAGATCTTCTAAAAATGTAAGTTTGGTAGCACTATGGTTTTTCCTCCCAGCAACTGTACAATTTTGTTTTGAAGTCAGTAACTTAACCTCTTAAATAGGTAGTAATAGTGTGTTAGAGGCATCATCCTCAAGTGATGTATTTAAAATGAAGAAATGCTGATGGCTTCCATAGACTGATGTTAGTTAAATATATGATACAATTGAGGAAGTAGAACTAATAGTGGAACGTATTCATCATAAATTCTCCAGGACTATGTATGTTGTGTTAACCTTACGTGCATCTTCTTTGGGTTGACTTACATTAAATGTACCTTCAAGGTTGGATAGTTCTCTCTAACCCTATCCTGATGCAGATTTTGAGAAGTGAGAGGAGGTACTCTAGTCCAGACTTCCARTCTGGTGCCTTGTAAGCAAAACTGATTTGTTAGATAAGTGAGACAGTGATTGAAGCAGAGAAGCTTCCTTATTTTAGAAAAAAAAAATGGGAAATTAATGGTGGTGTGCTGCTAGACAGAGTATTGTGTAATGTTTGAGTATGAAGTGTGCCAACATAAAATCAGCATAGGGAAATCAGCTTGTGCCRGAATACATGTAGAATGGCTTGACAGTAGTGGCATTCTTTCAAGGTTTTCTAACTAAAATTGTGAGCTGCTGAGATATCCTCAGGTCCTTTGACTGCTAAATGAAAGAGCTTTTCACAGCCATGATTGAAAGCTTTCGCYCTTCTTTTTTGTGCTGTAGAGTAAGGAGGAATAACCTCCAGTTTGTATGTTTTTGTGTAGATTGAAAATAATCCATACTCCAAAATGAACTGAAGCCAGACTTTGATCTGCAATTCCAATCACAGAGCTCTTCCCCTCAAACCATTTATTGGGCTTTTGAGAATTGTAAATAGAGAATGTGTTTTGAAACATTGTTGAAAACCCGGTGAATGATCCAGTTTCAGAGGAAATTCTGTAGGCTGAATATACCTTGAGATATCTGAAAAGATTGTGTAACTGAAAGAGTGTTATTATTTGCCCTATCTTATTTGTAAAGCTGTATTTTAAATAGAACACTAGAATACCTAGTTACCCCCTCAACTTGATATTAATAGTCTGAACCTTATTTTTATATTGTATTTAAGCTATTAGTTTTGGAAGCATAGGCCGAACGAAACAGCATTTAGCAACTTCATTTTTTATGTGAAAACGTACAGGTTACTCAGTGGTCTTTTCTTATAGCAGAAGGATAGCAAATGTGACTGATAAAAGCTTAGAGTGCCCAAGGCTTATTAGAAGCTATTGACTGTTTCCTAGCCCCAGGTGTTTAAGATAAGCAATGCTAGGTTACTGGAACATAGAGTGTTTCTACTGAAAGCAAGAGGTAGTATTCAATTAAAAAAAGAAGATATTTTAATATTAATTCACAAAGACTACATTACCAGATTGGAAAAGAAAATTCTGTAACAAAAACAAATCAACATGTCTTCAGTCTCTTCTCAAAATACTGTAGTTCTTTGAAAGTGTTCAAAAATAGCGTGGCAGATTTCAACACAATATTCATAGCAACACATGATGTGCTGCTGATCTAAAAAGCTTTTGATGTATTTATTTTGGGCTTTAAGTTAGTTGCATAGAATATTGTGTCTACTTAATCTGCTATTTACATAGTACTGACGATACTCAATATGCTCAAATATTTACTGATTTGGAGCACTGATGTCAACTGAGAAATGGATGTTGCTGTTTACAGTTTTGTGTGCTTGAATGTTTGTTCTTACTATTGGGTTRTAACTTGTTTGGGGGAAGGAAATTTACTTTTTATCTGCAGTGATCTAAAATTGCTCTGCTATTTGTGCCAGTGTTAAATCCAAATAACCTGTTAGTAGTTCAGGTAACATCTCTTCTTAAATGGAAGAATGTTTGTGCGGGGATGATTTTGGGCATCATACTAACTTTGTCCACAAACATATGTATACTTTTAAAATTTATCTCCATTAATGATTTGTTATTTGACCTCCATGCACTTATTAATATAGAATTTCTGCTTAGAGATTTTTAGGACTCTTGACAATTAGAAACAAGTATGTGAAATTAGGCATTAAAAAGAATGATCTTTCCAAAAGGTAGATACCCTCTTTCTGTGAGAAAGTTTGAAGATGGGTGGTGGAAGGAAGAATGYTTGCCTTTTGCTTCTTCCTCCCTCACTTTTTTTCTCCAAAAGTAGTCTCCTCAGAGAAATATATCTCTTGTAACAAAATTACTATGGAGAACTGATAATTTTGTATATTAATTAAAAAGAAAAATCTGCTATGTGTCCCTCTCCCTCCTCAGAGTTTTTACTTGTCAAAAGGCAATTTCCCTTCCCAGCTTCTCTTTGAYGACTACTCAGTGCCACAGCTGTATATCCTATCTACATCTACCAAATCTTAGCTCCTCCCARATCTTTTTGTGTTTTTTCTTCCATGACAGATCTACAAAATTCAATTGTTATTTCCTATCCATCCAGTTTTGCCACAGGTGCTACATTTCTGTCATTTTAATCTTGGAGCCTGAGGCTCCTGCTCTCGCAAATCTGAGGCCTTGACCTGATTAATTCTAAGACCCCTGACTATCCTACTCCTTCAAGTCAAATTGAGCTCCTCTGCTTTACCCTTACCCCCAGTTTATTTCAGAGACTTGGTCTTACCTTTAACTCTTCCTCCCATGTAAGAAAGCGTCCCAGGAGACATGACTTGCCTTTGGTAACGTAAGAGCAGTTTAGGTGCTTTGTACAGGCTCATTGCTGGCTCCTTTAGCAGCTGTTCACAGGGAACTGCACTACCACTTGTAGTGAATACTAAAGCTTCCTTCAGTCATGATTTACGAGAGAAATCATAGGCTGAGCTATTCAGCTAAGCTTGTAAATAAGAAGTTTTGTTGTAGACTGGGATGAGAATATTGTGATCTGTTTTGGGCTAATTGCAGCTTGTGGGATCCAGATGGAGAGCATACAAATGCACTGTAGTGAGAGATTGCTTTTGACTTCACAGAGCATGGTCTTTGGCCTTGTTCTGCCTTAATTTGATGTTACTGTGAAGTGCTATGTAAGCTGGAAACTCATTTGATTTACAGAACTCAGTAGTGTCTTTCTTCCAAGTAGTCTATTTCTTATCAGTTATTCTTAACATACTCCTATCMATGCAAATACTTGACTTCCATCAGTAAACAATAGGAATAGTGGAAACTTCAGGCTTAATTTCTATCAGAAGTCTTGTGTAAGGCAGCTTGTTTTTATACATAATTATATATGGAAAGAAATCTATATAGATAYTCTTTTATTATTATTATTTGTCACCATTCAAAGCCTTTCTTAACTGTAACAGTCCTAAAAATGTGGACTAATAACTTGAAAGTTATGGGTCATACCTGTAAACCTTTTCTTCAAGAATGCCCTAGAGAATCCCCTTCAACCTCATTCTGTTTATCAACATTTTGGGTCCATACTTGGAATTTAGCATACTTTACTGCATTAGGTGTAGTCAGCAATTCTTTGCATAGGTAGTCATTTGAGTCCCTAGAAGAAGAATATAAGAATAAACTTATATTTTAAAGTAGGAAAACATAGTAGGAAGATGATACAAATTATCAGGGTTCAGAAATGGGGGTTTAGGGCCTGCTGTTTATTTAATTACCTAGAGGTTGTTCAGATGAGTAAATTTGAAATTCACTTTTTCCTTCATTTGTAAACTAGGTATCATCATGACCTGATAGAGATATTCAGGTACTGGGTTATRTCAACACTACAGGACTGTCTGAACAACTTGTAGCCCATATACAAGATCAGCACATGTACGAGAATATGCAAGTAAAACAGAAAAAAAGGTAAAGCCCACTTGAATGGCATCAAATATGGAGGAGTTTGTTTTGTAAGGAGACTGGAATGCAGCTGTCAAACTCAGTCCAGGCTGTGAACAGCTGAGAGTGTCAGAAGCAGTACAAAAAAATGTAGAGGGCATATGATTCTGAGTTATAGACTTCCATATTTCTGTCTGGAAATTATAAACTTAAATATTCATTTGATAAAAATAGTGCATGCACATTCTGCAGAATATTTGTGCTTTTTAGATAAACCATAAAATGGAAGACAGAAAATTGAGAGTGGCTAGGCTACCTTAGCAGCTAGGAATATTAATCCTCTCTGTTGTTTAAGATTACTACTGTTTAAGAATATATAGCAGTGTTTTTACAACTTATTTCTTYTGATACCCTGAGGCATGGGAAACTTGATATCCAAAATAGAATGCAGAATTCAGTACTCATTTTGAAGTAGATTCTCCTTTTTTATAATTTGGACAGTATAATGCATTAAATTCAATCTTCCTGGCCACTGGGTAGTTGTAGACCGGCAGTTCACTTTTTGTTTCAGTTCTGTAGTCAGGAGTTTCAAAAATACTTTTCTTCAGGAAGGCCCCAGAGAATCCCCTTCAACCTCATTCTGTTTATCAACATTTTGGGTCCATACTTTGAATGTAGTACTGTAAAAAGTTTCAAAAGCTTCAGTTCTGTGAAAGGCATTATAATTGTCAAATATTGTCAATTAAAAGGGAACAAAATGAGAGCTTTCAAATTGAATGAAAATGGAGGAAGTATCAAGCATCTGAAATGTTTATAAACTGCATTGTTGCACTTCCAAAAACCTCAGGTAGCTTTCTAAAAATGCATTGTAATTACACCTTTAAAATTTAGCTATTGTACGTATTACCTTTCTTTTCGTTGTTGGTATGTCTGTTTCATTCTTGTTTGTAGTACAGTTGCCAGTTCAGATGCATGTAGACTTTTATTTTAGGCAAGCAGTCTCAAGTTTCTGCATGTTAATCATTCTAAAATTACACTTAAAAGTTTTGTGGACAACTTGCATTACCTGCCTCTAAAATAAACCCTGAACTGGCTCGTGTGTGACTAATACTTAATGCTCCTAAATCTTTTTTTAATCTTTAAATTTATAATATACACCTTGAAAGAGATTTCCCCTTCAGCATTTTTTAAATTAACTGCATTTCTTACAGCTTCAAGTAAAATAAAATACAACGTTTTATATTTTTCCCTTAAAGGTTTTTGTAAGATTTTTTTTTTTTCCTCCTCCCTCRCCCTCACTCCATATACCTTTTGTAATTGTTTGGAGCATGTTCATATAGTCCTTATCCTCCTCGCCCCAACAAGGGGGTAGAAATTAGTATCAAAACCATTGAGCATCTATTCATTGACCAATAGTTCTGGATACTGTAGTCATGAGTATTTGTGTTGTAATTAGTATTTATTTGCAGACCAGGACTTCATTATACTTGACACTGTACAAACTAGTAACAGAGATGGTTCTTGCCTCACAAAACACATGATCTCAGTCATTGATTGTAGGGAAAGCAAGGAAATTTGTCTGCATAATGCTGTCAGATGTCCAAATTAAACAGTCACAGCCTTTGAATTATATGCAAATTCTAATGGTTGCTTAGTATGCAGCCTTTGAATTTTTAAACTGTATTCCTCTAAACATGTTCTGATTATTTTTCACTGATTGAATTGCTTTGATGGGAACAGCTAATAGGCCTCTGAAAACATAGTCTATTGGAATTGATTTTGGTTAGGTTTTTTGTGTGCTCTGTATGCGTCGTCTTTTCCAGCTTCTACTTAAACTTTGTGATTTGAAAACAATTTCCACTTCCTTTTTTGCCACTTTAACAAAATAAATAGTTAGGTCAGACTCTTACTGAAAACCTAAATACAAAATCTGTGAAAAGAGAAATCTCTTMGCTATCTTTTTTATTTCTAAGCAAATTTATTTAGTTTTAAATAGAGAAGCTAGTCCCAGTTATGTGTGTTTCAGTGTGTGCTTTATTAGATAACTTTTTATTCCTATATGGTACAACAAATGAGTATACTTTAATCTGTTCTGGACTAGACTTGGGCAGGGGATGTAGTCTGGAACAGTCTCACATTTGGTTCAGTGAGAAGATAGGACAGTGATGGGCCCTTATCTAGAACTTCGTTAGTGCACTTCTATTTTGAGTTGTCTGTTCTTTCTTTTAGAGATGTTTATTTTTAAAAGGCGTGCAGAAAGTTTTCTTACGTGTATGTTTAGTGTACTTTTAAGAAAAATTACAGTTTGCCTTTTATTCTAGTAGCCATATATTTTTCCTGGAGAAAGCATTGTACTTATTGTAGTGGGTGTTCTCCTGTGCATGGAGGGGAAAAATACATGTATGTGTGTTTAATGGAAAGTTCATTTTAATAACAAGAACAGTGCTCTTTACATAAAATTTTTAAAATACCTAACTAAAAATCTTATACAAGCCATCAAAAAGCCAAATATGTGGTGTTTTACTTAATTGCTTTTTTAACATATCCACCTTGAAGGGGAGAGGGGACACCCTCATTTGCTGTTTTAAGTGGTAGGGCAAGTTGAATCTGTGTAATTTGAAACACTTAATAAACACCAAACAAGAGACTGAGATCTGTATTTTTATACACATTATATTTTTCCATTAGTTCTTGCAAGCGCACAATGTTTATAGGTTATATATTTGGATTTCTGAAGGAGGTCTTGCCAGAGTAAAGTGGGTGTCAGTGTGGCATCCAAAGTGCACAACTTGAGTTCACAAAAAAGGAAAAGACTGTCAGGATTCTKCCTGTTCCTGTTTCTTTTACTCATAGTGTGAGTGTAATCATTTTAAAGAAAAGTGAATGTGCTGATTGCCAGTGATCCCTGTCAGACTGATGTATGGAGTGAGGTTGCCCCTTCATTGGGAAGGGGGTGATGACAAGCCTTTTGGTTCTCTTCACGTTGCTGCAGCCTGGCAAAGGACACTTCAGAATAATCATGAACATGTGTACCTGTTGGCTCCTCTGGCACGTGTACATTTGATTTCTTGTTGGGAATAAATTAGATTGTAAGGTTTTAAAATGCAAATAAGATAGTGTGAGGCATCCACTTAGTTGATTTTAATAGTGCTGATATCAGATAGCTCTTTTGGTGAAGCGCAGATTGGTATGCAGTGGTTTGCCAGAGTTGCGGCAGCAAAAGAGGCTTTTGAAATCCTTTATTTTTAAAAGCGTTGTTCAGATTTAATGCAATTGTCAACAGTAATTATTGATTCCTCTCTTTTACTGAGCTATCTGTAAATTCACGTCCTGAGTTGTATTTGCATAATTAAGGACACAAGGTGTTTAGGTGGCTTGTTTATATTAGCTATTGTTGACATCTTTTTAAGAGGATGTTTGCCATAGTTAGGTGCGCACAGTGGGGAGAATATTGTGTAGCTGTGCTACTAAGGTATAGTGCCAGGGCTAGTAATCCCTTTCTGTCAATGTACACAACCTTCTGGAGGGCTTCTTAGTTCGTCACTCTTGGTACAACTGTACAATTTCAAGACTGGAGCAGCCTCTGGCAGGGTTGAACATGGATGGATCTAATGAACAAACTTCATGAACTTGGGCTGTATTTGTTTTAGGATCTGCCATAAGAAGTAACTGTGCAAGCACTACAAGTGTCATTACAATGTGAAACTTGAATGAATTCTGACAGCTTTCTTGTCCTTAACAGGCCTTAGAATGATGTCTAACAACACTAAGAAAGATACGTTTTGCTGAGAGCAGCTATAAATTAAGAGCTTGTTGAACCAAGGATTTCAAATAACTAGTCAACTACTGCTGGCATCAACACTGGGTTANAAAAAAAAAAAAAAAAAAAAAAAAAAAAAAAAAAAAAACCACCATTTTCTAACAGCAGACTTAATACTTTTCACTATACTGTACTAAATAGAGGGGCTTAAAGGACTGTTTGTAGTTATTTTGATGAAGAATGGGAGATTTCAGCAATTGGTGCAAATAGTGCATTCTACACCTACAACTATAAAGAATTTGTAAGACTGTTCTTTATGCTCAGTATTTGTGAATGGAAAGATCTAGGTCTTGCATCTCAATGTGATACAAGACCAAAAAGTGTATGTTATCTGTAGTAGTGGAAAGTATTAATTTYCTGATCAACTTTTTAAGAATATTATATGTTTTTCCTCTTGCTTTTAATAACTGAAGCAATTGTATGGATAGCAAAACTTCTCATTTAGATGTTTTCCTTGACCTTAGACTAAATTGTTTCATTTAACGTTTTGTAATGTGATGAGATGATTTTTAAAATTTAAACTGAAAGCAAGTGATTGTGTTGTGTTGTTTTGAGTTTACACAGAGATTAGTAATTTATTAAATACAATTATCTTTGGCTGCTCTGTGGTAAAATGTAGTGGTAATGAAACCTTACAAGTATAGGAATTCATGTGTTTCTTCATGTGCAAGGGGAATGTTGCCAGTTTTTTTTTTCTTCAATATTGGCAGACGAAGCTTTTGGTATTGTGTTGATGCTTGCAGAGCATTACTAATTATAAAAATCAGTTGAACACCTCTGCTTCATTTTGGCAAGCCATCTGATTTAAAACTGCTAAATGATTCAAACAGTTCTGTAGAAGAATATGCGTCTCCAAAACTGTTGCTGTTTTGCCTTTTTCATTGCAAAGTCTAACAGCAGGGGAATGCTTCATAGTGTGACTCTAAGATGGTATATAGAAAGCTCTGCCTCTGAAATAACACGATTTGGTATTTATTTTGAAGCAATCTTTTTTGATATGGAGGCTCCTTCTCCACTTCAGTTAGGTGGGTAGGTTGTGCTTACTACTTCCATGAAGTCTGGAGTATAAAATTTCTTTTAATACAACTGTTGTTTTTTCTCCCTCTAGTTCGTTATTTTCTTTTAAAAAGAAAACACTTCTTATGTCTGGGTTTATGTAAGACAGCAGTGTATAAACCACTTCTTTAAAACTTTTTTTTAAKGAATTGATGAAATTTATATGAAATTTTTATGATAATTTGTAATATAATTTTGGATCAGAGCTGATTTACACTTTTTTTTTCTGTGACAAGAGGGCTTTTTCTTTACACAGCAGAATTGTATTGCTCTGAAGCTCTTCTACAAGCATAACTGTTAGCATAGGACAAGTGTACTACCTGTATAAGCATCATAGACTGTTTTTCCTGTTGATGTTTTTGTGGGAGGTAAAAAGTGTGTGTGGGGGGGGTAGGTTCTTAGATGAATGATAAATCATCTAGTAGCTTGTATATGAGATGTAATGACAAGACTGGGAATTGGGGTTCAGATATGGGGGCAATTATATTCAGACTTTTTTGAGGAAGGGAGAGGTTTAAACCAATTTCTTACACTGCTCTGATAGTTAACACTGATTATCTCCTTAGAGATTAAAGTCACTGACTTACTGAAGACAATGCTGTGACCTTTAAAACAGTTGCATTTTGTAATTTAAATGGAAATATCTAGAGAAAAGGTATTTAATGGGAAAAACAGGTGGTTAATTTTTTTTAATTACTGCTTTTCTATTAATATTTCCTGCATTTTGTATACTAGAGCATAACCAGTCAATTTCACTTTCTTCTATTTTGCACTCATGCAGAAGCTAGTTTTTCAAGAATGTAGAAAGATATTTTAAAGACAAGATTAATAAAAATTTTGAATTTCTAATCACTCTAATTTCAATTTCTGTCTGTGTTTCTGAAAATTTCCTTTAAAATTGTAGACTGCACAGTTCAAAACAGTTTAGTATTTTAGTTCTTGCACTGGTCAAGGGCTCTACTGATGAACGAATGGGCTATGTTTTGGTAGGCAGACTAGACACTTTTAAGGGCATGGGGAAGGATAAATTTAATAGTGGTAAATGTAATAGTACTTTTATCACTGTGTAGTGTACAGTTTCAAGCTGTTCAAAGAGATTTTTGTCTAGGGGAATGAAGATCAGCTCTCCTACCACATATTTAATCTTGCTAAAGAGTGATAGTCTGCTCTGCAAACTAAAAATAGAATTGAAGTTATCCTTTGTATGACCATTAGTAAAATTTAACTTTTTAAAACTTAGTCCACTTTATTGTTGCAAAGCAAATATAATTAACTGGTCTTACACCGGCAACTTTACTAATGTGATTATCTTTAAAACCACTTTGATATAAAGATGAAGTCAACAATGTGCAATTGGTTTTCAAGGTGCAAAATATACTTTCTTCTGCTTAAGTTTTTCAGAACTCCTGAAAAACTTATATTAGGGACAGATTTGATCCTTTCTGTAGAAGTTATAGTCCAGTCTTGATTCTAATGAATAAACAAATAAAAACAAGTAAACTGTGATTCTTAGCTTTTAGCCAGGACAGATAATATTAGGAAAAATGAGTGTCATTTCTGTAAGATAAAATAGAAATCTTTTCATTCTCATCCTTTTTCTTGGTATACACTTTTATGTGAAGTAGCAAGTGTTTCCTACACAGTATGCTTCTGCACTTCTGTGTGCGTTTTAAGTGTACTAGTCTGAACTGTGCTCTCTTGTTTTATTTCCCCCCTTTTGATTTAGCACTGGTGTTCAGAAGGAAGAACTGCAGCAAAAATCTTCGTACAAGCGTATAGTAAAATGAACAAGTTAACAATCTACAAATACTTTGATATCTAGGATATTTATATCCTTAAACGTGCTTGTAGTTGAAGTAGTATCCTTTTGTGTCTAGGTATTGTTTGATCATACTGTCTTGTGTGTTGGTTGCCAGCATAATTTTTAATAGATTTTTTTTTAAACTTACTGTATTAGAGAAGGTCTTTATGGTTTTATTTACAATATTTAGCTTACATTCAAAATGTGACTGAAGTTTTAAGATGCTGGAGAGAAGTACCATACAGATATAACAGCAATTAAAAAAATCAAGTACTCTAAATCTAAGCAATTTGCTAACAGACATTTAAAAGAATTAATAATGGCAGTGCTGACAAACCCTGTAAAACCCAATTACAGTTTCTCACTTCTACTAAAGTGTTTTGCAAATGCTAAACATCCAGTCTGGGAATCAGATGAGCATTGCTCTCGCTTCACAGACAAGCAGAGCTGATGTGGAGAATTTGGTTTTACTTTGTGCCCCAGGGCRTCTGTGCCTGTTGAGAGTAGATCAGGCTTGTCCTTGACAATGAACATGTGAATAAGGGGGAGGGGGAAAACAAAAAAAAAAAGTTATGCCCCACTGTTTTACTATTATGTTGATTTTTACCTGGTGATGAGATTGCTGCACAAAGTGGATGGTTTATGTTGTGATGCTGCCAACTAGGCAGCTCTCAGACTATACAATGCTTGTCAAATCCCCATGGTGTTGCTGAGGTGGCCCACAGTGGTGTGAACCCTCCTGCTTCTTCAGACTATTGCAAGTTGATATAAAATACCTTTCCAAACACAGAAGTAATTACACCCTCATTACTTTTGCTTCTTATTTCCTCCTTTTCTGTTTACTGTATTTTATTTATAGGTGTTGATTTTAAAATCAAAACAGTAGAGCTAAGAGGAAAGAAAATTAGATTACAAATCTGGTAAGTAAAACAAATGTGCAACCAGCAGTATGTTTTAATTTTTATGTTCTGGCATGAATCAATATGCTTGTCTAATACTATTAACTGTTGCAAGCTGGTTTAGCTCTTATCCTTTTGCTCCTCTCCTCCATTCCCACATAACTTAAGCAAAAACAAATGCTGCTAGACTTTTGYGAGGGTAAAGGAGGAGGAGAAGGATATGAATTTATAAAATGGACATAAGTGTAATTACTCAAATATTCATACATCATAGATCTCAAAGCCCTTTTTCTAGAAGAATGAAATCTACCCATGAAATAGCATACAAGTTCTACAAATAAAAAAGAGTAACCAAGTTAAATAGAAGACACTAGAGAAATTGTATTTGGCTTTTATTTTCTTGACTGTTTAAAACTGGCATTTGTTATAACAGCAGTTATAAAGTAAGCATGAAGTGTTTTCTGAACTGCTTGCCTGAGATTTGATATAGGCAGTGCTGTTCCTTTCACACTATATGAAATAACTTAGTCTTGAATGTCCTTCACTTTTAAGTGAATTTTATCTGCTGAACAGCACTGAGAAGTAAAATGATCCCATACAGATAGGATTGTGTTCCTTAACAGTAGGTACAGATGTGTTGCTGTGGCAAGCTCAAAGTATGAACTAAACTTTTCTTTTCTGGAGCAGATTACATGTTTCCTGACAAAGATTCTCTGAGTCAATGGTTGATGCAATTTATTGTTTAGAAATTATTTAGCATACAAGCTCCTTTGTTTTGCAGAGTAGCACAATACATAAACATTGTTATGAGAGAATAAACCAGCTATATTAATATACGTTATTCTAATCTTTTACTATATGGTCTAGTAGCTTAGCTTCAGTTTATTAACAGTGCATAATGATCATTGTAGTTAAACTGTTAAAGCTACTAACAATCCATAAAGTGGAGGAAAAAGCTCCAAATATACTCTGTTACACTTCTGGGATATTCTGGKGGTTTCTCGTTCTTAATTACATGGATGCAGTGAATTCAGCTTACTAACTCCTCTTGGCAGGTCACCATGAGCTCTGTTTGTCGCACCATGTGTCTGTCTTGCTTCCCTCTGAGTTAACTGCTGCTTCATCTTTGGTATCATCAGTCACCTAACACTTGAATGTTACTGGCATGTTTTCATCCATCATGTGTCCCTGTTTGGAAACCTGTGACCACAAGGCTGGCAGTTGAGCCAGCAATTGTTAGCCAGGGTCTACTGAAGCTGACAGAGGTAACAAAAACTTGTGGAGATGTGAAGATGTTACTGTACACTTATTAAGAGTTCTTACTTTGCAATGTGATAAACTTCTCAAACAACTTATTAATGTCGAATAAATATTTTATAGGAGAGATGCTTTGTTGGTAAGGACGTGTTTAAACCATTATTTTCCACATATTGAGAATATGCTAGTAGGATATATGAAACTTTTTTTAAAACAAGAATTGATAGGTTGCTAAAATGTGACTGTTGCTCCCTTGCAAAAGCCCGCTGAAGTGATGGACAAAACACAACATAAAGACAAAATATTCATGGATTTTAATATATTTTAAAATAAAACTTCCTGTCCCCAAACGTCACTTTCTCTTGGAYGTTTTCAGTTAAAATGCTCTTCTCATAGTTGACCCTTAAACTGTCTTGGTGTACTTGTAAATTTTTTGAAAAGCAGAGTAGATACCATACTTCAGGAAATTTTAAATTAGTAAAAGAAGTGGTTATGTATATTGCCTTTAGGAACTGTTATTCTAGCTTTACATGTTAGACTGAAAAATAAAAGCYGCTTAGAAAGTGAAATGCTTGGAAGTTTAAAAATGCAGAATTAAGTTGCTTTGGTGATCCTAGTTCAATGTGCTTTCATACTGACAAGGAGGCAGAATCAAGGATGCTTGGCATTTACGGTTGGTCTTTACCTGATTGCACTAATAGCACTACAGAATCCTGTATTACTCAGTGAATGGATCTCTTCTAAAGTTTATGCATATCTATTGCTTTAAAATGACTAAAGCCACATTTCAAGGTACCAAGTGTGCTTGATTTCTTTTTTCAGTCATTTAATTATTCTACTTCAAAAACCAAACAAGAGTAACTTAAAAATAATGTTTAACTTTAGTATTTTTATGGTTGTTTGACATTCCTCTCCACTCACCAATTTATCACCAGTGTTCTTCACAGACCTCTACCACTTGAATTTATGAAGAAATAGGAGGACTATGTTAAATATATCAATTAGAGTGTGAAACTTGCTTTCTAAAGGATGTTTTGCACATCTATCTGTTAGTAGAGGAGTATGCAAGTTGSACTATAGTAACTCCTGTTACTATAGGAAACTGTGTGCTAAAGATCATAGAGATTTCAGCTCTTGACCCTAGCCTATTGGTTCCTGTTCAGTTTCTGCCACCTTACAGTACATCTTCCCTTATTTCTCAGATTTCAGTCAGAGACTCCTACTCCTTTACATATGAAATAGTAGAGCAGTACTGAGCAATAGTGTTCATCTTCTCTATTCCAACCAGAACACCTTGAGCTGCCAGAATAGGTAGTTAAAATAAACCTGCTTCACTGTATTGCAGTTCTTGGATGAAGCAAGCTCAAGTTTTTTTGAGAGAAGTAGTACGTGTATGCAGCTTAGGCTGTGGGATAAAGTCAAGTAGAACCATCAGATAGTTTAAATGTCAAAGTGAATCTAAGCATATGCAAATTATTGGTTTTTCAAAACTTGAAACTAGGCCAAATAATAGGAAACATGCTTTCATGCTTTGGGGCATGGGTGTGCCAAGAGCTACTCGGATATTAGGGGGCATGAGTGTACCCTGAGTAATCTGGGGACCTCGCTAAGGCAAGCAGCAGCCTGTGCTGTCTTCCTCTTTGAAGTACTCCAGCTAGAAGTTGTGGCTCCATGTCGCAGTGCGTGGGCTGCTGCCAAGTAGCCAAAGGAGCTCTCTGGTGTTTCTTCAGATTTAATGCCCAAGGAAGCAGGAAAATGGCCTGATTTGCTTCTGAAGTTTGTTTGAATWGGAACATCTCATAAGAGGTTCCGATTCTGACACCTCAGAGTTTTCTAATAGGAAGTTCTGTTGGAAGATTTCTAAAAGGAGGAATAAATCTGAGAAAAGGTCCCCTATCCTGGAGTACAACAAAATGTAATTCTTGCTGTTCAATATTTATTCATATATGATTAAATATTTTCAGTATATTGATTCGAATATTTTTAGTATATATTTTGGTATATATGTTTATGGCTGGAAAAAAAAGCTCAGTTAGAATGATTTAAAACATTTTTAAAAATCTTGTCCGTAACTGCAAATTATTGACTTACRTGCTCTGAGCTTGTATAGAATTTAAAAGTTAAATCAATGTTAACTTTATATTTAAAAATATTTCCCTTTTCATGGCCACTTTACCACCACTGATTAAAAAAAATTAGTTTAACTTTAGAGCTAAAGATAGTTTTGAGTCTACTTGTTTGCTTCAAGCAACTATTTTAAATAGACACAAGAACATTTATTTAAAACAAATAATCCAATCTATTTCAGTTAAGACCGACTGTATTTGTATTGTATTCGATGCAGTCTGAAATAGTGACATTTATCACAAGTCAATATTTAAATAATATTTGAAAATGGGTTTTGTGGATTTTTGTAATTTGCTTTTGTTTAGTGTAATGTTTGTTTTTGGAGTAATGTCTAGTTTTTGTCACTAAAGTAGGAAAAACAACAGAAAAACAAAGGTTTTGGAGACTTGTTTGTTTGTTTCAATATTTTTTTTACAGATAACAAATGGTCAAGGAGTTATACAGTGTGTGTTTGTGATTACTTTGGTAATAAGCCTGTGTTTTTCTATTTAAAATAATACTGAAAAATCAATAAAGGAAAACTACTTTTAGTATTCAAAAGAAATCTTCTGCTGTATCTGAAATGATGCCAAATTATTGATCAAGTTACAGTAACTTATTGTTTGGACTTCTGGAGTTTGAATAAAAATGAACTGATATATGAGCACTTGGTATTATTCATGAAACTGCATAAAGTTAGTCCAGTTAAGTTATGTTCACCTCTTATTCCAGCTTTCTGTTGGTTCTTTGACAGCTGTCCTTACTAAAATACTCCAGCTGTTGGAGTGCAATAAATTGAGTATATAAAAAAAAAAAAACAAACTGAATTACTCTAACACAGGATAAGTATCTTATCATGAAGGTCATTTTAATGCAGATAAACTTTTAATTTTAGTTCTGCATTAGGGGATGTCAATTTTTTTCTCAGTATTGGAAGAATTTACTGTATGTTTTATAAAGCAGAAGATAGCACCAATCAGAAAATGAGAGATTTGGAAGTCTCCATGTGTAAGGTCAGCTTGATACTCGTCTCAGACTTGCAGCTTTTTTGGGTAGCTGGGGGTAGCTTCCTAAACTTACTGCCTAGCTGTAATTAATACTTATTTCAGGGACAATTTTCCAATTTTCGCCTTACTATTTGAATGGTAGCACACTGTTAATATGTTGTTAAAGATGCCAAATCAGCTTTTTTTCCTTCAGATTTTCTAAGGAAACTTAAAGGAAAGCACTGTGAAATTAATGCCTACAAGCCTGAAATCTGTTGGCTGATGTAATTAAAATTTGATGCAGCAGTAGAGGCATTGTGTATGTAAAGTGTGTGCAAATCAGTGGCTGCATTTTAGAGCAAAACAGAGAAATTCAGCCATAATCCACTAGAATGTGTGCAACTGGCAGGTGACAGTCAGTGACCATCTGGCCATTTAATGCATGTAGTGGGCAGCCAGGCCAGACATGGGTATTTTGAACCAGTCTCAAGACATGGTGTGTCTTACAGCCAGCAAGCCAGACTGCGAGGTATGCAGTATTTGGGTGAAGGACCTATTCATAGGGGAGTGCATGACCATGGTACAGCAGCAGAGAGGAGCAGCAGCCAGGGATACTGTGAAGCTCTCAAGAGCCCATGGGTGTTCTGGGGCRAGGAGGGGCTGTTATATATCAGAGACACCTGAAGATATGGCGCTGCAGGCTCAGGGAAACATCATGTGGGAGAGAACTAGAGTGGCAAAGAGTAGTGCACCATAGCTGGCTCCATCACTTGCAAGTAAACTTACCTGATGTGCTGATTGTTCCCTCTTCAGAGAGGGTGGTTGGATGTTAGTGTGCTTATTTCCCCTCTGTGTTTTTTGTATGTATGTGCTGGTGATTTGGTACTCAAAAGTAGCCTATTTGTGATGGATTTGGAAAACTTCCTTAGCACTGACATGGGGGCATAGTTAGGTGGCTCTAAAATAGCTTTTTTTTTTTTTTTTTTTTTTTTTTTTTTCTTCCCCTATGGTCTGATAGGGGCACAGAGAAGAGAGGGAACACTAGCGAGCAAAGAAGGACAACTTTTTCCATTGGTCTGGCATAAGCTAAATTTGATGCATTCTTCCACATCAGGTATACCCCTCCACCTGCCATCTAGCTATGTCTGCGCAGAATGATGGAACTATAGAGGGACCCCATTCCTACTACAATTGATCACTGGATTAGCAACAGATAGCAGAGACTGCTCTTCAGGATAGTAATTTGAGAAGTCTGTTTGTGAGCCCTGAAGCAATGTTATCCATATGTGGAAAATCAACGGTTCATACCAGAATTTGTAAATTTTTCACGTGATGAACTTTCAATGGATCTTCCAAAAAATAAATCTGGCCATAGTGAAGTAGTAACAGAAGAGAAAATAGAATTAGGGTTTTTGAATAATATTTATATATGTAATTTCAGCTGCCAGAACTTGTATTACTTTATTAAAAATGTTTCACCAGTGATAAGAAAGCAATTTATCAATTTTCTAAAACTAGTCTTAAATATTACAAGAGATCAACATTATTGAAACAGATTCTTGTTTTCACTTTCTATGAGCCCCAAAGATTTGTGTGAATGTGTTTGTTCAAGTATTGCAGAGAATGAGACTTAAAAAATAAAAATAGAGGTGATAGAAATTTATTCTTTTCTACCTCCCTACTTCATGTCTCATATTACAATACCACTGGCCTGCTGTGATGTATTAGCTGATATTTTTTGATGGACTGTGAAGTAAATACTTCAAATCTGTTTCTAGTGGTCAATGCTTTACTTTGCAAAATCACTAGTAAAGATTTGATGCTATCTAGTACATTTGTGACAGTTTTATGACAGGAGAAAGGGAAGTTAAATCAAGTGCTTGACTTTTAAGCCTATTTAATTAAGAACACCAAAGACTCTGTGAAGATAGGTTTGTGGAAATTTATTCTTCTACTTGTCTTAGTGCATAAACTCTTAAAAGAATGAATTCTTCAGGACAATCAATGTGGCATTTTGTACATGTGACTTTTTTTTTTTGGTAAAGTGTTTTAGCTCTCCATTGTTAACCTCATCCCTAAATTCATCCTCCTTTTGTCTAAAATGTGACTGCTGAATAGAGTTCCTTTTGAACTTTTATTCTGAGAGTCCCTACACATATGTGCTTACTGTCTTTTGTCCCCTCTGAGGAAAGAGTTTTGGTCTATCATTTGACTTGCCCTTATAGTAAAATTTCAAAATCACCCATTGATTCTGGGGGCTGAACTGAAGCAACTACTGTTTAATTTCATTGGAACACCTTGTAACTTATTTTCCAATTAAGATACTAGTCACATTTTAACAAGGATATCCAACTGCTATTTTTTTTAGCATAACTGCCTAAAAATTCCATAAGCAGGCATGATGATATGATTAAAAGCAGTTCATAGGTTTTTGTAGTTTGGTGAAAAATAACCCTTCCGTCTCAACTATTGTGGAATATAAACCACTGCTAGTATGGGCAGAGCGCTATTGTTGGTAAAAATAGCGAATACCTAGCATGCTGACAGTGAAAATGAAAATGCTATTTGAATATCTTAAGTTAGTAGATACAAATCTGATAGTATCTACTTCAAAAACCCCTACCAGACTAGTATTTTCATAAACTTCTGCCGTGAGCTCTGCATTAGTTTTAGGACCATAGTTTAATGGCTGTGGTTGATCCAGAGAGGCTCTGAAAGTTCAAATCACAGTGATCAATGCATTGCTTATATTATAGTTGGATGTCCTGCTGTCTAAGTCTGATCAGCATGTTTCCATTTCTGTTCTCATTTTCAGGGCTATTTTATTGACAACAAACAAAAAAACACAGCTTCATATGCTGATACATTCTCATTGGACAGCTTCATTCTCAGACACGTATAGAACTGTTCAGTGGCCTTTTTTAGTGAAGTTAGTATGGGATAAGTAGTTCTGATATAAAAGTTTATAATAGAAACTACATCTCCATTTTGTTTTGCTAGCAGTTCACACAAACAGAAGGAAATGCTCGGTATAGAATGTCTAATGGTTGTGGTTTTGTTTTTATTAAAATATAAACAAAGATACTCTATACTTTGTAAATTGGTGAAATATTTGTGCCAATGTTTGCTGCTGCTTCTTAGGGACACAGCAGGTCAGGAGAGATTCAACAGCATTACCTCAGCTTATTACAGAAGTGCCAAGGGAATCATATTGGTATATGATATCACCAAGAAGGAGACATTTGATGATTTACCAAAATGGATGAAAATGATCGATAAGGTAGGCCTTTACATTTTGGGAGGGGTGGGATTGGGTTTCTTTCGTTTTCAAATTATTTAAGAACTAATGTTTCCTCAAAGGGATTCTGTAAGGTTTTAAACAGCTTTGTTATACAATTACTAAACTACTGACTACTAAATTTCACTAGATTCTTTCAGCAGGGATTTAACATTCATGTGCTTTGATGCAAAGTGACAATCTGTTGCTGCTCCCACAAACTAGAGTTGTCATAATTAAAGTATCAGGGGAACCCTAACTTTACACATTTATTTGTGCATGGGGGGGAAAAAAGATGATTTTTCTTGTCTGTGAAATTAAGCCATTATATCCACTCTTAGATAAACTGAAGCATTTAGTTCTTAAGTAATGTTTTTAAAACGTGATTTAAAAGACTAAGTTGAAAATTCTTGAAGCAATGTCTTGAAAAACTTTGATACATGAACTGCATAGGTTTAGTAGTTGATTTGCCCAATTCTTTTTCATATTTTATTGGCAGTACAAAATCTTACGTTTTTAGGTTTAGTTAATTAAAAGTTTTAATTRCAGTACGCTTCAGAAGATGCAGAGCTTCTGCTAGTTGGAAATAAACTGGACTGTGAAGTTGATAGAGAGATTACTCGACAGCAGGGAGAAAAGGTAAGAACAGGTGTAATCGAATTGTGGTCCTTCTTAGGTGATAGTAAGAGAAAGGAGATTGTGTTCAGGTGAGTTAATTGACATTTGAGACGAATCCAGATTTGAGTTCATGCAGGTTGTAAATATGACTATATTTAAGATTGAGAACTTCCAAAATCAGCTAAGTAAATAGAAACTTCTGAGCTTTCAAATCTGTTTACTTTTATAAACAGAACTATTGTGGCATTGCTGCTAACCATGTTTTGTGTCCATGGCTACTTTTGTCCAGACTATTAGATGTAAGGAGCATATTGGTAGTGTTCTGTCAAAATCCATGTGGTGTTTACTGCCTCCTATAGATACACTGCTCCAGCATATACTTGCCTGTATCTTTGCTCTAAAGAATGAAGAAACTAAAAGTGATAATTGACTCCCAGTACACAGTAGGGTAGGGAATAGAAAAGTGTTCTGTTATACCATTCTTTTCTGTCTGGCATCAACCAGAAACTCTTCATGAAAGCTGCCCAAATTTCAGAGACTGAATTTTTTTCTTGCCCTTACACTAACTTGCCTCTTCCCTGTAGAAGGAACAAGTTTTAAACACTATCTGATGAATTTGGTTGCTATTTCCTCAGCTGGGATAGAGAAAAAATCCGAAAAGATCCGTGTTAAATACCAGTGCACAAAGAGCAAAGGCTGTAGAGCTGTCCATCATTTAGTTCACAACTGTAGCTTTTACCTTTTAAGATGGGTTTCTGAGTCTTTGAATCTATATAGAAATTGGAATTGGAGCAGTGGAGGACCATGTGGTGGTACTAAACATTATTGTGGACTGTATGTGATTCAATGTAGACTTTACAACAACCAGTAAAGTTGTTGTAAACAACTTTAAATCCTGATCTGATTCAGTATAACAATCTTGTTATTCAGTATAAACTTAAGTATAGCCTTATCTTCAGTATAATAGGTGCTTCAGTGATAAGTTTGCTCATCTCAGGTTCTCCGATTTTCAGACTCTCTCAATAAATCAAAAAATGTCTCCATCTATGAACATGGAGTTCTGGGAATAATATTGGTCAGGCTACTGTGGGAAGCTGTAGTAGATACTAATTACAATATATTGAGTGAAAAAATGTAGTAGGGCCGAATTGGTAGATCTGTTAGGTTGTCATACACCTGCAATTTCTTCCTTCATTATAATGCCTTATTACCCCCTTTTTGAGGAAGAGGCTCTGAAAGAGATTATAGTGAAGTCTTGGATTACAAATGAGGGAGATGCATTTTAGAGTAGGCAACAGCCCTGCTTGGTTACTTGGCTTGCCTTTGTTCCACCTTTCTTCTTCAAACTCCAGAAGTGCTTAAAAAAGAAAAATGGGGGGGGGGGGGAAGAGAGAATATGTGTTAGCATGACTCTCTAGCAGTGTCATTGATCAGACACTGTTGGTATGGATATACATGGAAGTTTCCCTTTGGCAACCTATGATGCTTTTGATAGTTAGGCTTTTGATATTGCAGAATTAAGGCTAATCTTTGCATTTGTAGTTCTCTTTTCTGCTTTTTTAAGATGGCTAATTGAGTGATGGTTAAATCCTGTGAAAAGAAGTTATTTTTAGGCAGTCTGCACTAATCTATGTCAATGGAAGACATAAGTCTACTAGGTTTAAGTCTGTAAAAATGCAGCCCAGATAGAAAACCATTTCTAGTCAACTAATTTTAAGTGAAAATTAGAGGTCTGACAGTATTTTCTGTATCTTAGAGATTCAATATTATTAGTTGAATTAGATTAAGCTACAGATTTGGAAAAGTTTTTAAAAGGTTTTGTAAAGAGTGTATATTTGCTTCTTTATGTAGTTATTTTATTTTCTCTTCCATCAGTTTGCACAGCAAATAACCGGGATGCGGTTCTGTGAAGCCAGTGCCAAGGATAATTTTAACGTGGATGAAATATTTCTAAAACTTGTTGATGACATTCTGAAAAAGGTAAAACATTCAGGTGGTAGTTTCTGTGACCACATAAAAGGTCAGTGTTTAAATACTGAATGGCTTCAGGTACCTGTTGGGAGGGTATAAAGCCAGGCTATGCACTGTCCGACTAAGTTTTTAGTTAATATGTTGTGGCCAGAGCTGTTTGCTTTATGTTCCAGTTCATAAATACTTCTGTTATACATCTGTTCCTATTTGCCACTACTTCACTTCACATCGGCAGCTGACTGTACGCTTGCTTGCTTTCATCTGCAGCCATAATTTCCTAAGCATGCCTCAGATTATTTTAGGAAAAAAAATCTACTTTATATTGAGTCAAACTGGAATGAGTGTTAAGATCTGTGGGAGAAGCAAACTGTCAGCAACTTGACTGACTTGATATATCACAGCAAGTGGAGGAGCAATCTTTGTGCAAGCTGYAAGAGCACCATAAAAGCACTGAAGTTCTGGATTCCATGTTCAGTTGTGAGATGTGGGTTTTGATCTTGGATTCATGTTTTAACTTATTAGTATGTATTTCACCTCTAGAGCAAGAGATTGTGTTGCTGTATTTGAAAAGTATCATTTTGTGATTCTGAACTGAAGTCCTGATGGGTTGAAGGATTTCATAGGGTTATTTATTATTGAAAGCCATTTTTCAATATTASAGTTACTTTAAGTGATGAATGAGCCAGCTAGTTGTGTGTTTCTACTGTCCTCTGTTTACATATTGTTAAACTGCTTAAAACTGATAGGAAAATTAGGTTGCACGTTTGAGACTGCAAACTAAAGTGCTCTTTGCCTTACTCTTTCAGGAGAGTTTCATTTATGTTATCCTAGAACCAAACTAATAAAAATGATGTTGTGAATAACGGTAGTTTTTTAAAATCAAGAGTTTTTTTGCATGGTAAATCTCAAGCATGTAATCAGTGAAAACCTACTAATAATCATCTAGCAAATTAAACTCTTTGAGAAATACCAAGTACCCTATTTAAAAGATAGGTAATGGCCGTTTATAGTTCAGGAAGTGATGGACTAAGAATAAACTATTTGCCCATAGCTGCCACTTTTCAAATATGAATTAGAATTAGATCTTGGGAGTTCCTTGTTTCAGTATTGTACTATATTAAATAAATTGTATTCCCCTTTTCGTAGTTGTCACTCCTCCATATCAGTAGCAAGATGCACAATAATTGGTATGGAAGCTTCTAAATTAAACTTTTTTTCCTTCTACTCCRTATTTTGTTGTAATTTGTATGTTTAGGAAGGGGCTTTATTTCAGCACTGTTTTACAACTTTTTTTCTGAAAGAAATTCTTAACACAGCTTACTCTAATATGTTTTCCTAGTAAGAACTGAAAGATTTATGTGTTTACATCGGCTGACTGAACTCTTGAAGCTATCTCCTTTTGTGCTGAGCTCTGTGCAGATGATTGTTCATAGATGATTTTTTTCTCTTTAAGATGCCACTGGATGTTATAAGAAATGAATTATCCAACAGTATCCTGTCCCTGCAACCAGAGCCCGAAATCCCGCCAGAACTGCCTCCTCCAAGGCCACATGTCCGTTGCTGTTGACTTGTTACTCCATATAGAGTGAAAAATAGGAGTGGGAGGGAAAAGAAAGTATCCTTACTACTCTGCACTACAATCATTTGGCAGTTTCTTGTTGCACTTTGTTATTTGAGTCAGAGCTACACACTAACTTGTAAATATGCAAATATGTAATCCTGTGTAGGATTCAGCTATAACATTTAATTATTACCCTCTCCCTCACAATTGTATTTCATTTATTGCCCCAGTGTTATATAAATATTGTACAGTCTGTGGGGAATTACCACACTTCCAGTCGAGGAGGAAGAGAATTAAATCTATACCTATTCCTGACATAAATGTTGTAATAGTTCTTGTTATTATAAACAGGCAGGCAGAAGCTCTTCTGGTATGAAGATAAGTATATGGTGCTTTGCTAACTATTTTAAAGATGAATTTTTTAAAAACAGAGGACTTTATGTACAAAGCTTCCATAATCAGCATTATGTTTCCTTTTAATGTATTGAAAACACTTTTGGCTGTAGCATCCTCTGCTGACTGGATTTATTGAAAAGCTAAGTTTAATTTCTGGCAGTCTCTTATTTATTTTGTTTAATGCTAAACCTTCTCCTTATGTATTAAGACATCACGTTTGGTGCAGGTCTAAGATTGCACTCTGAAATTACATATATAATTTTCTGCTTAAGTATAAACTTGGTTGCAAGAGTCATTAAGATTCAATAAAAATGGAGATGTAATCAACTCTAAATGAAGATATAAAAAGCAATGCTGCTGTCCTAGACAAATTCTTTTTATTAAAAAAAAAGATAATACATTTTCCTGTGTTAAGGAATATATATGCGTATTTGTCTGGACATCTGTAGGGTTGGGGGGAATGGGAAACTTAGGAAAAAAAATCATTCCACCTTAATGGTGGAAATTATTCCCATCAAGCATATACTGTGTTTCAGTTTTTGTCTGATAATGAATTTGTGAATTATATCTTTGGTATATCTTTTTTTAAAATGCACTGTTTAGTTGTGGTAAAACAGTAGATACATATTTGAATAACTTGGTGTGTCCTGAATGTTGTGGTATTGAAAAACATTGTGGTCTTTCTAAACTAATGAAGTGCAAATAAAATTTTGTATTTATGAATGACAGTGGAACTGCACCTGTTATTAGAATGGCAAATATCAAATGATGGATAAAAGGTAAAATCTGTTGTATGGAAAAACTCTTGTTTTAATTTTCTTGTGATTTGGTTTTCAGTGTAACAGTTCCTTTAGGTGTAGTCAGAAAAGCAGCGGACATTCGTTGTTCACTCACACCACTGCCCTCTTGGGATGACCTAGTCCAACTGAAACCATCAAATGGCATGTGACTGCTTGTCATGCTATCTTAACAGGTGGTTACAAAACTATTGATTACACTGGGAACACAAATATGAACCAATCTTTTCCAGATTACAGCTTCTCTGCTTTTCATTCCCTAGTGCTGGAACCCATTGTGCCACTTTTGCCACTGTTCTAGCATAAACACTGGTACTGACCAGTAAGGTATACCACCAACTTAAGCAGCTTCTTCTGTTATCTAGAAGTAAAAAAGACGCAAAGAATTGTTAACATTCAGAAATAAAATTGATTTTTTGAGCCCTTATTTCACTGAATAAGTTTGGACATTTTGAATACAATACCGTGTTGGTATTTAGCACACTGTTTTCAACTAACGAATTAAGGAAGCATGGTTGATATTTGTGCTTATGTCTTCTGCCACCTTGTGCCTAAGCAGTTTGCTTTTTTACTTAGTAAACTTATGGTTTACTATCATATTGGTAAGATAGAATCAATTTCTAAAGCACTTTTAGGATTTCTGGTAGTACTGTGGGCAATAGCAAGGAYGGAAAAACTATGGAAAATGAGTTTTAACTTGACAACCACTTTATTTTAGCTGATTTGTTTTTACGTGTACTTAGAAACTTGTGATTTTTTTTCCTGAAGTTTTTGAATTTAATAAAAGTTAAGAAACCTGACTCTAGATAACTTTCCTGTTTTAATTCTGTACTGTTTGTTTGTATACAGGTAGATTGGGACCCAGCCGCTGTTAGCAGAAATGAAAAGTCACTGCATTTGAGAAAGACATAGTTAAGCAAGAATGCTTAAATATATTTGGTTATTCATTGAAAATCATAAAAAGTTCAGGAAACCTGTTTGCTTTAGATCGATTGTACTATGAGCTTGAAGATGATGTTGCCTCCTGTATTTTTCTCTGCAACTTTTACGTGACTCAGAAGAAGTTCAGTTACGTCCTTGCTCCACCTGGCAGACACTTGCAGTGTGGTGGGGCAAGGTGCAAGAGAAAAATTATTCTTGTTGCTGCACTGCCTCACATGGAAGTTTAGCTGTCAGCTCTAGACTTGTTAACTTCTAATGAAGAACTATTTGAGTTAGTGGCCTGTACAACCATTGGGAGATGAAAGGATGAAAAAAGGCAAGCTACAGTCCTGCATCTGTTCTAACTTGTGGTAGCTGATCCTCATTCTTTAGGAAATACCCTGGTTAGAAGTAACCCATTTCAGTGTTCAGGATGTGTACTGGGGAGCTGTTTCCTTCTAATACTGAGCCCGATGTGCTGTACAGCTAGAACTTGTAAAATACCACTAGATCATCTGGTCCCTGCCAGTTTTCTTAAGCTGGAGAAAATACACAGCAGTTTCTTGACTCTCTTGAAATAGATCCTGTCTGTTGAATGGTCTTTTTGCTGTTTTCATCATGATAGGAATTAAATCCAGTAAATACCTAAAATAGCACGGTTTCAGTGGCATGTTCAGTTAGTGCTGTGGATTACAAATCTTACAGAAAAACTGAAGTTCATCTCTTATGAGATTGTTAAAATCTTGATTATGTCTGTAGTGTTTTAGATCCATTTATAATGTTTGTTCAACAGTGGGTTTATTAACAAATCTCTTTTGTTCTAGATGAACAGAAAGAAAGTAGGAAGACAGGCATTTTTTATCTTTTGTATTAATGAGTCAAGATATGGAAAAAGCTAAAAACCACTGGCTTACTGGCACACCTTGAATTAAATAATAGGTATCATAGCTGCTGTCATGCTGTGTATGTGCTGGAGAATAGTAATAGTCATGCCTCCCTTTTGCCAGATGTTCTGCTCCTTCAAAATGGGTACACAAGTGATTTTAACGTTTGGTACCACTGAGGAAGGGAGAAGAGCAGAAACAGGAATAAAAGATTGGAAGTTAAAGGCCAGGCTATGCTGTCTTGCTAGAGCAAATTCAGGGCTGCATTTTTGTGCCCTTGCTGGAAACTTCAACATTTTCTTGTTTGTGTTGAGTTCTTCATCTGTGCTTCATGTTGCTGCACTGACAAGGGCAGAAACTTTGGGCAGAGAGGGGAACGGCATGAATATCTTAATTGGCTTGCCTCTTTATTGTTGTTATTTGTGAAAGTGATAAGTGGTAAGCTGATCGTTACTGAGAGTGCTGGATTTAAACAGGATAGGGAAATCAGTAGGTCTTTCTGACTTCAGTGAGGATTTCTAGTTAATCCAGTTAGCCCGGAAGCTAATGGTTATCTTATCGGACTAGTGTTATTTGTTGTCTAAATGGAGCCCCAACGTTCTGCCAGCTCTCCATGCAAGCATCTCAGCTTTGTAATCCTTTCACCCAATGCCTCTTCTGCCTTTCTGTGTCAAAATCCCACTGAGTTAAGGTGATTTATAGCAGTTACATTTCTGAGGTGGGAAGGAAAACAAGATAGGTAAAGTGGAATAGAACAATCAAGCTAGTAAAGAAGGAGCTTTTTCTGAAAGCAGAGTATAGAATGCAGACCATTTCCAGCCTGATCTCTTTCCCATATTGGGAGTTCATTCACACAAGGTTTCTGTAGCTTGTGATAGAAAAAAAGGAATTGCATCAATCAGTTTGAAGCTCATTTTCAGTTCTTACTGATTACTTCCTCATTCAGTGGAGAMCGTGGTAGTTTTACTGGAGCAATGAATCTTTGCCCTGTAATGAAGATTGCTTTTTGATGTGTTAGTGGCAGGTACAGTCTCACTTGTGGGAGAAAAGGTAAAATAGTATATTTATTGGGTCTTTGAAATAACTTTCTGTTTATAAAAGACTCAGTTGTGCTGAATGCAAATATTCATTTTAAAATTGTAAAGTGGGTCAATTCAAAATGTTGAATTAGACCTTAATGTTTTTCATTTTCTTTTAGAAAGAGATACAAAAATCAGTTGACTCCCATTTAAAAATAAAATTGAATCAACTATCATAGCTAGTTGTCAGAATGAATGCATTAAATATACTGTTCACTCAAATATGTTCTTTCTCTTCCCTCTGGCTTAAAACATTTAAAATGATCAGAGTATGAAGGTGGTTTCCTAATAATTGCGGTTGTCTTGAATGTGAGCCGTTAATATGTGAATATTACATCATGAGAAGTCGAAGTGCCGGAGGTTCAAGTTTTGAATACTGCCTGTTTTAACAGTGTAACTTCTGTTTTTAAGGGTGCGTGCGCTAATGTGTATTGCCCATTAGGGGTCACTGGAGCGCCACCAATAAAGAAGTCTATAAACTGTCCTGTTGAATTAAGAATTGTTTCTGGTTTCTTCCTACTGAGTAAACTATTGGCAAAGCCTTCTTTTCTTTCAAAAGCAGAAATTTAAAGTGTAATAGTGGTGAATAGCTGTGAACACTGAAAATATTGCCAAAGAAATATATTAGCATGTTACATTGATGCAAGGAAGCAATTATTTGAAAGATTAAAAATATTTTTTTCTGTACACAAGAAGTTGCGCATGCTTAAGTATCCTTTCTGAAGGTAAAAGGATATTCTTAAGTGATTTTTCAATGATCTCTATCATAGGTGCCATTTGTTTAGCTGTGCTTGCTGAGGACCCACTTTTATAAATTCTTCAAAAATAATGAAGTCTCTAGCTGGGCTTTCTTCATTTCCTAATAAATGAAATATAAACAACCCTGAATGTGATTTATTACTTGTGTTTCTGTTAGGACTCTTAAAATACCAGCATTTTATTTTAGAATTACCCAGTAAAATCCTGTTTTTATGTAGTCAGTTGATTAGCTGGTCTTGAGTGATGTTTCTTTTCCATCCAGTTCTAGACACAATATACATAACATCCTTCAATAGACATAGTTTATTTCTTTAAAAACACAGCGGGTAAATTTGGGGKTTAATTCTAGGTGTTTCAGGGGCCCAATTCTGTACATCACAGTTCAACAGATCCTGTTCTACTACAGAGATAAAGGCTGTTAAAGCAAACTCATATCAATCTACATAAGGTCCAGGCTTAGCAAAAGAATCCAGCTTCCTATAGATCCCAGCAGATAGCTATGAAGCATTTGGTTTTTCTTTATTTGTAATTTTATATTACTTTTGYGTTTACTGAAGATGGTTTGTGGCTCTTAGAGAGGTGAAACTCAGTTTGGATTGACTATGGTTCCCCTCATTGTGAGGGGATTAAGTTTTTGTTTGTTTTTTGGTTTGGGTTTTTTTTGTTACATAAAATTGCTTTCCTCCCCCCCCCCCATAGCCCAGAGCTCTGTATCATGTTTTGTAAAGCTCACTTGTATTGCATACAAGACTTGCATACCATGTCTATCTCAGGGTGCTAGCATACACAACACTATAATAATCATCTTCTCTAGCTGGCATAAAATCATGAGTCCCTAAAAGCTGGCTAGTACCCAAGAAACCAGTCAGTCGTCTTTCTCAATGGCAGTGATTAAAAATTCACTCTAGCTACATGTACAATTCCGTAAACTCTGTGATTAAGGCTGTATGAGAAGTGGAGAGGGAAGGCAGTGGGGCAACAAAAATACATTATCTGCCAAACCATAAAATGTCTTACTTAATACTAGAGATTCCTGGCTACAGGCGCGTCTTGGAGGAACCTGCAGCCCTAAAGKGTTTTCCAGTGGTATGTCAAGGGAGATACAAAATGGAAAGAGCTCTGGTAATACAGGCAGAAAGGGAAGACAAACATCCATCTGTACCCAGTGATCCACATAGAAAGTGCTTTGTTTGCTCTAACACTGTTTGGATTTTTAAGAACCGAGGAATGGAAGGGAACTGGTCAGACCTGTTTAACTCAATTGGCCATTTGGAGGCAAACATAAAATAGAGTGAGTTTTTTGCACCCCTCCTTTTAGTATGCATTATGTGGAAAAAGTATTTTCCTTTATTTCAAACCTGTCATCTGCTAATRTGTTTCATACCTCATCTTTCTCTTACTGGAAGAAATAGTGAACAGTTGTTTCCTATTTACCTTTTCTATGCTACTCAGTTTTAGAATCCTCTATAGGATGTTTCCATTGGTTGTGTCCTTTGGAGGCTTGGCAAGACCTAGTATTCTGAATTGCTCCTGCTATCAAAGATGTTTCATACCTTTAGACACACTGTTGCGCTTTTCTGTACATTGTTCTAGTGCCTTCTTTTTTTCAGGAAAGCCAGGACTGCATGCAATATTCAAAATGTGATTTCAGCGTAGCTTTACACAATAGTACAATAGTGTTCTTCATTGTCTTCTTAGCAGTGCCTAATGTTTTATGTGTTCCTTTCGCTGCTACTCAGCACTGAGCTGGTATTTCTATGTCATTATCAATAAAAATTCAAGATTTCTTTCCTGAAGGGTAATATCTAGTTCAATGCCCACCATTTGGTGTGAAAGTTTAAGGCTGTTTTTCCTCAGGTGTATTATTCTGTATTTATTGACGTGATCATTTTATTACTTAGTTTAGTGGTTGTGAACTCCTTTCAGAGCTTTTCTTTCGCCTGTCATTGTTAACAAATTTTATCATCTCTGAGGTTTATTATTTTTCCAGACATTCAGGAATATGTCAGAACTCCACCAGGAACTTAGTTCCTTTCAGAAAACTTGCCACTTAACCCTACTGCTTGCTTTTTATAATTTAATCCGTAACTTGTGCAGAGGAGGATGTTTTCTTTTATCCTGTGGCATCTTTGTATCTCTGAGAGCCRTTGGTGAGGGACATGGTTGAATGCCTTTTGTAAAATGTAGATCATGTCAGTTAGTTGTCTCCCCGTTCATGTACGCTCTGATGGCTGGATATCATAGATATTCATAGTTGCCTGATATTTTTCTATATGCATTCTATTCTTTGATTACAGTATCTACCAAATTACCCAATATCACTGTCAGACTGGCGTGCCTTAGAGAACTCCGTTCAGTGGAATTTGCATGGGAGGACAGGAATCATAAGCAGACAAAATCTGTAATTCTTGTATTAGATATTAGATACATATACTCACCACTCTAAGGAAAACAAGGTAGGTTCTACTACTACTGATAGCCTAAAAGCAGATTGAAAGCAGCTTAAAAGTAATGAGAATCTCCATGTTGATATATTTAAAAGTTTAAACTTCATTATGTTTCTTTTAACTTGCACCACTGGCCTTATTCAGGATACTCATCTGAATTAAAATAACTCTMACCTTTGCAGGTTCTTTTGATCTCTATTTATCCAGACATAAACTATGCAAAATAACAACAGCAACAAAATCTTAATTGGAAACAATTTTTTACTTTCAAAATCTTGTTATGGGGAAAAAGGGAAACATACCTCGTATGTGAAGCCAAGAATTTAATGTTAGTCTAATTGAAATCTTAACAGTCTTAATTAGAATACAGTGAGTAGTTACTTCGATTAGTCCAGTTACAATGGTATTAAATTTCAGTCTAGATTAACTTATGCAAAATAAATCCCACAGTTAAATAATTTTTTAAAAATCGTTGCATAAAGATGTGCATGTGCACTAGATGGAATGTGATGTTGATGGTGGGAGTCCCCTTCTTTGTCAGGAGGAGAATGATGTTGCCTTCTTCATCACTCTAGATTCCACTTGGGGCTATTTTTGTGTTCTTTAATACACTTGTACGCCTTGTTGTTTTTAACCAGTCTGCAACTACATGTTACGTCTGAATTTACTATCTATGGTGCATATTASATGTGTTAGATACTCATTTTTTGTTCTCTGTTATTCCAAGAACTAGTTTTGCACATCTCTAAGGCGTGCTTATCTTYAATAGACCATTGGTGAGTTCTTTATCGGCTTGCATCCTTAGTGTTATCCTGAGCTGCCTCTCTGATCAGCCTGTGCCTGTATTTGCCTAAATGGCACCCAGCGTCCCCAGCTCGGCCACTGCTGTCATACTGTGCCTGTGTATGCTGTTTCATTTTGTTCAAGTTTGAAATGCTTCATTCACAGAGTAACCAAGTGTCACTACTGTCTCTGTAAAAATTATTGCATCACATAGTTATAATAAGATAAGCAAAAAGAGAAAGCCTGTCAAGCCTCAGTCATGAGGCCTTGTAAATCTGGTACAAAACCTGTGGCTGGTAACTGGGAACCTGGCTGCAATCTGCTTGCTTCACTGCTYTGTGTGGAAGCCGACAAGACATTATTCGTTTAACAGTCTAAAATCAAAGCTTCATATAAACTTTTGTAAAAGGTGTAAACTGAAAGTGAAATAGTSCTTGCCAGAAAGGTGGGGGAAGAAAATATCCAATGACTCTGTGAGCAGTAAACAAAGTAGTCTCAAAATAAAAGTGAAGAAAAGTCTAGAATATGTATTCAAAATGCCCAAGATCCTTCTCCTTCCTTTCCTCCTGCCCTGACAGTAAATCTTACGCCCGGAAAACTGGAATGTGGATGTGAAGATACATTAATAAGCAAAATATAAGAATGCTTAGAAAAACAAAGTATGCATGAAATGCCTTAGGGGTATGAAAATCTTTTAGGAAAGAGATCAGAAGATCTTACTTTAGAATTCACAATTGTTCTTCAAAAATTCTTGGAGACCTGAGGAATGCTGTATCCATGGCTTTCTCTGATCTTGGGAAGAAGAGAACATACTTACTTCAGTAAGTCAAACATCACGTTAAAGAGATAACATAATTTATAATAAAAATATTAATGAAAAAGTCAGCATTTTCTGATGGRAGCTGTAGCTCCTCTATAGGTCCCTGCAAGGCATCACCAAATTAAAATAGGACAAATCTATGTATACTTATGTTGCCTATACTATGTCAATGTTAATTAGTAGCGTAGTCCAAAAGGAGCTGATCTGTAGAASCAAATTGGTGCTGAGAATCCACACTGGACATTACTAGGGAAGGAAATACTTTGGACTAGTTCTGGTCTGGTCCTGTGGACTGAATGCCAGTTAGCAGTTGGAATTTGTTAATCGTGCTCCTGAAGGTCATCTTTTGGTTTAGTTTTCTCTTGAAGGAATCAAGTTCATCTTCTCCAAMACAATTCTGCAGTGTGAACCAAAGTGCAGGAAGAGGAGATGATCCTGAACTGAATTAAAACACTAATGTAGGCATATATATGCTAAATTGGATCAGAACAAAGTTGATTATGATCAATGGTGATTATGCCACTCTTGAGTGGCATTTTGTGTATACTAGAGAATACTCTATTAGCAAAGAAAGAGAGTAACAGGTAAGAACTAGAACTAGGAAAACAAGCCAAATACATGAGAGAGGAATACGAAGTTGCGTAATAAACGTTCTGAACCAAACTGTGAGATATTCTGCAAGGGCCACAATGAAATATGAAAATAAAGCTGTAACAGRCCTGGGTAATCTACACTTAAATTAGATCAAGCTTAAAAATGCGAAGCCGATATCCAAAAGCCTTGAAAAGTATGCACTCATGATTCGATAGGAGAAAGAAGTTTGGAAAGCAACTATGTTGGAAGACAAGTGCGCCTCAAAATGTATTTCATCTTACTATTTCCAGTTCTTATTTATAATGTCATATCTTTTTTGCTACTATTGGGACAAGATAGACTACATAAAATGCCACCTAATATCCCGAATTAAAACTCAGAAAAGCAGAAGTGGAGGGGAAGAGATCTGATTCTGAAACCATCCACCCAGAAAATAGTTTTCAATGCAAGAGTAGTAATTGCATACTATTAACTGTAACTGTAAACCTAAGCAATATGCGATTGTGATCATCCCAAATGTGTGTTCATGTGATTCTGATCTTTTGCATCTCCTTAATCTCTGCACATACTGCTTTACGCTTATTTGCTTTACTCGCTGTCTGCGTCCCACCAACAATTTTTTTTAAGCAGGCAGAATTATCTTTTTAGCAGTATCTAGCACCTGGTGATATTTGTGTGCTACTCGTATTCAGGTAAATTACTGACTGTCCGCAAGGCAACATGCAGTTTTAGGAAGTTAAGGTTAAATGAGTATATTTAGTTTTATGCCCTCCCAGGTCRTATGATACTGAAGGGTAAAATGTTTTTGGATAGGAAAGATAAAAACTGTTKCAGTTGCTTTAGGCTCTGCTCTGAGCCCCTAAAGAAAGTTTAGGCATCTGCTGAAATTGAAAATGTCACAGCTAATGGAACCCATAGGCRGATGGTGAGCTATTCTGACTGGTTAAACTTTTCTTTTCCCAGTAAATGGAAACCCCATGCAATTAGGTCAGTAGGACAAAGAGAATTCCRTTTTATTCTGCAGTAACATGCCCTGCTTTGCACAACTCAAAATAAGTAAGTATCAGTGTTTGAGAAACAAAAAGCTGAAAGGAGGGTTTTGACTCAAATGAAAATCAGACTGTTGCCTCCRGGTACCTGCTTACCTCTGAAAAGGTCAAAAAGCAGCTCCTGAAGTAYATCAGTTTTCAGCTTGGTGTAGTAGGGTACACAGACATCAGAGCTGATTAATTGAATCAGCCATACAGTTTTAAACCACCACCACTTAGAAACTGAATTCCCATCAAATCAAGATGGGATTTTTGTTTCAGTTATTTGTAAAATTTAGTGAGTCACTAGTCTAGGAGAAAGCCTAACATGTTCTGGCTCTGCCCTGAGGAGAGAAACAGGGTATAAGCAGTGAGAGGAAAGGAGGTTATGCTGCTGCAATGTCCTTCTGACTGTGGTACGCCTTTAATAAGGCATTGAGGTTCCTATTTCCTATATGGCAAAAGGTAAGAGTAAATAAAATRAATAGAAAGGAGAGTGCAAATGAGAACAGGGATGTGGGACAGTCAAACCTCTGCCTTAAATGTTGCATGCCAARTAGTAACTCAGCTAAGAGTAATTCTGGCCTGTTTCACTTGGGGCATTSAGCGCCCTGTGCTTTCCTTCTCCCTTTACGTCCCGTCAGTACTGATGAGTGGCTTCAGTGAAGGCTGGCTAGAGGGAGCTGGACCTGTTCCCTTCCTCCTCTGGCACACTGCATACTAGACACATCTGGTCAGCCTGATCTTTGAGTTCCCTTAARAGCCCTTCCTTAGAAAGTGTGTTTCAGCTGTGGCTAATACCACGGCCTTGCTCCCAAGCATACAACCCTGCGTGTCMCCTTTCTCATTTAACTCCATACTGCAAAGGAAAATATTGCACTAATGAGGGCTTAGGAGCTTGTTAACCGTTTATCCATGCTTAACTGCTTAGTACATTTGGCCACTTTTGCTATAGGCAAAAGAATTAGAGGACTGCTTGAGGAGAAAATAACGAGAAAATGGAGCCTGGAAATGAATATATCACAAGTAGACTGGATTCAGGTAAGAAAATGGAGGTGAGAAAGCGTGGAAGAGAAGACRTGAGAGAAACACTAAACAAGCAATTATTCATGAGGTACCAGAAGGYGAAATTGTGCTTGTTAGTATTAAACCAGCGTTGTCAGCCTGCCGTAGTCAGTGGGGAGGATAACTAAGTTCACAGCCCTGGAGCGGAGCTCCCGATGTGCCCAGCTGAACCATCAAAGCAGTGTCTTGCCAGTCGCAAACACGCTAGCTGAGCACGGTACAGGGCACAGACAGGAACCAAAGCGAAGTAGCATGCATGTCCTGAGCACGTTTCTTATCTACAAGACAGGGCTCACAGGATCYTCCTGAGCACTAGCGGAAGTGGAGGTCAAGGCATGAAGGGAGATTAAGATCAGGGAGTGTGGGGCAGSGAGAAATAAATCTGAGCAATGGCATAAGGTGTAAAAAGGATGTTCCAGGGGATAGGGAAGGAAAGAGAAGATAAATGAGGAGAAAGTTCTTCTGGATTACTGTGGAGTTGGAGATCCTGTGGAATAAAAGTAGTAGAGAGCAAACAGTCTGGACTGGGAAGAAAACTACTGAAATGAGAATAAAGAATTGGAAAGGAYAGAGAAAAAAGAAGACAGAGGGGGACAGACTGAAACGGAAGAGAAAAACTAGAAAGAAAAAATTGATGATTTTAAGAAGGTAGTCTTTATTAGCACGTGACTGGAAGCATTTTTCAGCTAGACTCCAAATGTACATACTTCGTTTGTTTCTAAAATATGTGCATAGGGTTACCTTTCTAGTGGAACAGGAAACTATATCTTGATTTTTGTTTGAACTATGCCAATAACAGTAGCAGAATCTGCTTTTCTGACATTACAGTATTTAACTTGGCATCCCATCTGATGCACGAGACAGCAGAACYAGGAGGGAGACAGATTAATACAGTTAAGTATTTTCTGCATGGGATAAACCAATTTAATGCCATTACATTATACCTTCTTATTCCTCCCCTGTGGATGTACAAATACCTAAGCGTATGTCAATACTTTGAAAACGTTGCTGGCTGTCAGAAGGGCAGTGTCCTTGACCATTCATATAGCATAGAGCTATAATTAAGGAGTTTCTCAAATTCAGAATTGGAATCATGAGAGCATTTTATCCCATTTATTCCTATTTCCTTTACGGCACAAGAGATATCTATCTTGGCCTTTTCTCACCCTCCCCTTCTTTTTTAATTTCCAGATAATACTACTTTCCAGATTCCACATTKCCTCTCATAGCATGTGGTCAGATGAAGATGCTCCCTCCTGATGACTAGTAGTCATTTTCTAGTAATTCTAATATTTCCATACTGAGATGGATGTTTTGGCTCCATGAGTGCTTGCAGCTGTGGTCAGAACATAGTACAGCCAAACACGGTCACGAGTGTATGTTACACACCCAAAATTCAGTTCCAAATAGCATTTGTGCTGCATTTCAAGTTATCTTTTTAGTTCTTAGGCCTCTCCATGACAATCAAAATTCTTGCTATTGCAGGATTAGTCAATGGCAAAACCTATCTGGAAGATGACTTTTCTCCCACAGAAACAGTGGGTGGAGACCTAAGTTCACATCCTCACTCTGTCTAGCTGTTCTCTGTTCTTGGCCAAATCAGAATGGACTGGGACTGTGATCCTGAGCCCATTTAAAAAACCCAGGTTCTGCTTTTCTCATTATAGACATGAATTTCAGATCTGGGATTCTGTTATGTGCATAGATCTTTCCTAGTCTATATAGGTATATGTGATTATATTAGCTCATGGCTCTAGTCCTGAACAGAGTGTAATTTCATCCTTACARAAGGTTAATCTCTTCTCATTAGAAATAAGGGGTCACATCATGAGGCTGAAAAAATAGTAGCATATATCTGAATTTCCTACCCATGTGAGTAGTGGAAAAATGAACAGGAATGGGAAGGAGTCATTGCATCATATACTTAACTCATTTAAATCTGGATGCCTAAATTAGTTTCCTAYATCAAATCATTCTCAGGAGGACTCATCTCTTTCACTCTTAGGAGAGTCTGGAAAGACTGGGCTTCTAATTTATGTATCAAAGATAAATACCCCCCCGAAAAAATGGTACTGAGAATCTCTCTCCTTCTTCCCAGTCTTTTAACTTTTTAATCTATTAACTTACTTGTACTGTTGCACTTTCTGAAAAGTACATCAGGATGTCTTTTGTTGGGCTCTAGAGAAATAAGAAACAACAAAGAAACTTCCAGAAAGCAGAGAAGACAAATTTCTTGGGGGGGGGAGAAAAGCAGCTGGAAAGAAGGAGCTGCAGATGTGCTCAACAGCCCCAACAATAATTGTTGCATTTGGAGCTGACCTCTCGGCCTGCATGAACTACAAAAGCTTAATGAGCAAAACTGGCTATGCATTTAATACATGGGCTGAAGCACCAAAGAACGTCGTATCTTGGAGACGTAACTACAGATAATCCAGGTAACAGTGCCTGAGGAAAGGAGTTATTTCTTCGAGGCGATCCAAGGCGTACTTCCAGCGCAGCGAAGCAGGGCGCTCGGCACTGTTGGGGAAAGGCTCTTCCTGGGCGCAGCCCTTCCAAGCAAGCGTCCAGCCTTCCCGGCAGGACAGTGAGGACCCCGAAGGCTAGGCTGCAACAGCTTCACTGCAAGTGACTCCAGCAGCCCAAAGGTTACAGAAACCTTTAATGTGAATCCAGCCAGATTAAAGCCACAGCAGGTATGCCTAGCTGTGCAGTAACAGTGGCTTTGATTACGGTGTCGTTATCTTCTAAAATAGAAGATCTCCACAAGTGGGGACCGGAAGTGATTATAAGAATTAAAGGCTTTCCCAAGAGCACAGGGGAAAACAAAAACAAACAAAAAACAAAATGATTGATTTTTCTGTTTTAAATGTGGTGACCAGCTATGCCAAAATGGTCTGCCAGGAGCCATCATAGCCTGACCCACAACAGAGGAAACACCACTGTGATAGAGCTTGTATTTGACCAGTCAGCAATGGACACCAGAAACCTTCACAGATGGGGAAAGAGGTAAGGAACGTAGACCTGACCTTGTCACTCCTTGTTTGGCAAATGATTAGCTCTGAAGAAACATAATTAAATTTCTCTCTTTAAAATGTGATTTCCATTTGCTCCCTAAGATCTAAAAATAGCGAAAAGATTGAAGCAATTGATTACGCTCTCACTTGTACTGAATTAGAGTGTATTGGAGGAATTCAAAGCTGCTTCTGCTGGTTCATTTTGTAACGAACTGTCCTTCTCCTCTTCCCCTTGCACCGGGACACTGTTTGGCAGTGCCTCCCTCCAGGACCAGAGTGCCAGAGAGGCAAACCAGCCACTCCTAGCGCACGGTGATCAAAGTAAGTTTTCTTTCACTTTTGCATTTCTGCAGTGTTTGGAGCCCTTAGTTCAACTTCAGGCTGAGGCTTTGCATCGCCAGTCTTTCTTCACATAAGCAGTCTCATGAAACTGGAAGCAATTCTGCCTTTGCAAACRTTTTTCATGACTATCTAACTTTATTAGTTCCAATGGAAATCCTCGAGATAYGAACTGTGAATTAAACAGGGCTCAAAGAATGAATATTTGTGGGTTAAGGACTGTTTAAATGTGTATAAGCRATGTTGTCCACTGACTCAGAAATATCTTTCTCTTGGAAAAAAGTAATATACAAAACACACTCTTGTCTTTCTCCAGACCTTATCTCTTTAATATTGCTCTACGTTTGTCTTAACACAATTTATTGGATAAATGGCAAAAAATTATCAATTTTTTCATTGARGGCAGTGAATGAAAAACAAACACATTTTATAGTGTGCAGTATTTGAGCATGTTTGTGACTAAATACCTCCTAATTTCAAAGATACCACCAGCTCTCAATATGACTGCAATAATAACATAGCAGTGCAGTTTGTTCCTGGCATAGTTCCAACTCTTACATGGAACTTAAGTCGAGATCACATATTTCAGTTAGCCTTGKAGGCTCTAAAACCTCAGTGTGAGTAATGAAGAGAAAGCAATTTGATTAGAGGGTGGAGCAGACTAGAAGGTACCTTCATTACAAAAGGAGGATAAAAAAGGAATCAAGCTATAGAAAATGGATTAAAGGTAGAACAATAATAATAGTATCAAACTGCATAACAAAGAAAAACATTTGCATTCAACTGAAAATAATATTTAATAGATGGCACAATGACGTCCACAGCTTTATATTCTTCTAGCCATTTCATTTTAATGATCTTTACCACAGCTTGAGGTCCTTTGTCTTGTCCCCCTTCTACTGACATCAGCTGGGAGAGACAGAGATTAAAACAGGGGTAATTTCCCCATGGTCATTGCTTGGCACTATTTATGCTTTGCTCAGCAGCAAACTGAAGTTTAAAGGATGAAGTACTGTCACTCAAACTGATTTTTCCCTCCACCCTTTCTTACCAGGGTTAACCAGTCAGCCAGTCACCAAGGAAACGTGTGGCTCCCTTGCCCATCTTATTGCCACCCTACAGCTCATATTGAGAACGACACYGTAATCTCATTAGGAGGTTGAATTTGCCATTGAAGCTTGAATTCCCGTAACAGGAGGGGAGTGGACTAATGCAATTAAGCAGATCAGTGTTTTGAGCCATTGCATGATATCTATCTAATACCATGAAAAAAGACTAGGTAGCTTTTTTCCTCTTAAAAAAAAATAAGTAAACAAATACCCAAATCCGCCTCTCTCATGTTACAGTCAGAGAAACAAATTCTTTAGTTCTCTTCCAACTGTAAAGCTCTTTCGTATTGAAAGATAATTATTCATTTGACCAAAAGCCTGAATTTTCCTTCTCCTTTTGTTAATATTTCCATCACAGTGATTCTAATACACGTTTATGAGTTTTATCTKGATAGCGTTTGTGATGTAAAGATAAAGTAGATAATTATAAAACAAAACTTTAGAGAGTTGAAATATTAACTAATTCTACCAATTCAGTAGCCTGCTGTTTTGTTTTGCTACTGCCTTATGGTATGCCGTAGTAGGTACCAGATCCAAACACAACTCCTGTAGGTTTTAAAACTGTTTCAAGGTGAAATGTTTTGCAAGTTTTATGAATGACTATTTCAAAACGTGCCAGATTTTCTGGAGATAATTCAGGCAGACTTGGTAATTCTCTAGAAACGTGGATTATTAAATGCCTAAGGCAGAGCTTTTCTGGCTTTTGTTGCTGTGTTTTGAGGATAATCCAGTCCCCTCCTCCCTCCCTCTCCCTGCCAGCTAAACAAAGACGCAGGATGAGCTGCAGCAGGAGTCGGGAACCATAAATCTTTAAATAATATCCTGGCGCGTGAATTTCAAAGGCAGCATATTTCTGCGGGAGCTCGGGGCAGGGGTGGGAGAAGCGGCACGTTCCTGCCGACAACGCAGTCGCGCTGGCTCTTCCCGCGAAGGCGGAGGGTTGAAGGACCCGGGGCTGCTCTGGAGTGAGGAGCCAGTTATCACAGCCAAGGCGCCCAGGAGCTCGCAACGGCCAACGAGAAAGGCAGCAGGACTGAATGCGTTTTGCTAGATCCGTGTGTTACCGCTCACGTCCTCTCCAATAAATCCCATTCTGCCACTGGGCTCAAGAGGCAGAAGGAACAAGAACATGCTTTATTACTAAATAAGGGCATTGGCTACGCATTCGCTTCGTATAAAACATGGTCCCTATCCTAAGCTGCTCGGAAAGTAGGCRTAAATTGTGTTGGCAGTAGACATAGAGTCTCAAGTGGCAATGTAATATTAGCATTTTTGCCCAAAAATACAAACAACTTCAAGGCTGAGTCAGCACTGAGAATATCTGTCACAAACTTACAAACAAAATATAGTACAGATATGCTGTGGTTATTCCAAAAGTATCAYGAACCTAGATGTCTCAATAGCTACAAACTCCTAAAATGAGAGTTAAGATGTTAGTACAGAGAAATGCGTGTGCGAAAATAGAAAATACATGACTGATGATCCCAAACAGAAAAAGCTCTCCRCTCTGATGACAATAATCGTACAGTTTGGGTTTGAGTATTTTAGTATTTATGCTGTGAGGTGAGATAAAGATAAAATTTTTAAAATGAATTAATGTTTTAAAATATCTTTTTCCCTCCTGATATCACCTCAGGGTGAAAGTAAGGRATGACTTCTTCCTCATGTAAGTTCTTACATAATATTAGTAAAAGGCAATCACATGTGGGGGGCATGCTGGACAGTGTATTTTTTTTCCTTTCATGATGTTTGGATTTAAATGTAGCATTAATCCGCAATATCCTGATTTGAAAAGCTTAGTTCTGTGATGTATTGCGTAGTATCCTTTAAAAGGCTTTGCTTTATGGTGTGTCGTAGCCTTGCGTTAGCAGTACAGACTTCAGTTCTTAACTTTGTACTAGCTAGTTTTGCTTGGAGAATTTTATTCATTTAAAACAATGCAAAWTTTCAAACATGAACACTGAGAAAAAAATAAAAGGAATATTGTTATTTAGCATCACTTATTAGATAAAACTTGAAGTAACAACTTCAAGTTGTTTGCCCAAGATGGGCAAATTCACCAAGATGCCAAAGAACATAAAATAAAGTGTGCYGTCCAGTACCGTAGGGTTTACAGCCTATATTATCCTATGAACTTTTTSCATATTCCGGATTTTTTGGTCTCAGAGCATTACCAAGCAGTTCGGACTCAATCTGTGAATCTGGCTGTAGTTTTACGGTTGATGCCTGAGGTTGCAGGGCTGTTACAGTGAGACCAGGAGAGCTTGAGCCCTATTCTTCGTAACTACATTAACTGCATGAAAAGCGAATGTGTTGTTCCATTGTTAAAGAGGAAGAAAAAACCCTGATACAAATGCTATATTTTCTAGTATTTAAATAATTTTACATCAAGCTAATTAGTACATGTTCCTGAAAATTCTTAAGYGGCAAGTCCCCAAAACATGGCATTTTTGACACAAAAGAAGACACTGAAACCATGTTTTGAGGCCACCATGAAGTTCAACTTTATTTTGGGATCCGTGACCACTGTCCCCTTGGTAGCTGGGGCATAGTTGTCCTGTGGGAATAGATCGGAGTTTCTCTTGACAAGGAGCTTGCAGCGAAGTTTGTGCTGATGAGGCATGAAGGCAAGGCAGGAGTTTTCTAAGCTGGAGGCACCTGAGTGCGGATATGAGAATGAGAAACCAGAGAAGGTATTCGCTGCTGTCTGATGAGGTAGGAAATGAAGAACAGAGCCAGAGCGACTCTGTTCCCTTTACAGCGTGCCAGAGATCTGCCACGGCATCCTGCTGAACTGCACACATTGAAGGTGACCAATGTAGGATCTTCATCTGCGTCTAGTGGTGTTCTGTGACTGCTAACAGGTGTGGGTTGATGCAAGAAAGYTGGATAATGCACATTATTTGCTCTGAAGTAAGACAGGAGCGCRCTGCCAAGCACCCCGACCAGGTTTTCCTAGGGCCAAGGCACGTACCTTGTTTCACCACACAGTGGGGATTTCAGTTCGCTGAGTAGCGATCATCATTTTCCCCCTCCTTCTCAGACCTCCTCCTTCTCTCTTCTGTTTTTGGTGGTGTGTCTGTGGCTCTGCGAGTTTCTGTCATAACCAGATTTCCGCGAGTGGTTTACACAGTCCCTCACCACTACAGATCCGGCACACAATATATACCCCAGTGCARCTTTGCAATGTGTATCTCTGTCTTGACCCCTTGGCAGACTTAGACAGAACGGATTCAAGTTCTGGGGGCCTCCAACATCCTTCCACCGCTCATCAGAAATAGAGAACTTKCATATTTCATGTGCCAAAAGAAGCAGGAAGGGTAAACACCTGAAGATCGTAGGATAAGATCTTAAAAATTATGCTGCGGGCAAGGAGAAAGATTTGAAGAGAGCAGTTACATGGTCCAAAGGGCAAGCATGATTTGGATACGCTGAATGAACAAGCTAGATGAGATGAGAAAGCAGGAGGCAGAGATAACGAAGGCATGGGCATGCTTAAGGAAAAGAGTAGTAAAGGAGGATAAACTTCATGCCAAAAGTGAGTCTGTTTTTTTATATTTTGAGTGTGAATTTATTTCATGCAGTCACATATGCAGTAAATGTTAGCCTAGACTGCAGCATTCGTTTCATATTTTTTAACCTCTTCAAGAAAATAATATATACATAAATAATACAGAATATACATACAGTACAATCTCTTTGCTTCTTGAGATTTTAAACTCTTTTTCTTGAATATAAAAAGCACAGTGTACAGAATCTACAACTAAAGCAACTACACACAGCTTTAAAGTTATAAAGGATGATGAGCTTAAAAAAGGTTAGTGACAAACTGGCAGTTTAATAGACGTTTAAGATTTTTCTTGCACTTCAGCGGAGAAGTGTTATGAATATTGATGTATCTCTCTGGAGAGTGGCAAAGAAGATTCTTACTACGAGAGTCCGAAAGAAAGGAGAMGGCAGCTTGTTGTGTGGCATGCATAAGCACTGCAAGGTACGAATACATTACTGTTGACAGACAGCAAATAGAGGGAGGCAGGTATGTGTTGCTCTTCAAGTGATGCCTGTCATCAAAGCCTGGACTGCTTTACATTATTGTACAGTGTTTATTGCTAAAGGGAAGCGCCCCAATTTTAATATCAGCACTTTGTCTGAAGAGTCCCGCACACCTGTTTTGGGGGAGAAGCAACATTGATTCATGCGGGAAAGGCAGAAGTGACTAACACTGAAACAGAATAAGGAAAAAAAAGATAAAAACAATGGACTCTTAGTGTTCCTTTTTCAGGAAGAGCTCTGTGTATGATGCAATTGATACAAAATCAATGCATTTGTGACAATGAATTAAAAATGAGAAGTGGAACAAAATAAACTTGCTGTTGTTAAAATCACACTGCAAATACTGTGTTCCTCATTAAATGCCACGTTATGCTGGCACTGTTTGGAACAATGTTGCTTGCGCATTAAGGGCTGTGTGGCTTCTTCATCAGCTAACATAAAATGCAGAGAGAGACAAAATCCTGGTGTGACAGAGGCCTGTGATGTGCTGGGTTGGTCTGCTACGATGATGCCCTGAGGAACTGGCAGCAGTATCAGACACAGCCAAAACACTCAGGTTCAGTACAGATCTTTAAGCTGTGGTGGAAGATTGGCCCACTTCAAATCTCCACATTTTTCTCAGCACATACATTTTAAGATGCCCAAATGGCTGTTTTCTTAGATGTTGTTGCCCAACATGATTTTCTTACTTCTAACCCACAGAGAAGTTCCTTTTTAAAGCAAACTAAAGTTATGTCCTTAACTATTTAAACTTCCCTGACAATCCTGATAAAATCACTACACTAGATAATTGCCACAGTGATCCTTGTTCAATCATTTTGAGTCTGAGCTTCACTACATTCTTTCTATGAATTGTCTTCAAAATTCCATTTTTATTATGACCTGTTCCCCGAGTTCAGTATTTACTCGTGCAATTTTCTAAATCTTCTTTTAAAATTATTAGCTTAGCTTTCAATGTTGCTGATAGGTGATGATGCAGAATATGTATTTTAGCTTAAATTTTAAAAATTCTGTGGTGTTCCCTCAGCTACGAAACAGAAGAGAGAAGAAAGGTTGATTCACATTCCATGTCTTGTCATTGCATTTTCTGCTCTATCATACATTTATTTTTTCACTTTTCTTTATCTAGCTAATTCTAAACTTTTATAAATCTCTATCATATTTAATCAATGCATAAATGAAGGTTACTCTGGGGTTAAGAGCACAGAAATCAATGTGCTTTGCTGCTTCCAGATTCTACCAACTCAGAAGTAGAAATCAGGGCTTGTGGTTTGAGATCCTACTTGCTAAAGTGGACCCAACTTGACATAAGCAATTTATGAACAGAAAATAACTGAAATAAGTAATGAATTTTGGAAAACCACAAATGGATCTTTAGCAATTTGCACACGTATGCAGAAGCTAAAAATAATGAACGCATTTTAGAAATAATTATTCACTCAGCTCTAGTCTTCTATCTTCCATGGATCTAATGAATATTTTTCACAAAATGGTCACTTAGCTAATTTCATTAAGGTCTTCCTAGAGCCTGTCAGTGAGCAAATTTGGTGCTTCCTCGTTCACATCTTCTTAATTGTTAATAAATAGATTGAAAATAGCAATTTTATTGTAATACTACTTGACAAATTTCCACTATAAACCATTTTCCATGTTTGCCAGTTATTCCTACATGCTTCCCACCTTGCAGTGGAAGATGAATTGTCAACAAGCTCCTACAACAGATTTATCAAAATGCTGCAGAAATTTTTTAAAACAAATTGCAATTGCTGTTTCCTTGCATTTCCTGAACTCCTGGACATATTAGAAAAGCATTAGTCATTCTATGAGAGCCTCTCTGGTTTCATTATGCTATTTTTAATTAGTGTCTACAATCGAGCTAAGGCTGAGTCATCTTCTGGCCTCTTCCAGAGTCGCCCCGCAGCGGGGTGGCAGCAGCGCGGCTCGCAAACCCACGCTGCATCAGGGGCTCGTTCTCACTCCTGCGGCAGCTCTGAYGCTCCTGAAGCACCTATTGCCATAGCACCCGTTAGCGACAAATGCTTGTTCTTACCCTGTGGTCGGATAAAGTAGTACGGGAAGTTGCTAGTGCAATGTTACTATAAAAAAAGACAGCACAGGGAGCTTGTAATTGCTCCCAGACCAAGGTATATATCCAAGAAACTCCATTTTTGTTTTGTTTTTAGTGTAAAAAAAGATCCTTGTGTGAATATTGGAATAATTATACACRTGTAAGGCATTCAAGTATATTTAACATCACTGTGCTAGCACCATGCTGTAACCTCACAATTATAAATAGAAAATATTCAGGCTTGCAGTTCCACTGTCAGGCAAGAAATTGGAGGGGGGGRAAAAAGGAAAGAAAAGAAAAGCCGTTTCTTGTTTCTTCTTTCAGAAGCTAGAGAAAAGAGTCCCCAAACTTTTCTTTGTCCTACCTGGTTTTCCTGTAGTGGCAGGCACTGCCCCACTTCAACGTATTTCTGAAATGAACCCTACAAACTGAGATGCACTAATTAATTATCAGGTTGTACCTTGGTTTTTTATAAAATGCAGGTATTTCCTGTATTAAATGGCATTTAACTGGTTCAAATCAGCCTGAAATCAGAACATCCCGAAGTTCAGAAAAGATATAATAGTTATATCATTGCTTAAGTTTCAAGTCTTTTTTTCAGACTGCTATTCAATCAGTATTAAGGACACTTCTTTCTTGATATGTTCCAGTAAAAAAAAATGTTTTGCTGATCTAAAAATATTTTTGGTGGACTTTAACTCCCTATTTTAGTGAAAAGCTTCATTGTTGAAGCATTTGTTACAGATGGAGGGAAACCGCACATTATTGGTTCTGCTACAGATCAGATAAAGACTGTAAAATACTACAAGTATTGTTAATATTGTATTAATTGTATTAACTATGAGACAAGTTGGTGAAGAAAGCAAAGCTTATCCTTTGACTTCTGGACAGGAGGTGCTGACAGCATTTGTTTGAATTCGTTAAATAAATGCCTTATTTGCTGGAAGAGTATGGAGCCTGGTACGTASTGCTGGGCTTTGTGTGAAGCCTGCACACGTTTGTGTCTATATTGTGCCTCTCTTCTCCTCTCAAGCAATGCTTCACTTCCGAACATCCCTCTGCGGTATGGAAGCCAGTATTACTCGCTTGCATTTCTCTCTGTTTGGGGATAATGCGTTCCTCCTCCTTCGTTTCTGCTGCTTCTGTGTCTTTATTTTTCAGTACTTAGTCACTGGCAGGTGGGTGTGAGTTTGAATGTTCCTTAAAAGTCATTGATTTCTCAGCTGATCGTAGAGCCTGCTCAGATGAGCCTAAGCTGCAGGAAGGAACTATGTGCTTTGCCGCCAAGGTCCTACGTCATCGAGAGCTTGACTGTCACACCACGAGGATGCAGCGAAGTGCCCCAAATTCTGGTGGGAGCGTCAGAGGGGAAAATCCACGTGGAAACACTGTTGAGAAAGCAGAATTGCACAGGTGGCTTCCCTGAACGCCAGCAGAACAGCAGATGCACCAAGGACAAAGCCACTCCTAAACCGTCACGGTTGGGGCATTCATAAGAAGCAATTGTTTCAGATTTCCACAGACACAAAAACTAGGGAGCAGCTGTCTCCAAAACCAGATTCAACTCAAAAACAGCTAGATCTTTGAAAGACACCAGCACTAAAGCCTGGGGTCCTAAAGGTTTAGGATCCRTTGGAGGTAGATTAATAGAAAATATTGAAAAAAAAAAGATAAAGAATACAGCAGATCTGCCCAAAGACAAACAGCATTTTAGGAGGAGCTGAAGTGGGAATAAAAAAAAAAAATCTGAATTTAATTTCTGCTGGGAACTGCCTCCCTTACTCATGGTCAGAAAAAAATAGCTGAAGAGGTGGCTAGGGGTCAAAGGAAGTAAGACAGTGAGAATGAAACTCTGTGGAAAAATACTGAAGCTTTAATTGCTAAATTTGGCTTGGCTTGGATATATCTAGGAAGTTAATCCTATTGGATGTTGGCTATATTTGGATATTGGTTAGTTATCAGAGGTATGTGTGTGTGCAGAATATGGTATTTTCTGCAGCTTTCTTCAGCCAACTGTACGCTAGGAATGGGTAATTTATCACATTATAAGGCTGATGTTTTGCTCAGTGTAAAGGTGACACTCTCCCTTGCAGGATATCCAAACTAACACTGCCAGCCAACAGTCATCTTATTAATCTGCCTCCTAGGCTTTAAAAAAAATGTTTCAGAAGTGTATGAAATATTTCTGATGTTAAGGTAATAACTTACAACAGTATATCCAGTACGCGTATCAGTTTCCACTGCCAGAATCTGTGAAAGGCATCCGTCTTCAGTAAGTAACAAGTATACGACCTGTTTTTCTTTTTCCTCGCTGAATATCTGATAGATTAATGCTGCCTTTCTGGGCGAACTCCTTAGTGTCTACGAAGCAAGACACAGACTGCATTATTACTCTTCTTGGTTCCTCTGCTTACAACCAGCCTTTGATTCCCAACGATTCCTTACTTATTTGATTGCCCCCTTCTGAACGTCACCAAAACTCCAGAAGCTCAAACCAATCAAATGTTGCATGGCTTCGAAGGTCTTGATTTAGTACGGTTAGCAAAGAAGAAATAATACTCAGCTGAACTGAGCTACACCTGTAGCACATGAGGGTTAACCAGAAATAGAAGAAGCTGTATCAACTCTAGTTTAAAAGGCCGGCTTGCTGAGATGCAGTACATCATCTCTTGAAAGTTAGGGAGCTGGAAAATGARAGGTATGTGGTGCTATGCCACAGACAGTTCAGCTTACCTGTTTCGATAACAGTGTACCTACAGTGCTGTGGTGACAATGGATTTTTAAATGTGCATGTGGGTCGTTGTTGAGGTCATGAGTGGTTTGTGAGGAGAAAAAGTACAAATTCATTAATACTGGCAGCAACATCTTTGCCTTGTTTGGCTCTGAAATAAGCAATAATTCTAACAGCACGATATATGCAGAAGCTTGAGGTCCATGGATGATGCTTAGTACCTATAGCAAGATAAGTTAAATTTGGGGGTTTTTTTTTGGACACTACAATTGGTTGTACTATGCAAAGATGCTAAAGTGGATAACAGACCAAGTTAGACCTCAGCATGAACTTTTGTGACAGTCAAGGAGATGTCACACTGGAAAAATCTCGCCTTCTGGTGCTGGAAACACTGGGCTTTGCATTCTGATGCTTTGAAATTTCCTCATGTGAGTAGAGAACCTTGCGCAATGGGGAATGCCCACCCTTAACAAGGCTGCAGCATTCAGCTCAGTGTATAAGTCACCCCACAGGCAACCAGCAGCTAGTTCCTCTCGCCAAGCTCCCCAGCAGCCTTGGCCTCCAGGGTGTCGAAGCATCTCTGCCATGCTTCAAGGACTGGGCTCACCGGAGGAGTTGGTGGTGGGATCACCACCTCCTTCCCCACGCTTCCAATGGTACACAGTACCTGGGGCTCTCCAAGGACCTGCCTGGAAGTCTCCTCTGTCACTGAAACCAAACTCCCCGATCTGTGATGAGTGCCCTGACCAAAGGAGCTTTTTGTTATTGCCCACCAAGTAGCCCACTGACCAYATCCAGCCCCCGAGATGCCTCTCTCCAAGCTGCTATCTTTTTTTCCAGAGGAAGTAGCTGCCATTTGAGTGGCAAATGCTGCTGGCACAACCCGCCTTGCTCACTGCATGAGGGATCAGTGGTGCAGGGAAGGGGTCTRTGCCACAGTGGGGGCTCTATTTCCCACTGCTGGAGCAGCGCGCAACCACGCAGGAGGGCAAATTTGCAGCCAGGAGGGGGTGGCTGAAGAGGGGTGGGTTATTTCCATTGCCTGACTGAACGATTGCCATTAGTATTCCTGCTGCCGAGGCGCAGGGRCTCCAGCTAAGACGGGAGGCCTTTGACAGCAGGCTTTTGTACGAAGCAGTAACGAGCCGTCACAGCCCTGCTGCAACCACGGGAAGCAGGAGTGAAGCTCAGAAGAGGACTGCGGGGCTCTGAACCCCCAAGAAGAGGTAGCGGTTGAGGGAGAGGTTGCACGCAAACTGGATTAGTGAACTTTAAACCGTCACGCGTTTTGCTGTTGCAGCTGTGTGTGGCTGTTGTTGCGGTCCCCCGTAACGCCTGCCGGCCCTGGTTAGCATCCCTCCAGGACTGTATAATCACAGAGCCCAGCCTGGCCCCACGGGAATTACGACTCATGATCTGCCACTTAGGAAGGGAGGAGAATGACGGAAGCAACCAGATGTATGCTGTTTTATCCATACGTGTGGCATACTTTGGGGTCTACGTTTTCAGTTTCATTTTCATTCCGTAAGCATTGGTGCCCCATTTTAACACTGAGCCTGGCCATTATAAACCGGCTCTTCAAGTGGTGTCATTGATTTAGATCTCATTGAATAGAAGAAAATAACAGCTTAGGTTAGGTTACTGTAAGCTGGGCTGTCTGAGGGGCAAATTTACATTTAGATGGAGCCTCTTCACATCTTCCCTAAGTAATTGTAAACTCTCCTGTGCCTCAGCCCTAGAAAGGAATTTGGGAGCCCTGCACTGCCAGACTCTGCCTGATGCTTTGTAAAATGTTTGATAGCTAATCTAAATAGTCGGGCTTAGCATCTACTTTTCATAATTATTTGTGCAAGTACAACTTGGTTATCAAATGTCTGCATGTATCGGACAAAGGGCATCAGCATTGCCAAAACAAATTTGTTGTAAAAGTGTTACGTCTGATTATTCRTATTATTCAACCACCACCCAGACGTCCTATTATGTTGAGAGCTGCACAAGCGTGCAAGGAACTGCTCCACCACCAGGGATGTATGACTAATTTAAGATAAGCAACAACAATTGAACATTAGAAGCAAATAAAAAGAATGGGAGAGAATTAGGGTAAGTGTGAGAGACAGACTGTGGCAGCCCACTCCTGTGTGAACCACTAGTGAGTTTTATATGAAGGAAAAATGGTTTGATATAAATAAATAAGAAATATGATAGCAGTAGTCCTTACTGGGCATTTGCCTAGCCCAGCGGAGATTTCTGTGGTATGTACTTAGCTTTCATATTAGGGTCTTATCCTCATTCACGCCATTTACAACACTTTGTTGGGGATCTCCAAATGGCATTACAGAGACAGCAGAGGACAAGGGAACACAGCCAAAACACTACAGCTGGGCTCATACCATAAAAATTTGCCATCTGTATCCAGCTCGGCACATGCCCAGCACGGGTTACTGATACTGCATTTCTTTGTTAATAWACTCTTTACACTGCTAGAGCAATGTAAAGGGCTCTTAGTGAGACTGAGCATTGGTCGTGTGTTTTGCTGTCTTACGTTTTCAGTTCCACTGCAATTTTGTTTGAGTGTCAATGTAAATAAAACACTTGCTATGATGCCTGGTTGAACTGATGCTGCCTCTGAATGCAAAGGATAACAAACCTCGTTGCATACTTCAGTGAGAGGAAGACACACAGAACACAAGGATAAATGTTTACAGAGGTATCTGCTTGCTGGTCCCCTTTCTAGTCTCAGGCTGCCCTGCCAGGTCTTGGGCCTTTAGTTATTCTGAAGCTCAACTCTGTATTTATCCAGGGCACCTTCACAGTAAGTCTGGCTGAGCTTAGRTCCTCCTTGTCTTTGTCTTTAGGAACTTACGGCTAATGATGCACAGTGATATAACAAAACATCTTAAAAATAAAGCATTTCATAGCAGAARGAAAGCATTTAGTGAAAAAAAGGGTCATAAAACAAAAAAATCTCTATGCATGTATTCACAATGTAAGACTTACAAGGTAACCTAAGCAAAGTGGACTCTGCCAGGCACTCAAGTGTCACAGATTAATTCCCCCCGATAATTCTCAGGCTTTTGTGAACGCGCTCTTTTCTCAACCTTCCTAAGTCTTTTCCCCTCTGGTGTAAAGAAGCCTGGCACTGTCTCTCAACTATTGTTCGTGGAAAAGTGGCTTATCTTGAGCCATTCTTTTTCCTTTCGAATTGAACTTTTGTGTTCATGGAGCAACTACGTCAAAACAGAGTACTCATAAATTATGGCAGAGCAGTTCCTCTTCCATCACAGGATTTAAAAACATTAAAAATCTAGTAGATGAAGCTGGAATTCCTGTCTATTCTTGAAGGTTATGACAAAAAGCAAGTGAGAGCAGCAACATACTAGAGCAAAACAACCTTTCTTATATGTCATCTAGGGTGACATGTATAATAATTAATATTTCTTAGAATGAAATACATCATCTCTTTCACTCCAGAATTTTGGAAAAGGAGGATTTTTTTTTGTATAACGGGTTGTGAAACAAACCAAGAACGCAACAGCTTAGTAGAAAAAGACTGATATATGTGGTAGTCTGACATAAATGCCATGGCATTAAAACATAACAAGAGTGTATATTTTATAAGCCGTTCTTCTAGGTGGAAGTCTAACAGAGCTGCTTCATCTTGCTGCTGTAGAATGGTTATCTCATGCAGTTAGCAGTCAATTGCTAGCACTGCACACTGAGGGGGCAAATGTGGCTTACACATAAAAGCAGGTTTGTTGTGTTTCCCTTCCCTTAGTGTAAATGTTAAAGGTGTTGGCCCCGCACAGTCCTTCTCATATCTGCACAGACAGGCAGTGGCAAATGCAATCTTTGCCACACTGCTCAAAAATATTTTGCCATGTGACCTGAAAGGAGCATTTGGACGAGGGAACTAAACTTGCCAGCAGTGGTTCCAACCAGGAAAAACTGTAAGCTGTAGCAGAAGCTAAATTTGTCAAAAGAAAAAATATATATTTATCTCCCCACTCTGTGGCACAGTCTGCTCCCACCCCAACCATGTGTGGAAGGACCATGCCACTTTCTTGGGGTGACCGACCCGCCGGTGGGGGATGTGAGTGGCCCCCAGCTCCTCAGCCCTGGGGCCGGGGCTTTCGCCAAGGCACCAGAGTCCTCGCAGGCGTCAGGTGCTGAGCGTCACCACTGGGACACAAGTAGCTCCTGAAGGGCCGGTGGTTGCTGAAAGCCTGTCATCAGGCGAGCTCGCAGGGCTGGTACTTCCCACACCAGCTACCCAGGGAGGTCTGAAGAGCTGCTCCTAACTTCTGGAGACCTGTAATACAGTTCTGATTTGAATAATTTTTCACCACTACAGCCTTTACAAATAATGACTACATGTTGCATACTAATAGGGCAGCATCTGTGTTGCTATTCAGCGGCATAAATCAGTTTTGCCCACTCAAACTTCTTGTTTACTGAGACAGGGAGTCCCAGGATACCAGCACTGTCCCAGTTCTTCCCAGAGAGGCCAACCTGGGTCGTTTTCGGTGGCCCAATGTATTGGACCTGGCTGCCACCCTGAGAACTGGATCTGAACCCTTTTACTGACCTTACCTCAGCCCACCGTGACCGTTTTCATGATGGTAGCCCTCAGGCTTTATCAGTCCCAAGGGCTTTTGCCTTTCAGGGACATACTTCGCACCCAGACGAGCAGGGTGGGAGACCCTGAGCACCTCTGGGTGCTGGCACACTGTCTGCCCCCCCCCCATACCCCCTTGGACTGCATTTCCCTCCAGTGAATTAAGCCTCCCAATGACCTTATGAGATAAGTATGCATTTACCATCTCTGTGTGACAAGATAAACGCGAGGGAGCCACCGCAGCTTGTCCAAGGTCTCGCTGTGCCTCAGTGGAGGAGTCAGAAACATCCTGACTGTTGTCGCTGTGCGTTACCCAGTCAGGCTATGCCTCTTTCCCACGCTTTAGCCTCTCCTCCCTTTCATTTATTCCTCGGGTGGTTTGCGCATTTAAAGGCTGTAATTTCATACCCCCGTGCTCCAGCAGGATGGGTCCGTGCCTTTTGTAGTTTAGCCACAGCCAAGAACTTGCTGATTCCCTCGGATACTCAGCCCTGCCTCTGGGTGAACCTGTGCCTGCCTTGAGCAAAGGGATAACGCAGCGGCTCTTGTTTTGTTGCTGCAAATCTCTGGAGAGAGGGTTTTCGTGGAGTCTTAGCTTGGGGAGAAAAAAAAAGGTGGTTGGGGGGGGGAGGATCAACACGCAACGCTATACAGCTCGTGGCTGGGAAATTAAGATGCTCCCCCCAGATCGGGCTTCCTTACGGGAAGCGAGTGGCAGAGGCGCCCCTACGAGGCGGCGTGCGGGGAGCTGGAGGAAAGTAGTTTGCAGGGAGGGCGGCTTGGCTGGCTGACAGAGGGGGCGGATCCTGCGCACAGGCGGGCAGCGCCGCGCCGGAGCGGCCCCGGCAGCGGCGGGGCTATTTCAGGAGGCGGCGGCGGAGGCGGCGGCGGCCGGGGCCGGGGCCGCGGCACCGGGCAGCCATGGGGCTGGCCGCGCCGGCGGGCTGAGCCGGGCTGGCGGGGGCGGCCGGGAAGGACTCCTCTGCGTGGGGTTCAAGGGAAAGGGACTCGGGTGGGATTTTATTTTTTTTTCTGGGCTGCATCACAACTTGAGCCGCATCGAGCCGAGCCAGGCAGAGCGGGGAGCGGGAGGGGAAGGCGAGGGAGGAGGAGAAGCTGCCGCCGAGGGACTGGGATTCGTTTTATTGAAACAAATCAGTGCTCGGGAGAGAGCGAGCGAGCGAGCGAGCGAGGGGGAGGAGGGGGAGGGCAGGACGAGGGGGATCGGGAAAGAAAAGTGTGAGGGCTGTGGCTGGGAGAAGCAGAAGTGATGAGAGAGCAACCGGGGAGGCTGGAGGAGGCTGCTCGTGCTGCCGCTACCGCGCTCCGCCGGCACCGCCGCTCCTGCCGCCGCCGGGCGCCCCCGCGGCCGCGGCGTCCCCGGCCCGCGCCATGGAGGCGCTGAAC
>NW_028186734.1:324059-331304 GCF_003343005.1 Rhea americana | reverse complement strand
GCGGGGAGCCGCCGCGGGCGGCGCGGGAGGAGCTGCAGCGGGAGATGGAGGAGCTGCGCTCGGAGAACGAGTACCTCAAGGTGAGGCCCGGCGGCGGCGGCGGCGCCCCGCGCGGGGAGGCTGGGCGCGGGCGGTGCGGGCGGTGCGGGAGGGGCGCTGCCTCCGCCAGACTCGCTCCGGAGCGGAGGGGACGCGCTGCTGCTGCCTGCCGAGACCTCACTTTCCGGGGACCGTTTCCCTCAACGTCGCCGTTAAAGCCAAAAAAAGAAAAGAAAAAAAAACCGTTTGATTTTGATACGGGAAAGATGACAGTAGCGTCTCGCGCGTTTATTGTGCTGTGTTGTCACTGGCAAGCCGAGCCGCTCCTCGTGGAGTACCCGCAGAGTAACACTAGCAGCGGTGAAAGGAGTCTCGGCGCTGCGGTACAGGTGGAAAAGCGTGTATGTGTGCATGCATCCGCCGAGGAAACAGGAGAGCTAAATCCGGGAGGGCGCCGAGCTGGTGTGACCTGCAGAAACCTTTGGTTGGACTAGCGCTTACAATATGATCTTTTGGCATAGCCAAGAGGCTGCATCCATAAAGATCTATAAATAAAATAAACTGAGCTAATCGGGTAACCACAGATACTGTACYGCTTGACTCCGCCACCGGTGAGGACAAGCTTTGTGCCCTGACACTACAAACACTGTTTTTTCTCAAGCAAAATGACTGTGGACGTGCAAGGGAGTCCTGCTAGAGTAAGGACCGGAGTTTCGTAACCTTGGGAGAGAGGAGGATGGTGAAGAGGTGAACTAGGCTTGTTAAGCAGTTTTGGCTGGGAGACAAGAAATAATGTTCAGCATAGCGAAAGGTTAACAGCAGGGGTGCTGTAAGGTTCTTTGCTGTCTGSTGCTGCTTCGTGAACTGGAATAAGGAGTGAGGAATGATACAGCAGATTTTTCAGATGATACTAGGTTTTTGTTTGTTTGTTTGTTTATCTCAAGTCCAGCCAAGATTGGCCAGAACACCATAGGCAGCTTAACCAGGGAAGGTGAATGGGTAAAAAGGGAAGGGATAGGATGGGAAATAAATCTCAGTATTGAAAAGTCAAAGCATTCTGAGGGAGAAAAAAAGGCTGAATATGTACTTTTCTAGGTTTTAAATGCGTTGCATTAACTCAGGAGTATCACAACGGAAAGAGCAATGCTTAGTATGCAACTGCAGGTAATATTAGATTGCTTTAGAAACTGAGTGGAGAAAAAGCAAAGAAAACATGATGGTGTTTTATAGGTCCATAGCCACTATATGTGCTGGAATACTGTGGGCAGTGCTGGTCATCTAGAAAAGGATAATGCAAAATTTGAGCAATAAAACTATCGAGGCATAGCAAAGCTCTTACAACATTCACACTGCGTGGAAGACTCTGAARTATATTAGAGAAGTGCAATAAAAGTCTATAAAAAAATGGACAGTACAGAGAACCTGTTTCAGAAGTTTGTTTACATGAGAGAAACAAGAGGACATGTAAAGAAATTCAGACTTGATGAAAGGATTGTTTTTACAAGTAGTTAAACTGCATTGATCTTCGGGACCAAAAGCCTAGTAATATCCAGAAAAGGAACTGGCTATCATTTTGGATAACAGGATTTGCAGAGTTATAGTGTTTAACTTTGTGAAGTTGATGATGAACTTGATGAAGTTGACCATTATGAAAAATGCATTAAGCCTCCTGTTTCATGTCCAAGATACATTCTAACTATGGAAATGTGAAGAAAGGAGTTGATGTTGGGGAGGCCATTATCTGCCTACTTTGAGTTTCCATGCCCATTCTTCTGCCTTGTCTTGGACAGGCCWCCGAGAGTGTGGGAGCTTTGGTACGTAATGACCAAGAGATTGGATTGGCAAGTAAAGAACTTTATTCTGCATTATTTCAAAGTTGTTGCCCTGTGTGACAGTGTCTTCAAGTCTTTCACCTTAATGGTGAAATGAACACATGGGTAATGGATGATGGACACATCACCTCCAGCCATTGTGTCCCAGCACTGCTCTATTTTGGTTTGGACAGTAACTTCTTCAGGCCTACAAGTCTGAAGGGAGTGAGTGTATGTCACATATGTATGTATATGTGTGTATGTATATCTATATGTGTGTATGTATGTATGTGTGTACACACACACACACACATGCACACCCTTTCTCTCCTTGACCACCTGTGCTCATAGAGTTTGGAGGTTCTGTTCCTCTGYCAGACTGGTTAGAATCAGCCTCATAGTTCAGAATTTACCAGGAGAACAGTGGCATAATTCTCAAACTTTCCTTTCCTAGGTAAATCCATCTAAAAACACTTCTCTAGTTTTCTGAAAGTGAAAACTGCAGCATTGCACGAGTTGTTCCCTTGTGCCTTTGTTCCTTGTTTTTCTGAGATGCTGTCCTCTGCTTTGGTGGAGGCTTTGTTTCTCCATTAACTGGAGGTGCTTAGGCAATTATGGGGAAGCTGTCAGCCGTAAATAGACAAATGGTTAGATAAATCCCCAAAGAAACTGTTAATTTCTTGAGCATGTCCATATGCTGAATTTTCTGATTTTCACTACTCCTTTTCCCTCCCAGCACCTGGAATGGTGCACATAATTTTAAGGGTCATTTTGGGGAAATTTATCTTTCATATAGCAAGTTACAGGATATAGGATAGGATATACACATATGGCACTCAGACTTGCTTAGTGCTAAAGATTGCTGAAAATTGAAGGGTTACTAGAACAAACCCTTCTAGCTCATTTATCTGTAATCATTTATCTTTATTTGTAATCAAGGCATACTAGAAAGTCTCCCAAAGTGCTCCATGAAAGCCTTTGCAGAGCAAACTGTTGATGCTGCACATGTTTAAGACTTAATACTATGAGCTAGATCTCAAACTGGTACAAAGTTACCAGCTTATGTAGCTCCAGTGACTCTGTCATTTTACCCTGCATGAGGCTTTGGCTCTGGAAGTACTGAACTGTCCATAAAGATAAGCGTGTACATGAAATGTCTCAGGGTCAGTGTTTACAGTGTAAAGTCTCTCTTTTACTGCCTCTGTGACATACTGCCTCCTTTTACTGCCTCCTTGATTTCACATCTGTGTATTTCTTATATAATCTTATTTTGGCTGCCTCTGCGGGGAGACTGTAATAGTAGAGTAGCATTTATAAGATATCATTTACTTTTTGAGGTCAAACAACATGAAATTATGTCATGGTGGCTGACTCTGAAGCTGGAAGGTCATCAGTAAATTCTAGTAGAAGATTAAAATTTTAGTTATTGCTAGTCAGTCCTATTTATAATAGCAAAATACTGCCTACACAAATGACTATTTTTCAGGATTACTTTTAAGTCTGGAGCACATGGAAAACCATCATGCCTTATGCAAGTCCCAGGGAACTTTGAAAGAAGCTCTTTAAGGCATAGATCCCTCTAACACATATGGGAATATAAGGAAAGGCCCCAAATTTTAACAATTAAAAAGATTCTTGCTTTATCTTGGCATATGTTTAATTTATATTGTTTCAATTAAGTAAACGCATTAATAGAAACAGAAGTGGTATTTTAGTCATGAAATATAAAATTGACACATGCCCCTTTTCTTTTTTCGTCCTTCATAGACGCGGTGTAGAAAACCCTTCTGCATGAAGCCTAGTGCTTCTTGCTGTCCTTAAAATATAACTGATATTTCCTTAACTTTGCTTTACCGGGTGTTTTCTTTGYGAGTGTGTTGGTATAAGTTCAACATACTCTAAGTGCTGCTACAGTGTAGACTAGCACAAAAATATATTCTAAGATATCCTAGATTTCTTAGATTATCGTCTTTCTTTGCCTTTATTCATTCTTTATTAATTTTCATCATGATATATCCTGGGCATAAATGGAATAAGAGGCCACTCCAGGCCCTTTATTCCACTCTGATACCATCTAAATGATGTTCATTTTTATTTCAAATGATGGTGTATGTCATATGAGGTTATATTTCATTTCTCAGCTGCCTTTAAACTGCTGGCTATGCAGCGCAGAGGACAGCAGTGTGGCACCGGCCAGGCCATAACTCTGCCGGTGTGAACTGCTCCAGGAGAGGAAGTGCGTTGCAACGAGAGTAGGACTAATGCTCGAGTGAAGCATAAAGCTGCCAGATGCTGGGCGCGCTCTCGTATCCTGCAAAACTCAAGGCCGCCCCCAAATAAATAGGTGCTTATGATTTTGTGATTTTTGAGATTTCTCATCTTACTTTGCGCTGGCAGCATTTGGTCCGGTAAAGGCACGCAAGCTGCAGGCAAGGTTTGAAGATCAGTGTGAGACTTTTGAAGTAGTTTGGTTCAAGAGCTTGGGGGAGAGCTTGCAGTTCATTAACACATTTTGCAAAAGTCAGAGAGGTTGGTGGTTCCTTTATTCTCAACCAAAGCCTTGTCGAGCATGTTTATCTCTACTGCAATTCTGCTGAAGTAGGTAATGTGGCGTGGAGATGTGCTTGTTCCGTAGCGGTAATGTCATCTCTTACATAAAAACAGTTTGAAGTATTCAAAATATGAAAACAGAGATAACATAAACTGTAGTTCATGAATGTTAGACTTATCAAGGAGTAGCTACAACTTCTGGTTCGGCCCTAGTACAACAGCAGTTACCCACTGTAACTTCTCTTCTTCCTCCCTTCCTCAGTTTCCGCTCATTTGATTTAACATATACTAAGCAACCTTTTATTTAGAAAAATGTTGACATATTTTATGAATATGGCTTTGGGATAAATTAAAAACTACTTAGTTTTTTACATAGACGATTGAATTTCATCCTTTATTTGTGCTTGCTATACAAATTATTGGTTTTGTATGCTTTTGTCTGYCTAGTTTGCAGATGTTACCAAGCTATATATAACATCTTGACATTGATGTTTTTTAATTCAATAGAACCTAAAAACTTTCAACTTGACATTATATGTGATTGTAAATTCATAGTCAAGGATTCAGTATACATCCATCATTTATGCTATTTTTTGTATGTAATTTCTTCCTGATGGTCTTTCTTAAAATTTCCATCTTTTGAGTCATTTTTGAGGTCCAGTTTTTACTCTTTTATTCATGCTGAGTTAACAGCTGTTTCTACATTAGCCAAAAATTCAGCTCAGTATGGGCAGATCAGTGGGCTGGTCTAGACTCAGCTGGTGCTGAGGCCTTTGCTTCCGTACGTACATGAAGTTCAGGGCTTTCCTTTGGTGCCTTGAATGAAACATCCCCGTCATCCACGTGGTTCAGAGTTGTCCAGATGGCTCATCAGTAGTTCAGACTCACGTGTCCCCATTGGGGTGCATTCGGCACATGCTTGGACCATAGTTCTATATTTATTTTATTTCAAAAAGAATCCAGTTCGTGGGTACTGTGCGGGCTGAATGAGTGCCCAGGCGGGGGGGCATCTACTTTGAAACCTCACTACTGCTCTCAGCTGCAGTCTGTGTAGATGTAGGCGCAGCCAGTCAGTTGTGGAGGTATTCCTGTTCAATTCGGCAGGGACGACTCGTGTTAGTGTGGGGTATCCAGTAGAAGAGCTGCAGGACTGGACTTTTTTTTTAGAATCTCGATAAGGCAAATTCCTATAATTTATATTCCTATAATTTACCCTTAATTATATTTCATTATAAATTAAGTCAATAATATAAAAAAAAGTACAGCATCAGTAAAAGGTATTGATGGGATAATGGCTTCTCTTCTGAGAGGTGTGTCTTCATTTTGCACAGTACAGATGTGAAATTGCACCATCAGTGTGCACTTGGAGTGTGTAGAAATATAAGAAGCACACCYGCTTTCCCCTTTTGGCCTAGTCACCTTGGCTTAGTAGATGGACATGGAAACCATGATTCCTTAGGCCGTTGCTTTTCCACTGAAGTCTTGGGGGAACCTGCCGGTGGAGCAGCAGTTTAAGTGTGCCTCTGCATTCATACAGCCCCGCTGTGAACTCCGGTGAGCTGAGCCCCTCCGCTGAGATGATTCCCACTGGTCCCCATTTAGCTGGCCTTTGGGAAGTCAGTAGGGCCAAGTACCTGGAAGCACGAGCAGCTGGGCTTAGGAGGAGGAGCACGAGCACAGATCTAAAAAGAGCTACCAGTTAGGAAGTTGCTTTATCCCAACATTTCCATTTTTTTCCCTTCTGATCAAGGTGACATCTGGAAAGAAAAGCAGGTTAGCTTTTTCCTAAAGAATATTCTTTCTTCCAGGACTGTCTGCGTGGTACTGATCTTAAAGAGGTTAGTAATGGAATTACCATTAAATTAAAGGGGATCGAGAGGAGGCTCTCATCCTCTTCAGGAGCGTACAGTGAAGTGAAGCTTCTCACGGCTGCCCTTCACCTTGCAGTTGCCCGTGGGATCGTGGAGCAGGACCTCCCTTTTAAGGAAGGGAGCAGGCTCTCCTTTTTCAGGTGCCCGGAGGGAAGCCTGCTTTCTTACTTGCTTGTTTTAATTGCCATTATGTGCCTATGCTGATCGCTCCCTCCAGTTTTAAAGAAATCGGAAGTCCTCRGTATGAAACTCAACACCTCTTGAGAGAAAGAGCTTTAATTCTCCCTCACAGTGTTAATAATGATAAATAYGAATGAAGTCCGGGGTTGAGTTTAGCTAGTATTTCCAACTGCCTCACAGCCAAAACAGCTTGTTTTGCGAATTACTGAGTTTGATGGTTGTTAAAGTTCTGGCTCTGTTGCACTTACCCTTGATTTAGCTAATGACTGACATGTTTTCTTCTGAAGTGATAGGACTACCAGTATAGTAAGTTGGGCCATCAGAGTTTCAGCCGTAATTGCCACTTCCCTGGGTCTTTTCTCCCCGGCTCTGCAAATCGTCCTGCAAATCATCGCTTCCGTTATTCATTTCCTCTCCGGGGTTTTGAGTGAAACCCTTTCAGCTGGAGCGTGCAGCCAAGCCTCCCGGCCAGCCTCTCCAGCCCTGCGTTTGTGCCCAGGGGATCCCACCGGGAAGGCTGCAAGGCCAAGGAGGCGACTGCCAGAAGGAAGGGGTCCGTTCTCCTCCTGGTCTTGCGCTTCAGGCGGTTCCCGCGTTGCGTGCCGGCGCCTGCTTTCCGCCGCGCGCTGATTTGTGCCCTGCGCTCTGGTGCGCCCAGAGGAGCGGCTCCCGCGCGCTCACGCTCTGCTTTTACACAGCCTCTTGTCGATGGGTTTGCAGTATAACCCCACGCTAAAACTGGGAAAAAATAAAGCAGATTTTAGCCTATCTTCCTTTTTTTTTTTTTTTTTTTT
>NW_028186734.1:316041-324054 GCF_003343005.1 Rhea americana | reverse complement strand
ACATCACTTGAGAAGGGGAATTGGAGCTGTCCTGGATTTGTAGGTGCAGTCATAACAGCAATGACTTAGCAGATGCTCACGCAAGGTTTCAGCAACTGTAGCAGATGACTATTAGCTACGAAGGGGAATAAGCTGAGAAGAACCGGAAGCRTCGGCATCTTTGACACTGTTTTTTCGTACTGTATCCAGGGCAAGATTATGTCTTTTTGTAACGAGTAAAAGATAATGCTGGTATCCATAGCTGTGTGCTGTCATACAAAATCTGAACCACGTGCAGTTGTCCTATATTTGAAATTTCAGAGAGGTAAAACTTTGACCTGTTCCCATTTTTAAAAAAATATATAAAAATAGGACTTCATCTTGCCACTCAAAAAGGCATGATCTGTCCTTTTTTAATATATTTTTTTCTCTCTCCTCTCTTGACTGGAAAGACTTCACTGTCCCAAGTTTCAAGCAACATAGTACTACAACAGAAAGAGGGCTACTCCTGTGTGCAGCCTGTGCAACTGGTTTTCTGTTCCTTATACGGTCAAAGTTGTTTGTATCCTCCATGTGTTTGGATGTATGTTGCCCTGTTTTGAAACTCCTGGGAAGACTACTCTGTTCCTGTGTACGAGGGCTCAGGACACACTCTGCTTTCTATATAAACATTTTTGGTCATTGAGTGTGACTCAATTTAGTCAGTCAAATAAAACAAGAAGGATCTGAGAGAGAAACAAGAGTGGTTTTAAAGTCCGTTTTTCTTGAATGTGTCCTMAGTTTAATTTATCTGCAAAATTACACTAGAATAAAAAAGCAAACTGTGCATTTATAACCCAAACCAGAAGCAAGTATAAAAAAAAATCAGAGTTGCAGACTCAAGGTTATGCTGTTAAGGGAGATTGAGAAAACTTAAGTTTTAGTGGCGTTAAAAGACATGCCTAGCTGCTGAAATGCAATTCATGTTAACCCTTGCAGCTTTCCTGGGAACTTCTTTGGTGGAAGGAAGGGGATTGGATTCAGGTCTCCCACTGAGACGGCGTGCGTGGTGAGGCTGGGAGAGCCTCCGTGCCCAGCGAAAGGGCTCGGGGATGTGCCGTTWCAGCGGGATGGCTGCTTCAGGGGACTGGGTTGGTTAAAATGATGAGAGCTTTACTTTCCAGTGGATTGTAGTAAGTACTTCTGTACAGTCAAATATTGCAGTGGGTTATTTGTCTTCAGAAATGGGCCATATTTGCTACTATTTCCAGATACTGATTTAGATAAGAAGGATGGTTAAGATAACACTAGTAAAATTATAATTACTCTTCTTGCCCTGCCACTTAATACGCTAAAACTATTGCTTAGTTCTTGAAATATAAATGTAAGATTATAAACCGAGTCTCATTAATTTTGTGGTAACAGATATTCTCTCTTATTGTGGAATTGTGTTTCAAAATATTCAATTTACAACCAAATTCTTAATCTAACATTAGGTTTTGAAGATGCTATTAAAAAGTTAATTGAGGTTAAATCTAATGGGAGGAGGTTTCCTGAGTCTGTTGACAGCCCTAAGCAGTAACTCTGGTTCTGTTCATGTACTACTAACACAAAAGTGTACTCTTTTCACAGATTCAAAAGCAAGTGCTAYTCCTTACTTAGTTTCTAAAACTTTGACTTTTTCTTCTGCATCTCCATGGTTGAATTTTTACTTCGCATTTTGAAATTACCTACGAATGTGAAGCAGCGTAGTGAAAAAGTGTATATATTAAAAAGAAAGAAAAAGCTTTCCTCCCTATCTCTTCCTTTTTAGAAGTATCAGTCATTTAAAATTGCAGCAATTTGTTGGCTCTAAACTGACCTGAGCATTTGGCTATACCCTAACGTGGACTACATAGGGTCCGGACCATAAATTATCCTTGGAAAGAATTCTGCTGAGCTTGGTCTGCAGAGCGTGTTTGCTTCCTCGCAGTCTGCTCTTTGTGATTAATTAATGGATTTGCAACTTATGAGTATGTCCTTGCTGCGGAGGTAACTTCTGCCACTGTGCTTAACGTTATTCCTCTTCAGAGAGTACCGGGCTCAAGCATGATCCAGCCCCTGGGAGTGACCCTTGAGCTCTTCCCCCCCCCCCCCAACAAGCTCACACAGTTGTCCCAGTGGGGCTACAGGGCAGGATGCTCCTTAGTTTTAGTGTTGCAGAAATCTGGGCACACCGGGAATATGCTCGAGCGTGGCAAGCTTGTGGGAAAACCTGCATGCCCTTTTGAGCATTTAAGGAGCACCGTGTAGAGCTCTACTTGGGGGAGCAGAGCCCCACTGCTGAGCTCTGAGCYGTCTTGCAGAAAGAGCAGGTCCTTCTGGTCACCCCCACTTTGAGGTGTGCTGGCTCAGCTGACTYGAGGTAGATGCAGCTGGGATTGAGGTGGGAAATAAGGAAAAGCTGGGGACAAGCACACAGCCRTGCCGCAGGGGCATGGGCAGGTGGTCCAACCCACAGGGAGCCTGGCAAGGCTGCTAATGCCGCAACGGCGTCTTCGTCACCTCAAAAAAAGTGTGAAATCCTCTCCAGCCGTCCCTGGTGCTTCAAACGTCCGTTTGCAAAAACAGCGCAGCTAGCCCCGCCGCAGGCTTTGCTTATATCTTATTTTAGTTACGCTTCCCAGAGAAAATTTAGTCTTTGTAATAGCAAATGAAATTTTAAAGAACCCCATTTAAAAATTAATAGTTCGTTTCATTTAGAAATATGCTTTAAATAAGGAAATACACTTAAAAATTTARAAAATAAAAATGTTGACTAAGGCTTGATAGTGAAAAAATAMTCTTCTTGTTCTTCTTCTTGACAAAGTTCCCTTTTTTTTAATTCTTTCAACTTAGCCCAAAGTTAATAGGGCTGTAGATTTCCTCAGAGCCATCACACAGTAATTTAATGGCTGGTACCCCTGAGCTCGGCAGACCTTTATAAGAGTTTTAGCTCTGGAGCTTCAGTCATGCACGGATTAAACAAATGGGAATGATAGAGCTTATCCTGTTCAGCTGTAAATCTTTAAATCTGACTTTAGAGAGCATGTGCCGCCCATGGTATAATGAGGAATTGGGACAGTTCACAATCCTCAGAAAGCGATGACCAGTTTGTGTTCTCACTGGCACAACAGGGTTTTGTTTTGCGACCATCGTTCTGTCAGTCCCACATGGGTTCACCCAACGGAAAAGCACTTTCTTGCCCCCAAACCATCTGTCATTAAGCATGTCCACGCTGCTCGGCTTAGACAAGGCAGCACTTTGGTATGGAACTGTTGGGCATTTGGCAAAAAATTCATATGTCAAAGATTCATTAAAGTTTTCAAGGGATAATTCCATTTTTAGGAACTGCAGATGGCTATAAGAGCACGTCACAGGGGATGTTGAGGTACTTTGTTAAATAGGTTCGCTGTAATCTAAGAAAAACAAGGAATCAGTTGAGATAGTGGCAAGATCTTACACACTTTTTGTTTTAATTGGGGGTGGTARAATGCAGATGTTGCCAGTTTTAGGAGACARATGAGCGTTCTGGTAACCCTGGTCTGTTCTTCATTGTGAAAGCAGTTGTAAGGAATGTAACAAGCATTCATTAATTTAGTTCAGCCCTAATTATTCAATGTTGGGGTAAAACTGCCATTACTATGACTTCTGGAGCTGCATGTTGCGATCTGTATCACTTTATTAATACGGTATCCCAGTGAGCACGTTTCCTTTTCTTTCCCAAGGGTGAGATTTCGAGGTACGATGGAGCACTGTTTTGACTTTTCACAGGATGAGCTGGATGAACTTCGGGCTGAAATGGAAGAAATGCGTGACAGTTACTTAGAGGAAGATGTTTACCAACTGCAGGAGCTCCGGCGAGAGCTGGACCGGGCGAACAAGAACTGCCGCATTCTGCAGTATCGTCTCAGGAAAGCCGAGCAGAAAAGCTTGAAAGTTGCACAAACAGGCCAAGTGGACGGAGAGCTCATTAGGAGCTTGGAACAAGATTTAAAGGTAGGTGGGAGGCTCGCGTGTCCGGTCGCGGCGCAAGGCAGCGCGCCGCGATTTGGTTCCCTGTAACGGGAGCGAGGCGGGCGTACAGAGCAGGCGGCGGTTCTCAAAACGTCGGGACCAATTTCCTTATTCTGCGGTGGAAAACAACTACTCAGCTTATCGTACGGCAAAGCTGTGCTACTGAGTAAAAAATACGTGCTTGGAGTGAAATGAGACTCAGTCAAGTTGCATTTGTGCGTTCGAAAGATTTAGAGGGCTTTTTCTAACGCTATGCAAAATCTTAGATTTGCCAAACTGTATCACCAAAACGTGATGTGCTCTTCCCTATTCATTATTTCCTTCCTTTTCACTTTCTGCTCAAGTCAAATATCTAGAAAAGTCTAGTTACTCATCTCCTAGTTCCTAATGAGCTATTCTTTTTGGTGCTTATACATGAGCAGATTCTTACAACATTTAAGGGGGCAAATAGAGAATAAAACTGCTAAYTCCCATTAAAAAATTCTGCTCATATTGAAACAGTTTTAGATTTTTATAAATGTTTCCCTCAGGGCTAAGCTTTATAGAGGCATAATTTTTATCTAGTTTTTGCTGCTGTTGTCTCTCTGAATATTGTTTTCTTGTAGCTGTTTTAAAAATAACTTTTGTAGAGGGATTGCTAACCACTGGAATTATTAAGCACTTTGTACTTGAAAATGCAAAGCTTAAAACCTTCTGAAATTGGAATTACTGGTTCCCAGCAGTGTAAACCAGAGTGACATATCAAGTTATCAAGTTTTTCATGATGTCAGACCCAATTTCCTTTTTTTTTGTGTGTGTGTGACAGAAAAAAAAATGTTAACTTTATCATCATAAAAAATGATATATTATTTGGTAAAAAAAACCCTTCTCCATATATTCGAGTGAAAGAGATACTGGTTTTCTTTGTTTGTTTGCKTCATTTGTGCTGAATTGTTGTAATTCATCATTCTGAATGATGAATCACCATTCAGAATGTTTTTGGAGTAAATATTCTTGTTAAGCAGGACTCAGAAAACCTAAGCTAGCATATATTTCTGTGCTTTCCTGTCAGTTTTACCTAGTTGTGACTGCTGCTAGAGCAGCAAATTCTGGTGGATGAGCCTGCTGCATGGATGTGGTTTTGATCAATGACCTATCAACTGTACAGCACAATTCCTCATCCTCTATTTTATCAGTGTGATATGCTGGGACTTTGATGTGCAGCCCTGGTATCTGCTTGTTTTCCAATRCTGTTCATGCTGTTGCCTTAGCATAATGTGGAAAGGGAGGTRGAGAGGGATAAATGAAGAGGTTTTCATCTTGAATTTCTTTATTGGAAATGAATATTCATTTTGGTATTTGAAAGGCTTGGAGTCTTTCATCAGCAGTTAGTCTTTTCAATTAATTGAAAATCTCTCTACCCTCTAGGGCTGTAATATGTTTCCTGCTGTAGGCGCTGTTCCTCCTATTCAGATCATCTTCATGTTTTTGTGCTCTTTTGACCAGGTAGCCAAAGATGTTTCTGTCAGACTGCACCACGAGCTGGAAAGCGTGGAGGAGAAACGTGTTAAAGCAGAAGATGAAAATGAAATTCTTCGCCAGCAAATCATTGAGGTGGARATATCCAAGCAGACATTACAAAATGAGCTGGACAAGTTAAAAGAGGTAAGCAATAATCAGGAAAGTCATGGMGAACTGTGTTCCTGGGTTAGGTGGGAAGGCTGATACACAAGCGACAATAGAGAGATAGTTGTTTGATGTTAGTGGTTTTGTCCTGTGCTTCTCACACTGCTTCTGTCCCATTTGAAACTAGCTCCTCTGTTCCTACCAGAAGAAAATTATCTTTGATTGGAGCCCAGCTAACTCTGCCTCCCCTTTACCCGGACTGGGGTTTCCACCTATTTTAGACTCAAACATAGTCTGTGTGACACATCTCCAAAGGGTTAGCTCAAATAGCCAGGCACTAGTTTGGMCGATGCAACTCAGTGGTGACAGTGGGAGCCACCAGCATGAGTTAGGCAGCAGGAATGTGGTTTGTAATGTATAAATAACATTGCACTCCAGGCACAGAAATGCTGTCTCTTAAGAAAAGGGATCGTTTCAATTGGAGCTGACACCTAGTCCTACTGGGCGAAGCGATGATCCTTGGAAGCAAGTGAGCTGAGGAGCAGAGGATGACAAAAGGAAAGCCAAGTACTAAACGCAGCTYTTTGCCAAAGCCCGTATCCCGGTCTGTGGCAGTGCTTCCCTTCTCTTAACGGTACAGCAGATTGGCAGCTCACAGCCTCTGCTCCRTTTTAAACCAGATTGAGACAGAATATTTAAACATAATGAGGAACAGCACTTATCCTCTGAGCTGTGGTCAGATTTAGAGAGCTGGTGCAATTGTCCATTATTTTAATCTTTCAAACAATGTTTGCATGTCAGTTGGCACAAAGCCTGGTTCAGTTTAATAAGGACAAACCCTATGTGATTTCTCTGTGCCTGAGAGTTATGAGGAGAAGGAGTCCGTCTGCAAGAGTTTTGGAGCAGTCTGCACATGATGGGACAAATGTCAGCTGGTGTAAGCATCAGTGTTGCTGTGATAATTGAGCTTACTTAGAAGTCTGACACAAAAGGAAAGCCTGGATGATGTTTTAGCTATTATTCTTTCTCAACGGTATTTGTGAATGGTGGTCTTAATTGATATGATACTGTGTTACAGGGCACACAGTCTATTTTCTATACACAGACACTGTGACATGCACCATAYGTAATGTCTTGTTTGTTGTTGTTTATCATGCAAGCCCGCTAGATACTGCGTGATAGTCTTTGGGGTTGAACAGTTGGAGAACTAAGTTGTGGGTGAGCAATGGGAAAGAAAATGCTCGAGCAGTGCTGGATTCTCAGGCTAAATTTGCCCTGCTTCTTACATTGCTGCAGCCAAGCAGGGCCGGAAGCCCAGCTAATTCAACTTTGTCTCTACTAGAGAGACAATATGAAGTGAATGTAGCCTTGCTTTGGAAGCAGTATTTCCTCCCATAGGAGGCAAAGACTGGAGGAAAAGTAGGGAAAGGAGTGTGGACAGATAGAATTATAAGACGCTCTGAAGGCACAGCAGGGCATAAATTGCGATCTGTTCTTTTGCAATGTGAGCAGTGGTTTCTCTGGGGGTCAGAAAAAATTTCAGAGGGTCACAGTAGGTTAGAAGATAGAGATTTAGACCTCAGCAGGTCACTGAAAGATAGATGAGTCAAATGGGAGTCACATTTTCAAAAGTTTGAGAAACACAGCAGTATGTGTGCCAGATGAGTATGTGTTTGCAAAGTCRTTGACAAAATCTGAAAAATACAAAAAAATATAATTCTTGCCTCAAAAAGTTTCCAAATAACTACCAGAGGCCATTTCTCTTTAAAAATATCTAGTACATGTGAAGCTATAAAAGAATATATTATAAACATGCTGCTAAGAAAACTAACCCTTCATAAATCAGGAGAAAAAGTGCCCCAAAGGCCATATGGCTTTTTACCAATCCACTCTGACTCTGCATCTTGTCTAGTTGAAGGCTGGCACTTGGAAGCAGTATCTTCCTCATTTAGTCCTGGAGCATCGCCCAAGACCCAGTTAGACAGTATTCTCGCTCTGATGCAGCTTACTGTCATCATATGCTCTTTCTTTCCATAATATCCTTGAGTATTCTCAGCGCTTTTCTTCTATCATCCTCTGATCAGCATAAAGCTTTTCTCACGTCTGAGTTCATGTTTATTACTTAATTCAGTGCTAACTTCCGCTTTGTCCTGCTATATAATTCCCTCAAGTCCAATTTCTTCCTGCAGTGGAATGGCATGTGTGTTGATTACCTTTAATGTGTTTTGCATGCTAAAGTATCTTTAAGAATTGTGCACATCTCTCAATATATCCTTTCTTTAAAGCAGCCTTCATTTTTTTGTCATAATCCTTTGAGGAACTGCTGAACACTTACAGTGTTCAGTGCTGTTATACATTCTTTTATCCCAGTACCTATTTCTATCTCCTGTGATACTTTCAACAAGTTTTTTTTTT
>NW_028186734.1:228882-315991 GCF_003343005.1 Rhea americana | reverse complement strand
TTTTTTTGGTGTGTGTGAAATTTATGCAGGTTTGTTCAGTCAGAGTAAAATTCTTATCTCCTTTGAAAAAGCCTTCAGTTTTACCTGGGATATGAATTTTCACCTTCTTCTGACCACGTAATTTCAAGTCGTCACACTAAGTAGATACGAGAGGGCCTTTCCTCTTCACTGAACAGCTTTTCTCGGTATGTGTCAGCATCGCAAATAATAGAAACAAAGTTCTAACAAAGACGAAGGGTGAGGAGAAGTCACTTGCGAAGCTCCTTCACAGTGCTCTTACCTCCTAGCCTACCGCGGTGCTGTAGCTGACACACTTCCCCTCCCACTCCCAGACACTTCTGGATTCATGACCTGCTCTCAGAAGCTTTTGCATAATCTTATCCAGAACATATATAGAGACTCTTCTGCTTTGTTCTGGTAGCTGCCAGATACTGCCCATCATCAAAAGGTTTTCAGTTTTCTACTGATCATTCAAATAAGGAGCTTCTAGATTATGGGGGAGCCAGTTGCAGGGTTTTAGGGTAATGCTAACTCTTTCCTTTGCATTTTTTTTTGTTGTTGTTTGCTTTTTTTAATAAGCATACTCCATCGCCGCAGCATTTCCTGTAGATGGGTTTTGAGCAAAGATACGCATTATTTAGGATTTAAATAATTGTGGTTTTTATCCAACGCTGATGTTTTCGAGTTAGATACCGTTCCCATTCTCCTCTAAATGTCATCAGCACCCTGGCGTTCACTTTGATTAATCACGCCACTCTACTCTGTTTTTTTCAGTTGACTGAGCCAAAGGATAATATGGTGCTTTCCCATAATTCTTTCCAAAAACTGTTCAGATTTTGTTTGTTTTTTCAGTGTGTAGTTTCGTCACTCTGCTACTCTTGCCTGAAATGCTTCCTCTGATTATTTCCAAGCAATTTCTTTCAAGGGGTGATAATGATTCTCTGAATATTTTTTGACTTTAGTGACTGTACCAAGTTATTCTGCTTCAGTCTTCTCTAACTGCTGCAGTATTGTAGTTCACTGAATTTTCCCCCGCCAGTTATATTCACCTACTTTCTCAATTTCCTTTTTTCAACTCTTCCTTTTTATTACCCTGGAATTCTCAACTGGTTTCAAGCCTCCCACTGATGCCTTTTTTGTGGCAGCTGCTTATTTCTCTCTCTGTTAGAGCTTCTGAATTTTCCTACTGCTGTGAACACTTCTTTGTAGTAAATCTTTTGCAAAATTGGGATGTCCTTAAGAGCTGTTCCTTCTAGGAATTTGCTAGGATTTTCTGTGACTTACCAAAGCTGCTGCTTCCTTAGCGCTTTAGAAGCAAAGGCTCTGTACCCTCACAAATTCGATAAGTATACATACGATGGCCAATGCTTTCTTTTCTCTCATCTTGTCTAGGTTGTTAGTATGGGCATTTGAGTCAATAGGCTGCTAGGAGGGGGAAAAAAAAAGACCATCGCCAACAGATTACCTTTAGCCACATCCCTTCAAGAGCCATTTTTTCTTACATTATTCTTTCCTGATTTTCTAATTCAGCTTCATGAGGAATGCTGGTCTTTATTAAGAACCCAAATTGATCAGCTAACTATTGTTCAGGAAACACTTTTCAAAGTTTCCTTTTATTGGGAAAATCATGAAAATGTTAAAAAACAAACCAGAGAAGGATGTAAAGCCATTTATTCAGAGACAATTCAGAATTAAGCTTGTTTGTGCAGCTGTACTTATGTCTCTTTGTGCCTATTTGTTATCATATGCTTTTTAATTACATCGTCATACATTATTTTTTCTACTCTGTCCCTATCTCATTCAGTGTACAATAYGGCTGGTGGTCACTGAATGGTTTCTATTCATATGTTAAAAAAAGAAGATAAGCTTCCTTGTCAACCCCTGGCTGGTTTTCTCATGGTGAACAAACTATTTGAATTCATTACACAAAGAATATATTCTCTCTGCACCTGTAGAACAGGCTGTGATTGCTCTAAAATCTTGGCCCCAGGTGATTTAGCTAGCCATTTCTGCCAGTCCAGGGAGCGTAATTCCTGTAAAATCATGTGAACAAATGCATATGTTGCTTAATATTAGTTCTATCAATTTGAGTAAGATGATAGATAAATACAGTTTTTGTACACTAAAAATTAATTTTACTTAAATCACAGGAGAGACCCGTTTCCTGGGGAGGGACTTCCTTAAACTGAGTGTCCGTGCCTAGTAATGCAGTGCCCTCAGGGGCAATTGCAAGGAAACCCCCCGCTCCCTCCTTGCAGCCCCCACACTAGAGTCTCCTTAGGTGCCCTGCGGTGCGGTGGGGCCCGGCAGCTGGATGGGAGCAGCGAGGGGAGCAGCAGCTGCTGGACCAGCCTGCACTGATGTGAAACCCTTAGCAATTCCCTCCTGAGCGTTTACAAAACAGATCTTTTCCCAAAGGCTCAACTGGGAGAGGCGAACCTCATCGAACATCATCCACCCACGTGTGTTTTCCCACGAGCTTTGCGACGGACRTCGCCGCCGCCGCGGGGCTGGGGCTGCCCGGCCGGGGAAACCCGGCCAAGCAGGACGAAGACGGGCAGGATTACGGACAGGGKTGGCAGCTGCCGGGAGATTTGACGTGAGAGCTATGAAACGGTTTAGCAAGAAATGAATGAGAATTGTGTAACTGGGAAGAAAGGGGCATTTATTGCGTGGGGGGCAGCCCTACGGAGCAGGGGACAGCCTGTCCTTACTGCCGCCGCAGGCAGCAGGAGCAGGGCAGGAGCAACCTGGAGCTGCTGCGCTCTCTCGCGCCAGGACCTCTGGCGTAGGTGCGATGCCGGGGTTTTCTGGGCCAAGTCCCTGCTGGGGTTGAAGTCGTCGGTGCTTTGAGCCTTCCAGGTGGTCGCGACCGCTACGGGCACGAGTGCTGTTCTCCGGGTGTATCCGTCCGGGAAATCACATCCAGTTAGTGGAGAACCATCGCTGCAGCTTGTGGCTCTTGGCGCTTTTGCCGAGAAGAGCAGAGGCGAAATGGGAAAACAAGAAGGACTGTTTCCGTTCATTTCCGTTGGAGAGAAGCGCAAGCCCGCTGGCTGTTAGTAGTGTCTCCAGGATGCCTCGCTAGAATGCTTAGGTTGAGATGAAAGGCGACACGTACTGTAAATGGGATTTTCCAGGTTACCTAGAAGGTTTTTAGGGCAATGGCTTCTCCCAAGGCTTTTTAACCCAAGGCTTGCTCGATAACGGTGATGTTGTCGTGCCAAGGCTTACCCTCTCCTCCTCCCCACAGCACCTGGCCTTGGAGGCACAGTCTGAGAACTGCTGCTTTATAGTCAGTAATTTTGTTGTTGTTAAGATGTTTGCTCCTTTTAACAGAGTGAAAAGCTGCATTCAGATACTTTCAAAAATGATAGAAATGTATGAGATGAGCTGAAATATCTTTCAGGCATATTACTGAGAGACAAATTTTGCTCTGAAATACATGTGCATGACTCCTTTTAACATCCCTAGAAGTAGAGAACATTTTTCTGCTAGAAGAATCTAGCTATAGACCTAAATATACATAATACAGCAAAATAACATCTAGAGGCTACTCCTTAGAACTGAGCATGACAGTCGAATTTTCATTGCCTTGAACCTTTTAGTAAGGCATAATATATGCAGTGTGTGTAAAACATGACTATTGCAGTCTGACATCACTTTTCCCTCTTTTCTCTCTGATGCAAATACATAAATGAGATCCAAGGTAATACACAATTGCTGGAGAAAGTACTTCTTTAGTGAAAATGTRCTTCATTAGCTAGGACTTTGCACATATTTAGGAAGGTAGCACATAATGTTCTTCAGTCATTTCTCTGGTGAGACTTGCTTAATAGCCAGAGTGAAACAGGGTAAGCTGCGAAGGGTCTTTGATTTCTGTAGGAGATTATTTCTACTTGTTGTTATTAGTGAGTTTACATGATGGGAATTCACTGGGAAACAGAGCAAAAAAAAGACTTGTAAGGTGCAGGGTCAAATARCATGAAGAAGGCCTAATTAATAAGGTGATTAAAATCACCATGTTGACTCAGTAACCCTGCTTAGAAGTTACTGCTTGTGACAGCTGTAAGTAATGAAGTCTTCTGCTGTAATCATAAGAAAAGCCACTGACTACATAAAAGTACTGCAGCACCATTCTGTCTCCTTTTCTCTCGGTGATAAATAATGAATTGGTACCTAAAGCACAGTAAATGATTCATAGTCAATATGTCGTTTCAGGAGCTGTACAAACAGTGGAATGTTCCGCTCAAAAAGCAGGGCAGAGGGGAGGCACGGGAATGCATTTAGCTCAATCACATATATACAGCATAAAGGGACTAGTTTCAGTGAAAAGAAACATTTTTTTGAAGGAACACTACTGTAGCATACTTCTAATCCACCTGTCCGTTTTTTTAAAAAAGAAGTTTTTAAAATATGTTCAAACAACAACAAAAAAACAAGCACAGTTTTCAAAATGCATTATGCCCCTCTCTGATATGTTCATAAGTACCGTGCACACACCAGGCAGCACGTGCATCTGCAGTTATGATTTGGCAAGTGAGTTCCCACCAAGCTCTTGCTAGTCATTATTTTGGTAGGTATTTGTTACTCAGTCCATACAGCGATCATTTGACACTGCTTACAAATACTAGTATAATGTTTCAAGTAAGGTTTGGGGGGAGAAAGTAATRGTAACATTAGTGATCAGATCCAGAKTTTTACGTCATGCAAAAAGCCTGCCRTCCTGTTACGCAGGTTGAGCAGAGCCTCCGCTCCCAGGATGGGCTTACTCTAAATCASCTTGGTCACTGCCTCCCTCCTGAATGCTTTGGTGGACTTCAGTTGGCCTTTGCGTATGGAGAAATACTATTTAGGTGATGGCATTTGCAGTAGGAACAACAATCTCCCACAGCTGATTATCCAGATACTGGTTAATTATAAGGAAATCTTCTTTGTGTAATAACTGAAATTCCACTATGCYAAGTTTGTCACGTACTTTTTGTTAGTATTTAGTAAAAGTCTTTCAGGAGTGAAACTGATATGGAGAGAGCCTCCATGAAGCTCAGACTGTGCGTCCTTCTCCCCATCCTCCACCCGGTTACCAAAAATAATCCTGCTGTGTGTCACATGTGCCTCAGCGGTGACAGTGCAAACAAACTGTAGTCACTGTGACATCTGTATAAAACATTCACGGGAAAAATTGGGGCTTATTTTCAATTCTTTCCCCTAAACTATCAACAGTGTAATTAAAGTGATTTTTACCAAGACTTCATAAAAAAAAATAGGCAGCAAATCCTCAAGTCCTGTTTTGGGGGGAGGGGGGAGAATCTGGAGATCTGCTCTCCRAATTCTAAATCACATTTCTCTTGGGCATAAGTCTGATGGAGATGATACCGTTTGCTTTCCTTGTCAAGCTGTAGGCAAAACTTTGTCCCGGGGCAAGCAAATTGTCACCGTACACCCCTGTTCTGTGAGCATAAGGTATTTTTTAAGGATGGAATACTCTCAGGAGAGCATATGTTGAATTTAATTAGGTGTATTCCTTACCTTTCTCCTCTCTGGGAAAATTCAGATCAGCTACCATTTGGCAACTGTTTATGCAGGAGGTGTTTGCTGCTGGAGCCGGGTACCCATGGGATCTCTTTCAGAGATGCTGAGGTTATCTCACTTCGTGCCCTCCCCAGTTTTCCTCCCTCTCCCAGATGCTGGGCTCAGAGGAGCCAGCACAGATCGTAAGTGAATCTGGCATCTAGCATATCAGGGAGTTCCAGCTAAACGAAGAAGGGCATAACCTGTAAAAAGCACTGTTCATTTGATGCTTAGTGCAAGCTGGCAGCAGAGGCAAACCCAGTCACGCCGTCCCCGTGACATGCAGCTTTTGTTCCTTGCTTTGGCTGGCTAACAGCGAGCAAATGCCAGTTGTTTTCCTATCACATCTACGGTAATTTCATCCTAGCATCTGGAGCTCTGGTTAGTGGGATGGAAAAGAGTAAGAGACAGTCTGTCGGAGTGAGAACAGGAGTTTTGTGAGACACATATTGTCTTACCGAAGTTCCCAGGTCGCCTGCAGCTTTTGTTGTGGTGATGTTGCCTACACAAATGCGTGTCAAGCAAGCGAATTGGCAGCCTTGGGGGCAGGACTGCCCGGAAATGTTTAGACAGGTGAAAAAAGTCAGTGCCATTGATTTTTGTCCTTCTTTGAAAGGGTTAATTGATTATTTCTCTTTGCACATTAATTATTTACACTTGCTTCTCTAGCTCTATTTTTAAAAGGCGAATGTAACTTATTGCACAGATAATGTATGAATTATTAACATCACACTACTCAAGCTGTCAGAAAATGAATGAGGGGGTAAGAGCTGATAGTCTGGCCAAGTTTTACCTTACCGCATGTCACGGCATCGTGCTTTCCCACTTGCACGTACCTGGCACTGTGCTTTAAGCCTGGGTCCTCTGCCGAAAGCCTCGCTGCTTGTCAGACCATCCAGCCTGGGGGTGTGTCGTGCCTTACCTGGTCCATAAGGAAGTTCTCCACCCCTCAGTGAGAAGGTGCGCAATGAAGTTACCAAGGAGTGATTTTCAAACAGAGGGGTATAGCAATTCACAGTTAGGCAGAACTCATTGCCCCGGCTGATGTCCAGTGGATTCAACAAGGGCTTGAAGTGGGATTGTGCAGTGGGGAGTCTTTGAGCAACCTCTAATCAGCTTGTTTTACAGTGTCCTGCAAATAACCCTTTTCTTTTGTGCCAAAGATGAGGACACATTCACCAATCTTGCTCTTTTCACAAACCCATTAAATGCCAAAGTGGTGGCATGTGCAGCACTTCAGCCGTTTTCTAATTCACATATGAGCAATTTATATACTTGCTTGCACATCCACCGCTCCCCACAGATTTTGCCCGCAGTGTGATCATCAGGGAGCTCTGCAAAGTTGTTATGTTTTGTCACCCCATTCCTACACTCAGACTGTTAAGAAATACCTGAGAAGGAGACAGTTTCTGTTCTGTGGGAGGATACACAGTGAAGGCTWTGCTTGATTTGGTTTTAGTTTTGTGCCTTGATGTGAGAAAATTTTCTTTTCGAAAAGTTTCTTTTAGGACTAGTAGTTTACAATGCATTTCATTGACCCTAATAAAACCTTACTGCCTGTCCCAAACAGGTATGTTGCCTCTTATTTCTATATTTCCTTTTCTTTTCACAATGTATTTTGTTGCAAGATGGAAGCCAGAGCCTAAGGAATATAAGTTTTGCCAGATATTCTTACATGGATATGTTTTTTCTTTTTTTTTCTCCAGTAACAGTAGCTGGAGCTCCTGGAGGAGGTAAGTTGGGTTGATATTTAAGGACATCAGCATAATGCCTGCGTGGGCAAAAGGAGCAGAATGATCCATCCGAGACTGCCAGATGTACATATTGCTCTATTTAAGGCCCCTTTCTCTGGGATCACTCCAAAATAGCTCCCGTTCAATCTCTTCAGCAGGCTTTTGCTGCAGTCAGCTGTGCTGAAAGAAACTGGGTCCTCCGTGGAGACTGGTGAACGCAGCTCTCCAAACCACCGCTTGGGGCTTTGTGCACAGCTCTGAATAAACTCCTTTCCCTGGATTCAATGGTGTCAAAACAAAAAAATTCAAAGTAATGACAGAGGGAATAAAGTAATTTGTGTATGATGTAGCAAACAGTGCTACGGCAGGTTTAGATCTAGTAATTTACTGAAGCATGGAAATTTCTTTTCTCTGTAATACTTTTTGTTGTATATTATATACTTCTCCATAGTCAAAGGTTGTTTTTTCATCTCTACTTTCAGTTATCCAGAGTCTAGTCCTTCTGATTTCCAATCGCTTTGTTCATGTGTCTTTTATGAAGACTTTATTAATTTGCTGGTTATTCCCAAACCAGAAGATACAGGACATATTGCCATAGGTATCACAATCTGTGTGGGCAATTTRTAGGGGAAAGTTCCAGTATTAGTCTGGGGATGGATGGAAAAATAGGTCCTAAATTACTTACAGAGATGAGAAATGGTGGAAATCACTTGTTAGGAGGAAAAGATGATATATGTGGGGAGTGGTCTTTTGCTGAGGGGGAAAATTTGAACCTTTAGGCCCCCACTCTGTGAATCTTCTTTTTGCCACATCATCCATGCAAAGAGCAGGTAGAAGACTCATGGAGGGGAAGAGAGAGAGGATCTGTTGCTTTTGGATATATTGCTGTTGGAACTTGGCCATGATCCACCAAAATTATCCATATGGAAGGGTAGCCCTCCGCAGTGTCCTGCTATGGTCAACTGTCAGTGTATGTGACTATAGTTTCTGAAGTAGAAAAAGAGAAGAGGAATTTTTGCATCTTTTGCTCCATTCCTGTCTTCTTCACCTTATACCTTTTCTGTGCATATTGGCAGTTGGGATGATGAGTTGAACCTTCAACTTTTTGGTGTTTGGAAACCAGCCATGGAAGTTAGGGGCAGCTCTAAAGAGCAGGGCTTTGGGCACACCCTTGGCCAGCAGCCTCTCGTGGCTCAAGCTGAGCTATACCATTCAAAAAGGTTACTTTAGAGTTGCTCTCAGAAGTCTTTGCTCCCCTTATTCAGGGCATCAGGCAAAGAACAGATACCTGAGAACGGGAAGATTATTTTTGTGTGTGTGCTATTGCTTCCACCTGCTCTCAATTTCTCTGAAAATACTGCAAAAACATTTCCTTGTTGAGATAATTTGTCTCCTCCATTCTAGTCTTGACTGTAATCTGTAAGTTCAAAGAACAGAGGAAATGAAAGACAACATGATAGTGAATAATTAAGTCTTTTTTTTCTTCATCCTACAAAGCGTTGATTTCATTCTTGGGTAAAGGTCTGGGGTTTGTGCCATTTTGTTTGAGTGGATTATCCATCAGTCCAGACAGCCGCAGAGTAGACAGCAGTTCAGGCAGCGCAGATTCAAAGATATCCCTTGCTTCTTTTTGCCGCTGCTGTTTTAAGAGTAATAACCATATGTGACAAGTTTGTTATGTAGTCTTTGAAAAGAAAACGGAAAATAGAAGGAATTTCTGCAATTCTGTGCCGGAAGATTAAACAACAGCACACTCGCAGTTTACTTTCATTGCTATGAATTTGTTGGAAGAAGAAACAAGTATTTCATTACATGAAACGGTGTCCTACCAAGTCGATATGTATATGCACTGCGGACCTCTTCAGCACTGCTGTACCGTAACTGCAAGAGGATTAGGAGAAAATCTGGCAGCGTATTTCTTGGTCAACGAGAAAGTTACTTTTTCCAAGCAGAAAGAAGAGGTTTATGGGAATGAGCACCACTGGCATGAGCATTTCACACGTGCTTCAGATGCCATCTTAACTGATGCTTCCCCCAGAAGTAATGGCAATAGCAGGGCTGAGGATGTGATATTCACTGGTACAAGACTTCTTCAGAGAATCTGGTATTAACAGAAAGATCTCATAACATTTTTACATGATTTTTCCTGGCAAATACAAAGCAAGGGGAGAGAGGGAAGGAGACTTTCCATACGTTATGTTCAGCTCCGTGAAACACTCCGCATTTCACTCGCAGTAGATGAAGATTGGCAATACTTGCCAAGTTTCGCTGGGATTGCCTACTAATAGAGGCATTTACTGTCCTTTCGCAGCTGAAGCCGACACTCTGTTGACTGGTTGTAAGTGTGGGTGTTGATTGGATCCTGGCACCGTTATTCCAGGTCAGGGGCTGACATAATTGAAGGGGACGGGAGCAGTAATTAGAATGCAAAGGTTGTYGGTCGCATCGCATTACAATCTGTTCTTTAAAATTGAAGCCTTATTTTCCATCCACTTCTTATTATTTGGTTATTATACTGCGACTATATATATCCTACTTATCTCGTTCCTCGTTTGGTCATTTTGTCGCTCGCTCTGAGGCACGGGAATTGAATTTTTCTCAGCTGCTCGTCAAAGACGAGAATGGAAAGAACATGAGATTTCCGGAAACGCTGAAGCCGTTGTGAGAGGAAATAGTTCAGATAAATCACCCACCACCAAAGTCTCATTTTACTCTTGTCTCCCAAGCGGGGACTGCTGGGAGAGGAGGATGTGGTAGTAACCGCTCTGAAAACTTGTAACGGGGGAAGAAAAATCAAAAGCCTTGAGATGCTTCCAATTTAATTATAATTTTCAGGAGCTTCTTGTGTTGCAGTTGCTCATAGCTGATTATCCATAATCAAGCCATTACAAGCAAAACCATTAATAGTAATATTTCTACTCGACCTCTTAAATTCTACTCTACCTCATAAAGGTTTAAAATCTTAAACCAGATTGACAGTCAAACATTTGCAAGAAGAATTATTTTTACTGTCCATACTGTCACTATAAAAGCAACTAGGCACCATTAAGGATTCACTGAGTTTCTACTTTCCCCATTAAAGTACYGACCTTTATTTTCAAGTGAAAGATTTACCGTAATGAAATCATAATGACTGTGCATTTAGGCAATCCTAGCTATTACAGCTGGRCTGTGTGATAAATCAAAATCTGTCTCTATAGTATGCATATCAGGGATAATTTATCTTTTGGTCTTTGATAGGAGATGAAGTATTTGACCAGAAATGAACAGATATCAGAATGACTGTAGCTACCTGCAACTCTTTTAAACTCCTGATGTAATARCTTCTTGGTTTTTTACTTTGTTTTGTTATTTTATTGCAGACCTAGCTTGCATGGCTGAGAATRTGTTTCAGAGACCACTTGAGTAGTAATTTGATGAAGAAACGTAAGGTGAAATATCACATTACTACCTGAATAGGGAAAATCAATCCATGATCAGTTTTATAGAACTTCAGCATTCRGTTCATGCGAATGTTAAATACAGAGAGAGAACTTGATGAAAGTACTTACATAATTGCCAAGGGAACGGGATCCCTGGAGCTCTTAAAGGTCAGACTGCTGTCTGCTTGCAGCTTTTAAAGAGGAGCTGGCTACATGGTGAGGGCAATTCAAGCCTTCAGAGGAAACAGTGACTATCTCTGGATGCAGACTGCCTAATAATAATAAAAAAAATTTCCTGTCTCAAACAATTGATTATTTTTATAGACCTCATGAATCCTTCAGATTAATGCACACGTGTCAACGCAGCAATTATTTTAGTTTGATGTTCAACAGTAAACAGGTGCATGAGGTTTGATAAGGCAATTTAAATAAGGCTAAGTAAAATATCCATGTTTCGGTACCCTGCAGTTGTGTATTCTCCTCAAGGGCTGGATTTATCTAGGGATTTCTGACTCTAAAACCTCCCATGAACAACTTCTGGCGGAGTGCCTACTCCTACCCACATGATGTGGTGGGAACCAGCAGCTTCACAGTCCSCTTTCCCCAGCTGCAGGACCGCTACTGCTGCTCCTGGCTTCCAGGTAATGAATGAAACCCAGGACTAGGTGAGGTTGAGAAGGCTAGTTTAAAAGGGTATTTCTGTTCTTGAAAATTATATGAAAAGCGGCATCTGGGGCTCACTGTATGATCAAGTGGGCCTTCAAAGTAAATTTGCTTAATTCTCCAGTAGCTTTACTTTATGACTGCCAGTCCTGAAATCTCAGCAGGGGATCAGGTCTTTTCATAAACAACAGTAAAAAAAAAAAAAATCTACTGAACAGATTGTATTCCTTGGCACAAACCTACTACCCTCTACTGTAATCAGTGGAGGTAGTCTGTTTTTACAGTAACACGTCTGAGGGCAGGAGCCACCCCACCAGCGTCTGCCCTGGGGAACAGCCGCATCATTCATTCGTCTGCCGCGAGGAGTGGAAGCCAACACGTGTCCTTCCCTCTCTGCTGAACGTCAGGGGGAATTAAAGCTATGCATAAATGTTCCTCTTACAGAACAGCATTTGAATTTGCCATGAGGCTACTGCATGGGCCACTTGCAGTGTTTACAGGCGTATCAGGTGCAGCTTGCCCTTTCTCCTCTTCTGGCTGCTTCTGCTCTTAGGTATTTTTAGACCATTTATTATGTGCTGCTGAAGTAAGGGACACTGGAGCCAAACTTAAAGTGAAAATTCACCTGTAGCAATGAAAGTATATTTTTAATGCTCAGAAGATACAATCTGAGATTGTATCCTCTGGTTTTTGGCCTTGCAATTGTTTGCCGAGTTTTCGTGAAAGGAACCAGGAGGGGGACAAGGATTACAATGCCCAGATTCCTAGAGGCTGGTGGTGAAAAGAGTGGGACTGTTGAAACAGAACAGCTCTTTCAGATATAAAACATGATAAATTTGCATCAACAAAATGGTGCTCAGCACAAGCAAGTGAGTAGCAGAAAAGGAATGTAATTTCAATTATGCCATAAATTCACTTTCAGCTGGCACAAACAGCTATCAGAGGGCAGACAGAATTTCCTTCCTCGCCTTAATGAAATACAAGCACTCTGGTTTTTGTTTGCAATTGCCATTTGTTCTTTGGTGCAGCAGAGGTTGGAAGAGACCTGTCCTTTTTTTGATATGAAGTTGATTTGCATGCAAGCATTCATCTGTCTGCATTATTCATTTCCTACCTTATTTGCAAAGTGAATTCCCTGTGATCATCTCATGAGGTTTACAGCATTCCCTGTGATGGCATAAGCAGAGACTGATGCTTTATTTTCATGTAGGGGTGTGTAAAGGAATAGCCACATTCAAATTGCTGCTCAGCCACATCCACAGAGTCCTGTCTAATGTCTGAGACTCATTTCAGGCAGAAGGGAACTACTCTCTTAATGCAGTCAGGCTTGAAGATGTTCCCCACTGAGTTCCAGGGGATTTGAGCAGCAGCAGGAAAAGATAAATTAATAAAGGAGAAAGAGCATGTTGAAAATAAATTAATACTGCCATTTACTATTGCTATAGCTACTACAAAGAAAACAGTAATTGAGAARAAATCAGGAATACAAAAGGCTGTTGTGTATGCAAGAATTTCTAGCGATCTTAAACCAATTTTTAACCAATATAACTACCTAGAGTATGAGTAGCTTTTGCCTACTYTTAAAAATGAAAGGAAATTACTTCACAATGTTTACTGACACTTAGTAATATATTTGGGGTTACCAGAATGTTTTAAATTTGAGGATCTCTCTGTAGTTCACAGAAGTTAATAAATTACATCATAGACTACTTTGCATGATTTATCCCAGGCTTAGTGATGGGGCGCAGTGAAGCATGGAATTATTTTATATTTATTTTTGTTATTGTTCCTAATCTTTAGAATAGGGATAGTTATTGGGCTTTGACACCCAACTAACATATAATGAATACTTATTCTTCAAGTGCAACTATAGTAGTTAGTCCAGGGACATAATTGGAATGCAACTTTATGTTCTGTTTTGGTTTTTAGATAGGAATTATAATGGGGAAGAGAGAAAGAGTTTTTGCCTTGTTTGGGTCTCCTTTCATTCACAATGCTCCAGATCACAGCTTTTAACAATAATCTTTAATCCTCCATCATTTCTCTTCAGTGTTGACTGCAGAAAAAGTTGTTTTTCTGTGGATGTTTTACAAAAGCTCTTATTTTGCTCTTCTATTCCAGGATAAAGTGGCTTTTATACTGGCATAGAGGGCAGTCAGAGGCAGAAGCTATTACAGAATAACATATTCTCTAGACAGTGTAAACAAGTCACCAGTCTGCGAAACTTACTGCTACATGATTATCACTAAGGGCAAGAAGGATTTAGTGAGAGTCAAAGAGACTAGACGTGTCTGTATGAAGTCAGCAGCCAGACCTGTAATACAAGGAAAAATACTACCATGAGTTTTAGGAATGAATGCAACACTGGATTTAGGATGTAGTGAATGCAGAATTTGGAGACTTACCTGGGGTCCCATTAGCTTGGAGGGATTTCCTGCAGAATTTTCTCAACCTTAATGTCGAGCATCTGCATGGGGCATTGTTGGTGATCACCCCCAGCTTGTATCCAAAAGGGAACGCGCAGATGTCTCTCTCGGTTTGATATGCATAGCCTTGCTAAAAAATAGTCATTGCAGCTGAGAAGTTTCACAGCCCCAAATCCCCAACAGAAGGYATGTTACATCTCAGTCAGGCCTAAATTGGAACCCCACATTCAAATTCTGCTTTAATCTGAGTTATAGAAATCCTCGTTCACATGTCAAATGTCCATTTCTGTAAAGTGTTCTGGCATCTGACTTCTTTTATTTTCCATACAGCTTCCAGACATGGCTGGCTTTTCTTAGTTGATRCTTATCTTCTCCTCAGGAACTTTAATTAAAAATAGAACACCCTAGTAATGCAATTGCTCATATAATTTTTATTATTTGAAATAAATTAAATTTAAGTAGCCGGTATCATCTTGCTGCRTACTGTTGGTATTTTTTAAATGGAAATTGCTAGATCAAAACATAAGCAATAATTCAACCGAACTAAGGTCTTCTTAGTATTCTCTCCCAATGGTGATTTTTGAAAATGGATAAATTTTGAAAATTTCTGAGAAGTCCTAGAGCCCGTTTTTTAAAAAGACTTTGTTGTATGTCTGATCTATCTTGGAAGGATACACTTCTGATTAGCTGGTGCATGGTTTTAACAAGGCTTTTTAGCAAGGTTTAGACTACCATCATTGATGTATAAGCTTAATCCTGGCTATAGTAAAATAGGATTAAATGCTGCTCTGTAGCTTCCACGCAAAGTTGGAGTAAACAGGATTTGCGTGGGTAGGTATCTCAAAGGAACAGCTGCATGACGGATCTGCAGCCACTTGTGGAGCCTGTGGGCTGCAGGATCACGTGGGAATTTAGGCTCGGGGTTGCGCCATGGGAGACTGCTGGTTGGCGCCCCATGTCTGGTGCCAGGCTCAGCCCAGGGTCCTTCTCCGGGAGGTGACGAGGACAAACATGGAGCCACAGAGCTCGGCACAGCCTGGCTGTCACCATTTTTTGCAATGAGATTGGCAGAAGCAGAATCTGGTGGTGGGAGGGATGTCCATGCAGAGATATTTGTAATCCTTCTTGATGTTTAAAATGTGTGCAAAAATACCCTCTCAGTTTTTAACTCTCCAAGACAGGGATTATATGCGATTTATTAGGCCTCTCTTTACATTTATCAGGTCTCGTGCAGGAAAAGCATGAGTATTAAATATGCTCAAGGCACCCAGGAGTTCTGTCATCCAGGTGAAAAGTGAAAGGAGATAATTAGACAAAACAAGTGCTAGATGTATAAACTGGTAAGGAAATGAGAAATGGGCAAGAATTAATCCCATGCTGCTGCAGTGCCACTTGGGAAATTTACCCCAGAAGATTTTTGGAATTTTATGACATTTTTATTAATTGTCATCCTACCTTTCATACTGTCTTCAGAATCCCATGGGAGAGGGACCAGTGGTATTCTTCTGTATCCTTCATAGGCTAGAACTGATGAGTAAGCAGGATGAAGTGATTTTTATCTTAGTTCAATAAATAAAGCAGTGCTTGGCTGCTTTACACAAGCTGCTGATCTTCAGGCAGCCCTTCCCAGTGAACACTGCTTGCCAGCCTTATTCCTCTTCTCTCTCCAGAAACAGTTAACTTCATTGGTTGGTGCCTCAGTTGGTTTGTCATTTTAATGTGCATGGTTAATTTAAATATCGATGTATTTTGCTACAATTTTGAAAAAGAGTTGCCTTGTCAAAGAAGATGTGCCTTTAAAACGTGGGCTTCTCTTTGCAGCTCTCTCGTTTGTGGGTAAATGCTTACATCACCTCCTGTGAGCATCCAGGAGATACAAGTGACCTTCTTGCCTGTCTCTGCATGCATTTACTTTGCACAAGTTCACTACGGCATAAGGGGCTTGAGTAGCTCGMGGGGACCCCTGGGACCAGCCCTGCGGGCTGCCATACACCTGCTGGGTTGGGGATTCGCAGGGCCAGGGCTGCAGTGGAGCAAATAACTAGGAAGGGAGAGTTTGCAACATTTCCTTCTCCTGATGCCACCCTCTCAGAAATATTGCTTCATTAGAAGAGGGCTTTTTGAAAGAGAGCTCTGGGCTTTTTCCTGCACCCCAGATCTATTGAACAAGAAGGCGGAGGCAGGGTACTGCTTGCACCCCAAAACGGCCACAACCCTGGGCTGGAATTGCTTTTCTCTGGACTACCTGGGAACTTGGATACCAGGTCAGGCTTGGAATGAATTTGCTGGCCCCCTTTGCTTCTGGGATTGATTTAGGTGTCTTCACTTGCACAGGTGGCGTAGACCATCTGGGATTTGAAGTCTATTTGAGGAGGAAATACTTGCTTCCTACTGCACCCGTTCTTTAAATCAAGTCAAATAATGCGAGATTAGTCACTACTGGCAAACAACCTTATCCTTCAGTCTAGTGGCAAGATGTGGTTTTGTTCTTCCTCAGGAATCCAGTGTGCTTCATACGACTGCTTCAGGCTCATGCTCTTTGTGTTCAGCAGGAATTCAAGAGCTAGGTGGGAAAGGTGAGGTGGTGGAGTGTTTACCAAAAAGCTTTAAAAAAGCAGCAAAATTATAGGTCTGAGCTCTGCTGGAGGCTAGTGAGACAATATTCAAGAACATCAAATTKCAGGGAATTATGCCAATGCTCTTTTGACCAGCAGGTCTATATTGAGTGCTTGGAAAAAAGTACCTGAAGTGTTTGAAGATACTTGAAAAGGTATCTGTCTTCACGCCTCATAAGTTCTTGAGTGAGCTGGCTTCACTGAACACAGGCTAGTCCCCACTGGGCTGTGGCATGTACCCCATAGGCACGTACGAGAGAGTCAGGGGCGTATATTGCCAGCTGGAAAAAGGCTGGCAGCATTTGCAGTCTCTGTCTTTCAGTTATTCCCCTATAACATGGCTGTGGCGTTGTTCTCCCTAACAGACTCTGCTTCTTAGTTTACAAATGATAATGTTCAACTCTAAACAAAGAAGTTTCATGTTGGCCTCCTGCACATTGACAATAATATCTTTAAAAATTTGGTTTCTGTCTTAGATTCTTTCATTTACTTCTCAAGTTCTGGTAGAGATTTTTCCGGGCATTTTCCAGAATGTTGTGTATGTATTACATATTTTAAAATTAGCAGTCACGTAGTTGTGGTTTAGACAAGTGCTTCATTTCCAAAATTCAAAGCTAAATTAAGGAGATCCTTGTCCCAAAAGAACAGAAACAAATACTTCCAAGTCTAAAGTGCATGTGGTGTTCCTGCAAGATCCTGGATAGCAAGCAGAAGGTGCAATTCAGCCCGTATAGCTGAATAACACAGCGTAGATGGTATCAGGGTGACTTTTCCCTTATGTACCAGCAAACATCACACTCACTAAGGTGGAAATATCCACAATACAATCCTGACCAGAACAGACTCTCACTTGCCTCGAGAAGTCTCTCAGCTGTTTGAGGCAGGAGTTTACCAAGGTGTGAACATGTTAGTCATACGTATCTTCCCATTTCATCTCTGCTATTTTAAGGCTGCTTCCCATGATGCCTGTTAAGCTTAGCTCACTTCAGGCCCCTACAGACCCATAATTTTCTGTTCACCTGAGCGGCAGATTTCAAAACTGCTTTCTACTTTTATGTCAGTACAATGTTTAAAAATGAGGGCAGTCTGAAGGTGTAACTGCAGTTCTGCACATGGCCAAAAAAGTGTACCTAAACCATATTGCTGTTGAGAAATGTGTATTTTGCTAATGCCCAGGTCTGGAGGATCTTTTGACACCAGGGATACCTATGAAGAGGTCTCGCCTACTGTCACTTAATAATTGCACTTGTRTGCCGATTTAGAGAGAAGTCCTTATGCTAACAGAGGTCTCCATTCATGAATGCTRTGTGTGAAAGGCTAAAATCAAGCCTGGATATGAACGTGGTAGTACTTGCAAGTTARGTGAAGTTATGTACCGTCCTGACTCACTGGAACAATTCTTGATTCCCTTCATAAGCYGGCTCCTTCTGTGTTCAGCGTTCATAATTTGAGATGATTCTACTGGATTGTGTTTGGTTCCTGTCCAGGAAATCATAACCTTTGGAATGGGACTTCCARTACAACATTTTGGAAACAGGCCTGTGATTTCCATTCTTGGAATACAATATTGGCCTCATTTTTTTTTCTTCCAGTGACTTTTCATTCCTGAAAACTTATGAGGTCATTTGCTGTGTGAGCACTAAACAGGTGAGCTTAGTTACAGCACATTAATGTCAAAATGGAGATGCYTGAGTGAAACTGAGCCCAGCTAGTAAGAACTGTAATAAGGGAGTTAAAGAACCCATGCTGTCTTATTCAGCCCTATAAATAAAATATGCAGATTCAGGATGTGTAGAATCTGCAGATGTAGTGCAGCTCATGCACATGCGGGTTCATCCATGGAGATATATAAACCATGCCAMGTGGAAAGGCAGAATCAGTATGAGGGCTCCCTAGTAACACCATCTTCTTCCCTACACTTATTTTCCTGCCTACTTCAAACAAGTGAGCATGCAGAATTTGGTTTCTCATCTTCCTAAACTGCAAACTGAATAAGCATTACACCATCCCCAAATTTGCTTCCATCCCATGATAAGCCTATGCCCCTTCAGGCAGTAGCCCCGCAGTTTGCATGACAATCCAGAGAAAAGAGTCTCTTCCTTTTAGCTATCTCGTGGGTTTCCCACCAGGGAAAACAGTCAAATCTTCTTCTTCGATGGTGGTAGGAATAGCCAGTTCTTGTGCTCTGTTCTCACTAATTAGCTTATTTGGATTCCTCCATCTATCATAGCTCCTCTAATCCTCYCCAGGTTGTTATGTTTGTTGTGATATAGCTTTTAGTCAGATAACCYGACACTGTCATTGTTATTTTTTAATTTTTCTGTTTTGTGAAGTGTAGCCTTTTTATAACAAAAGCCTCCATATTCCTGGGTCAGTTGCTCTCAGACCAAGTAGGACTAGCCAATGTGGCGGCTGATGCCTGTGAGTAACTGTGCTGTCTTTAATCCTTTTCCCTYCCAAGTCACATTGCTGTTGATGCAGTTTGGGCTCATCATTTAGTGAAAAATACTGAATTGGCATGTTATTTAATATTCCCTTTTTAATATTAATATTAAACTTTATTAAAATTAATATTAAAATTAATATTAAAATTAATATTAAACTACTCTGAACAGAGCTGCTGAGATATACTCTGGGTGGTTGTGAAGATTTTTGTTAGGCCTTTGCCCTCCTCTACTAGATTGTAAAACCAGGAATGTGTGTCCTGTCATTTGATGCACCCATGCACCTGCAGTACTCTCTTTTCTTAGAGGAGCAGGAAAATCTACTCTATCAATTCTCTGTGACAACATCTCCTTTTGGAAAAATCATAGCACCATGCTCCCATCGTTTCAGCAGCACTGCTGCGCAGGGAACATGTTTGTCGCTTGCAGTATTGCGGCTTTTCACGCCTTCAGCTGCATTTTCAGTGCATGGAAAGACACTAACAAGGAAAGAAATATCTGTGTAGGAAGTTCATTTTYCCAGATCTGTTCAAACTTAGCATTCAGCTGCAGCAGCCAAGAACAGAAGAATATCAACAAAATGTTTTTTCAGCTTCCCTTTCAGCAAAGTAGCTTTTTTGGAGCTGTTGTCTAAAGTACCTTTAGAGATAAGTAGGTATATTCAAGTTGCTTTAGACAAACAGCAAAATAAGCAACAGTTATTTAAGTGTTATTCACTGTGAGAACTAAGTGCCAGCTTTGCTACTTTTAACAGTTCCCATTTAGGTATTTTATGTTGCTTGATTATAGAAAAGTTTGAGATACTGTTAACTTTATGCAGTGCTTTAGCACGYTGTGCAAAACAGAGAAGACCAGCTTCTTCCTTCATATACATGAGTCARATTCAACTTCCTGATACGTGGGAATGTGCTTGTTAAGCAAAAGGTATTAAAAGAGATGTAGCTCATCAACCATGTTGATTTTTACCTTTAGATTGTATTTACCACTGTTGTTGATCCCTGACAGCTAGCTTGCATCCCAGAGAAGTGAGGTTAGTACGAGCTCTGGGCTCACTCGTTGTGCGATGCCAACATCTCGAAGGCCCRTGGGAAGGTCTCAGTGTGAAGGGATAGGGGCTGCCTCTAGCTATGAGCTRTATGTTCCTGTGAGACCCTCCCCCCCTTCAGGACAGCAGAGTGTATTTGTTCTTTCTCTAGTTGCCTCCATAAATCTTGCAAACTGAACTTCAAGCCTGAACATCCAAAAATGCTGCTGCTGACAAAACTCCTCAGCAAAGTCTGTTTATTTGGGGGAAATGTTTGCCTCACAGAAGTCCAAATTTAAGTTCAAATCCAGTGKTTTTTATTTACCGACTGGCTTACCACCGTACACAAAGGTCTGGGCTCAGATGTGATTAAAATTTATTTGGAGGAGGTTGGAGAAACACCGTCAAGTTCTACCCTGCCCTCCAGAGAAACAGGTGAAGCCTTTCTCAACTTCACCTCTGAGGTCTGAATTGGCCAATGCTTGCTGATTTGAGCTGACAGATCAAAGGAATTGTAAATCCATGTACTTCAGACCACATTCTGCAATTCAATACAGTCTATTTTTTGCATTGCAGAATATTCACATTTGCTAGAGATGTGTAGACATTGCCTGGCTGATAACATCTAGGATTGTAATGGCACCATTTGAAAAAAGACAAAATCTTGAAAGTCTTGAAAGGGCCAAAAGTTGGTCTATAGCTGGCAATAATAAATAGCAGACTTCCTCCCCTGAGCAGGCTGTCCTGTGATAACTGAGCACGAGGCTTCTTACCCACTCCTCTGGAGCAGCTGGTGTAGCTGCAGTGGAGACATGATACTGAAAGATGGATGAACTGCTTGATTGGTCTGTATATCCTCYTTTTACCTTTCTACTAAAGTAGCGCTCACATTTACAGGCATTTGAGGACAGTTTGCTGTCCTCAAATGGACTCATTCCTTTTAGARACATAAATTGGTTGAGAAAGACCAGGGAGAGTCAATCTCAATTTATGTATTTATGATGAGCTTTTGCTCACAGTGAGCTTTCCCTTTGATTTTTTCTAATTAGCATCCAATGCCTTTTTTTTGTTTGTYTCTGATAGAAGAATGATGCAAATGAAGAATTCAGTATTGGTTATTCATGTCACAGCTGTGGCCATAGTTTTCTTTAAATGAGTGTAATTATCACCAGTGAAGCCTGTTTGTTATGGGACTTACAGGCTTGACCAGCTTGCACCTTTTCTAACTTAAGGGCATGGTACTTTTTTATTTTTCTGTTCGCTAGGATAGCAACAGTTATCCTTGTTGCTATTTTTTTTTCTACATTTTGACAATTACTACCATTAAAATTAGATTACATTACTTAAATATTATGATCATCAGCAGAAAACCTGTTTGGGGAAAAGGAAATGTCAGAATAGGTAGGTAATTTTCACCGAGAAGAAAGACAGATGGTTCGCTCATTAGCAACGGCTGCCTGCAATGCCCTCGCCCGCATTTCCTTTATTCGGTGGCTGAGCACCCTGCTGTTCGGCTGATCGGTGGCTGAGGAGCCGATCGCTGGCCACTAGGAGTTTTAAATTGAATCCTGTGATCGCACAGTGTTCAGGAAGATGCAGAGCGAACCGGCGTCCTTCCGCCGGGCTGGTGGAGGTCAGTCGATGAACCCCGATGTGGGAAATCCCCGGGAATCCAGCGAGCGTGTGGAGGGCCCAGGGCAGCGTGGGACCCGGGTCAGACTTTCATCTGCAGATAAGAACAAAAGAGTGTTTTGCTCTTCTTCTGATGCGGAGATTGCATGGCATGTCCCACGTGTCGGCAGAGCGCAGGGACTGTCCGCTTCCCTACCAAGTGACATAGCCGAATGAACAAGACGCTCTCTCGCTTTCCGAGAAGTGGCTCAGAAGAACTGGTAGGACGTGGAAGAATGAGTTCAGTTTTGGACCAGATCATCAACAGCCAGYGGGGCAGCCCAGTTAATTGCTGGTCGGGGTGTTATTTTCAATTATAAATTGGTTTTAAGTGTTTGTTGTCTCTTACTGGCAGATAGTTCTCACTGCAGTTGTGCCCCTCTTGCCACTTTTGTGTCCCCACTGGCTCTTACCTTTATCACTAGCTTGAGCTTATACCAGAGCCCTTCTTGGGGTCTTACCTAGTTCACGTTTCCAGAGCTCAGACCTTTTCTGTCCTGGGCTGGACCTTCCCCATGTGCCCATTTCTGCATGAGGGGCAGGACCTTTTGGGGCGTGAGCTCTCTCACAGCCCGTCCCACTGGATTTGGGCACTGCAAGCTTCTTGGGAAGCCTCTGGTAGCAACTAATAAATGTGACTTGAAACTCTTCTGCCCAAAGCAGCCTTTCTGAGCTCATGCCCAGAAGTGGAGGTAGCCAAGGATGTTGTCCACAGGCGTGAATCTGCAGGACGCAGTTCCCTTACCCTGAGCATTTGCAGCTCCGCTGCGCCTAGCTTAGCCCTGCCCCAGGGGAAGAGGACCCTTTCCCCACCATGGTGTACTCGTTTCTCTGAACGAGTCTTCATACCAGCAGCAGCATTTCCTCATTGGAAAATCTTTGTCTTTTGTCAGAGCTTAAAAYAGGGAGATCAGAAAGGCTCCTCTGCAGGGTTGTGGCTGAAACTGTTTCAGAGCTGTAAACCTGGCCATTGGATTTTGCTGGGAATCTCCTCACCTCTRTTGTGATTTTACTTTTTCTCTTCTCTGTGCAACCTGCTTTAATTTAGCACTTCACATGCAAAAGACAGTGGGAGAGAATTAACTAGGGAAGCWGAACTGCACATGCTTATCGTAAAGGTATGAAACTACTATGTTCCCATTTTGCCAGAGCTTTGAATGGAYTTTGCTGGAAGCAGCAGCATCACGGTTGGCTTATGCCAGGTTGCATAAAACCAGTGGTGATTTTGGCTCATTTCCAGGATAGCTGCCATAACATGAAATGACGTGTGTTTTCCGGGTGCAGGAACATCAAAGAGAAATGAAGAATAAATTATGATYGCTATTTGTGTAACTGTGAAATCATCTGAGGTATATTTATTTGTAATACCTGTCTGCTTTTTAAGTTGTGCCCAATTATGCACAGATTTTAGTCAAGGTTAATAGAGATGGTTTTTCTAAATGGGGTGTGAGATAATTGCATGATAGTTATCGGCTGATCTTTTAATTTCTGTTGCCTGAGGAATAACCAAGTGATCTTAACTGTGGCTGTTATTATACATATAATATGCAAATATTTTAAAACTCAAAGTGCAAAGATTTATTCCTTGCAACAATTTTGAGAGTTATATATGTGGGCAAACCGCGATCCAGAAATTAGGTGATAGAGGAAAWCACTACTGAAGCGGTGAATAGCAAGTAGGAGTTCTTGATTACCAGACCTGCTTCTGGTCATCTATCTGTAAAACTGTAGAAATAGAGCTGTAAAGAAATCTAAATCATTGCCTCTGTCACAGAATAATCTGCATATTTTGCCCCAAAGTGGGCATTTTTCTTCCTTTTTGTATGTGGCTGCTTGCCCTTTACAGCTGAACTTTCAGACTAGCATCAGAGAGGGCTCTGCTGACTGTGCAGCCTCTTGAAGGCCCTGAAGGAAAATCTGCGTATTTGGGCAGTTGTTTGCTTCATAAGCGTCCAACTGGAAGTAAGAAGGGAAAGAACGCGACATTTTTTTTCCCTCCGTTTAGCAACTTTTTGCAGCTGAGCGCAGAGATCAGACGCGCCTGCACAAATACCCGAGCGTCCRTGGCGGGGGCTAACGCTTCTGTGCGCTGAGCACGTTCGTACCAGCGCGGCCGGCTCCGGGCCGCCTTTCCGCGGGCGGTGGTGTAACGCGCAGCCCTGCGCGGCGCCGGAAAGGACCGAGCGGGTTCTGAAGGTTCAGCTCGTCTCCCCGCTGCGGCACACCGGCAGATAGGAAAGCAGAGTAGGACCATAAGGGAACAAAGCTGCAAGCTTAGAAATGGCCAGGAGAGTTAAAARCATCAGTGTAGCTCTAGTGTGCCTGGATGCTTTCATTTCCTAAGCAACACCTCGGAGGGGTAGGATTGTCTGCGCTGAGATTATTCTGTTTTCGTCTTGAAAAGGGTGGARGAGCCCAGCAAAAGTGTCACCGCTTTGGTGACACTGCTGCACAAGCGTAGCCGGAGTATTGGCTCAGAAAAGGGCCGGCTGAATGGAAAGATTTGAATGGAAACATTCAAAGACTGTGAAAGCCTATAGGCCTTTGCATTCATTGTTAAAACCCAGCCAGAAGGAAAATACTGCTTCTGCAGTTTATTCCTGCGTTAGGCCCTGTGTAGTTTCTTACTGTGAAATATATCCACAAGTCCTGTTCACCGCTGGGAATGGGTTAATGCTGTGGCTGTGGCAGACACCAGCCTCCTTGTACAGCGCAGAGAGACACCTGGCATCGCTGCCAGGATCCAACACTTCTGGATTTAAGTCCCCGTTATTCTCATAAAAATCAGTGTCTTGTGTGGAGAACACTATTTCGAGAAAAAAATTTGGAGGAGAAACTGTTGGTTCGAAGGAGAGCATTAAATATTGCTTTTTGAAATAGTTAATAAAAGTACAATCAGCTGGTAGCCAGGAGTACTTTCAGCATACTTTTGTAGTCAGTAATTGCAAAGTTTTAGAAGTCTTTCCCATTCCCTCAGCCCCTTACCGTAGTCCGTTAGCTCTTACCAGCAAGTGTCCTTCCCTTGCAGGTTTATTGCGTGACTGAGTATTTCGACCAGAGGCTCTGACGAATGGTCAAATGCCGGTTTTTATTTTACATCTCAGGTGTGCTAAACGGTGTTCAAAAAATTTCTTTGTAAAGAAAATCCCCGCTGAATCATTCGAAAGAAGTRTAGACCCCGCTTATGTCCTCATGCGGTACCTGCAAGTCGCTCCTGGAGTTGTAGCAACAGGTGATACGGAGCATAAGTAATGCTGACAGGAGCCCAGTGACAGAAAGCGAGGTACAAAAATAYGTATTTTTCTGAAGCACCAATGAGAATCAAACATTTATTATTCCTAAAGTGTGGAATTTATGGTTCCTAAGGTGGAATTAAAGGGGCATGGAGTTTTCAGGTAAGTATATGCTTTCTATCAAAATGGATTACTTATACTTCYGAGAATTTGAGTTTGCAACAAGCTTCCATTTTAGTTTTCATTGTAATGGTAAACTCTTTGGCCAAAACCTGCCATTTTTACACTGACAGCAAAATGAATAGGCAAAGTCTGAAGAGGACTCATCCAAACGAGTTTCGGTTCCAAGTCATTAAAAATAATTATTTCAATTAGAGTTTTATTTTGCTTTACTCTGGATCTAATTTTGCACAAAATTTCTTTGTTTCCTTCAAAGCACAAGCAGCTTTCTCAAGTTTTCCCATATAAATGAAAGCGCTTCGGAAATGCATGCTTTGGTGATACGTAAAGTGATGAGAAAATAACGGAGCGAGTTTAGGAAATGGGGGGTCATTCGGGGCAGTCGATGGGAGTTTTTCCTGGCCAGGAGACAGTGAGCGAGGGAGCATGTGGATGTGGGTGCGCGGGGGGCCCCGAGCCAGTGCTGTGTGCCTGCCCGCGGTGATGCTGCCGGCTGCAGCCAGAGCCCCTACGCGCCCTCCTGGGGAGCCTGATGTGGCAGGGCAGGGATTGGGGGAAAAAAAAAAAGGAGACTTGGAAGTGATGCCAGTGTCAAGACCAGGTACTAATTTCCTGTGTTTTTGTGAACTTTCTACCTCCCAGTAAYATTTTAGGCCTCAAAGATTGCCCAGATCTTAGAAAATAGCTGGCAAAAGGGACTGGGGACCTCAGATTTCCCGAAGGAAAAAAAAATATCAAGGTTTCTAAAAACAGCATAGAAATGCATCTGCTCTCAAGACGCTCCTTTAAAATCATTCTCATTTACAATTTTCATCCCTCATCAGCACCTGCATTTGAAGATCAGTCCCGTAAAGCAGTTTTATTCCCCTCTCCTGCCGTTCAAAGGGCAGAGTATGCATCCAGGTGTCCTGCCTCTAGTGAGCCTGGTTTAGGACCATATGGAATTTTACAGGAGTAAAATCTTGCAAACACCATGCAATTTTGTCTGCTGCAGCCCATAATTCTGGCTTCTGAACAGCAAAACACAACTTCCTGCAGCAACTCTGAAGGATGTATGTCCTAATACATGTACGGTACTGTCCTGCTTATCGCTTTTTGTCGCTGCATATCTGAGCAAAATTTCTGCAAGCCAATTGACTTGCGGTTGCACATCTGCGCTTTCTGGGTGCCCTGCCTGAAATGCTTGAAGGAGGTCATATTTTCAAAAGAGGGTTCCTTTCAAATGTCACAACTTATCAGACTTTGTACAGGGCCAAATTATGCAGTTCTTTAATCAGTATTTTTCTCTAGAAATCCTTAAAGTAGCTACTCATRTCTTTACTCTGCTCTAAGCACTCTTGTTGTAGGTAGCATCCTCTGAGGGTGAGCAAAGAAAGAGTTYACCTGTAAGGATCTCCTTTTTTGAGATGGTTTAGGACACACAAACAAAGAGCAAGCAATGACTTAAATAATAAAAAGAAACAGTTTTCCTAAGTGTTTTAATTAACAGAATGAAAAGTACATGAATTTCTTGTTGTCATAGACACTGTCATCTGAGAAATCCTGATTAAAAAGAAAAATACTGCAGGTCTGTGACAGTCCTTTCACAGGGCTGTCTCTAGTCACTCTCGCGCATACATATTACTCACAGTCATTAATCTTCTGCACCCAAGCTGGGGTAAATCCTGCTCTGTTAGCTGCCATGGTTCAGGTCGACAGTGAGCCACCGGTGTGGACAGGCACTTCTATTTTAGAATATAGTGGTAAGTTTGTTGTTGCCGGGAGAGTACCAGCTTTCTCGGGAACAGTGGCCCCGACCAGCGGTAGAGAGAGGCTCTTTAGCTAGACGGTTCGGGATTTTTGTTTTGTTCTGCTAGAGCAGCAGGACCTGCAGGATCCTCGGTGAAACGTAAGAGCGGCGGCGCTGGCTGGCAGCCGGGCGAGCGCAGCGGCCACGCGCCAGCCCGCTGCACGCCTGCGGCCGAGGGGCAGAGGGAAAGCCAGGAGTCTGACCAGGCCCCTCGCAAATCTGCGCTTGCTGTTTTTTCAGGCTTCACAAAATAATCCAAGTTTTGTATTCTTGCCCCGAGGTTTTTCACTCGTTGTGTCCTTTGACCAGGCATCCCCGCTGCCTTGCTTTTAATCACAGCAGAGCAACGGTAGTCAAGGATTAGGGACCATTAAATACCTCTCTGCAAAAACTGCAGTTATGTTGTGCAGTCTCCTAAAAGCTTTGGTTTCAGAGAAGAGAACTAGAGCTTGATACTTCCTGAAACCCTAATCCAAGATTCATTGAAGTTAACGGAAATGTGAGAAGACCTTGAAAAAAAAAACAATTAAGTGGTGTGATTTTGGCATAGAAATATATTTCATAGCAATACCTTGGATTTAGTCATGTACAAATGGTTAAATCTCTGAATTTTGCCTGGTGATTTATAGTAAAAGTGCCTCCTTTCTTTTTTATGTCAATAAGTATAATAAAAAGGTACTTTCCCAGAGTATTTTCCCAGCCTACGGTTGCCAGCAGGTGCAACTTTACTCTTCCCAAGCATTTTGCAAAGCTTTCTACATATTAAGAGATTATTTGTAGCTGGCAAATCAGATACGAAACATGTGAGGAAGTTCCTGTGCTGATGTACTTTGGCATGTCAAATACCCAGAGTTTAGAAGGACTTTGGAGTTAGTGTCAGAAAATTRTATTTCAGAAGCTGAATCTCCTATTAGCTTCAGAGACCTCTTCTTTACTGTGCAGCAACAGCAAGCTGTGCAAACAGGATCAATAAGCTCAATAAGCTCTTAAAATTTATGCATTTTGCACTGTGGTTACAACCTTAGGACACCCCAGCCAGCATCAGCTTCCAGAGACTTGTGAAGTCCATAGAGCTACTTATCTATTTCTTATTTCATTCTGCCTTTGAGATTAGATGTGCGGCAACACAATCCAGAGAGCTGTGGTGGGATTTTTCCATTTTACTGTTGAAATGTAAATGTTCTTAGCAAAAGGCACATTTTATAGTGGGCATGTAAAGGTAMGAAGGAAAGGGCAAAACTTAGCCTTTGAGAGAAAGCCCTCCAAACCAAGTGCTGTCAGTCTCCATTTATTATCGTAAGCGTGAAAATACTGTGTAAAGCTGTGCATCTGTATTGCATTTTAGGCTTCTTGTGTCTGCTTAAGTATTAAAAATGTGAATAGATACAAACACAGCAGGATAAGTTGTCGGAGATGAGCGATTCTCCCCTATTAGGACTACTAAAAGCATAGAATCAGTTCTCAAGAGAAGTGAGGAAACTTGGATGTTTTGACTAAACAGATACGGACTAAACAGAAGTACTGGAATAAAATACAGTGAAAAGGCAAAAGAAGAAAGACAAAAGAAGAAGRAAAAAAGACACATGCCCATGCAAAGCTTCCTACTCCTGCTTTGTTTGTTTGTTTGTTTTTTGATCTTTATGTAAGAACTTAACATAAGAGACATGGTCCAAGTCCCTTAGTCTTGTATCGCAGTAACCAGCAAGTTGCTTGAGTAAAGACTGTTGCCATGGGTTAAAGATACTAGAGTTTTCTAAACATGTGAAACAGTCTTTTTGCTGTTTTAAGAGAAAGTGAGTATGGCGTCTGCTTTCTCGGTTTTGTTCTCTTTTGCCCAGTGCTGAGGAAAAATAGTCAGACCCCTAACAGCAGGTACTTAAAGAGGGCTGAAAAGCAATACATTTGAAGGAGTAAATTCCTCCTTTGGGCAATTCCCCTGGAAAACAGCACTCCCYGGAGCCAGGGAAGGCTTGAGGCCACAGGCAACAGGGTCATGCTCCCAGGCAACCATGGCCCAACCCTAGAAGCAGCAATAATTGTGAGGCATAAGCTATGAGCCTGCTCACAGCAGYGTATCCTCAGAAGAACAATTCCTGGAGAATTAATCTGCTGTTAGCTTCCATGGCTGTTTTCATAATGCTTTTGTGCACTTTGATTTTTGGTGTTTACAGGAGCGTTTTCCTGCTTGGGCTTGTCATACTTCTTTCCAAGTGCATCCACATGGAGCAATATTCATCTTGCAGAGTTTGTGTCAGGATTTCTTCCAACATGCTTTTGCAGACTAGTTTTACTAAGTAAGTGGGGCTTTTGCAGTTACACTGCCTCTCCCAACCAAAAATTCCTTACCCTACTGACCGCTTTTGGCTGAAGCTGGACTCTTAGCTAGCCTAGCACTTTTCTCCCATGGCAGTAACCAGGGAAACCTGGTGCTCTTAAATCTGCTCCTCCTGGAGCCACATGTGCTATAGGTTACCAGCGGGCTGCTGGGGCAGCGCGGTGGTTGCAGGAGCTGCCTCTGGTTCTTGTCACCTGCACTTGCCTTGGCCTGTGCTCCATTGCTTCTTAATTACAAATGCTACCTCTAGCTTGAATTTCTTTCATACAAGTTGATAGCCTTGTCGCTGTACCAGAACTGACTTTATCTGTACTTGAACTGTGGCTCCCGTGACTTGCTGAATATGTATGTCTTTGGGGTGGCACGCCGTTATGTGCGTTGAATGACGTATGGGAATGTGTGTTACAGGGGGGGATTATATGAGGTTCAAAAATGTCACCAGCTATCAGYGTGAACGTCTCATCTTTTTACTCTATTCACAGGAAAAATAGAAACATTCAGTCAGAGGACAGTGCCCTTACGACTGTGGAATAATAGATGGGCARCCAAGGATTACAAAGACTATCTAGGGCATGTTCACTGAGGATCATCTCGGTTGACCTTTAATCTCTCTGCTTCTTTAGAATTTCATTTAATACTTTATAAAAACAGCAAGTTGTTCTAATCCAGGGGAGATTGAACATGCTTGTGCTTATAGTTTTGAACATGCTTGTGCTTATAGTTGTCTGCTCATGGAAATTTTTTCTGTCTGCCCCCCAGCAGGTAAAACAGTCCCGTAGGTGTTAATTCATTAGTGCTGGAAGCACTGACGTTTGGCAGCTCTGCATGTCTTCCTCTGCAAAAACAGATCCAAAACCAGGATTTTTTTTAGATTCTTGGAGATTTACTCTCTACATGTATATCCTAAACACTACAGACGTTTCAGAGCTGTGTGTTTTCTCCCTCTCCTAGTGCTGTAAGTTGCTGCATTAACCTTGGGACCTGCTACRAGCTTGGGGCTTCACTCGGCTCCCGCCCTCTCCTTTAGCAGCGCTGTCCCGACCACGTCTCTTTGCTTCTCTCCATCACTGTGAAGCTCCATAGTTTGCTTTCCAAGTGCGGCTCTAAAACGGGCAGCGGCAGACCACGTAGCGTTACTTTTAAAATTCTCTCGGGAGCAAAAAATGAAAAGGCTCCGTCCCTGTTTGTGAGCAGGGTGAGCGCGGGGGCTGCCTGCTTGGTTGGCGTACGGCACAGTCGCGGCCCCGGCGGGTGCCGTGGGGAGATGGGGGTGCAGGGGGCTGGCAGCAACCACCCGGAGCTCCGCTGGGCAGTGCTGCTGCCGCTCCCGCCCCTGCTTCTGTAAGGAAGCTGCGGTTTTGATTTCCTCGCCTGGCACAGGGGCTGCGCGGGAAGCTGGGCGACATGCAATCCGCGGAGGGAGGAAAGGCTTGGAAGGGCGCACTTCCCCTCGGCACGTCAGTGTCGGGTCACGGGTTTAGCAGGAGGGGGGAGAAGCAGGGCTATTGGTGGCCCTCTCCTCTCTCTGGTTTACTTCACCTGTAAAGGAACCAGAAAAAGTCCGGTCTCAGAATATTWTAATTTTCTTTATATATCATGACACGTGCCGTGTAATCTGGAGAATTTATTTCTCAACACAGTGTCGCTCATGGGGACTTGTTCTAATACATTTTGCTGAACTTAAAAAGTAAAGCGTTTGCTCAGAAGCATCGCGTAAGTCAGCGATACACCACTTGGAGCTGAGGATCTTGGCTGGCTGTTGCARCAGCTCCGGGTGATATCAGTAACAATCACGATATCCCCGTGCCGCAATCGCTTGCCAACTACTGCTGTAATGGTTATTGAGGAATTGTTACACCAGTGGATCTTACTGCTTTTAGGTCCCCTCGTCAGCCTCCGCTGACCCAACTTGAAGCAAAATATTCTCGTGTGAGCGGAGCGCTGACCTGGCCCGGCCGTCTCCCATCTGCCTCGGATTAGAGCTGCCGTCTTCCCTCCGAGGCTGTCGGAAAGCAGGCCTAACCCTGCTGCTTCCTCCCCTGCAGCCTCTTCCCTGCTGCTTCCTCCCCTGCAGCCTCTTCCCCAGTTTGTCGGACCCCGCTGCTTGTAAAGGCCGATCCAGCTAACACAACCGCAGTGCTGGCGCGCGTGCGAAGGGCACTGGCGAGGAGCGAGCGACAGCCGGTGCCGCGTGCGAGCAGCAAGAGGCGAAGAGGAAGGAGGCACTTCCCAAGCCCCTCTTCATTGGCCTGGTGCAGCAGAGTGAGGAAGCACTAGGGAAATGTCAGCCGGTGCTGAAAGCTAGTGGGCTTTGTTGCTTTTTTACTCAAGGGATGGCTTTCATCCTCGACTGTACCACTTGTGATGTTTCAGACATGGCTTGCTTTGCTAGGTCACGTGAATGATGAATATCTCAGTATTTCGAGGTTTCTAGTAAATGAAACGCACATGGGAATGAGCGCAGATATAGATCGCTTGCGTCAAAGCCGGCTTTATCAGGGCTTGGTGAGATATCGTTTTCAAGGGCCTACAGCAATTGAAAAGCAATTAGTATTTCATTGTATTTCCTGGCTCCACTGACCATCCCGTAGATACAGATGAGAGTCCACCTGGGAAAATCTGCAGCCGTGCTTTCTCTGTGAAATGCCCGTGTGCAACTCTGGAACRGTTTGCTTTCTAGATAGTAGTAATCTGAAAGCAGCCTGCTAAGCTACTGGTATATTTAGAGCAAGTGATCACTCTTGCATGTTTTTTTTTTTTTTGGTTGGTTGGTTTTAAAGTCATGTCAGCTCTTACAGGCAGTACTTTCTAATGAATGCAAACCAAAATTGTGATAATCCATTTCCAAGCCATTAGTCGCAAGTCATCATCACACATGGAACGTTACTTATACAGCTCATAAGCCAAAGCAATGCTTGTGCATAATTCCTCGCTCACCACAGTAGCAGAAASTGCCTTTACAGCCAGGTTTTTGAAGCCAGCCTCTCTGTTCTCTTCAGTTGCAGACAGTGTCACTTCAGCGGCTGACTACTTGATTTTGCAGGTTCAGTTTGATGCGCGTACGACGTCAAGCCCACATCTGCCTGCAGATGCCAGACTGCACCCAAAATGACTTGCTCCTGCTAGCAGCAGTRAATAGAAAGACAGGCTGGCTGATATTAGGAGCTGATTCTCTCCTCTTTTTTCCAGGTCCTTCTCTACTGCCTCCTTTTGGCACCTATAATCTCATCCTTGCCTCTTAGTATGAAAACTTGTGACATATCRTATGTTCACATTTTGACTGCTCTTAACTCAGACTTTATTTCAGCGTCTTCCTCAACATCTAGTTCCAGTGTATTGGCTGCTCCRTACTGTTCCCCACCATGGTAATCTCATTCTCTCCTTCTGCTCAGATTGCAAGACTCTTCCTGGGTCTGTTAAGGGATTTCACCGAAGGACACACTTTATCCCTTCTTTTTGCTTGCTGAGCTCCTAGAGAAAGTGAAAATCACAGTGTCTCTTCCTGCTATTAGTACTGTGATCACTGCATCCAGCAATCTTTTTGAAAGTTTAACTGTTACAATACTGCACAGTTTATTAACCCCATATGTTAGCATTTCTCTGTAGCCAAGAGATGTGGTCACAATCAGACTCTAGTGAAACTGTGAGTAAAGAAGTTTTCTGTGGAGTAACCTCTTTCTTAAGGGACTAAGCTAACCAAAGGAATAGTAAAGTCTTGTTTAACCATCTTTGAAAGACTTTTTTTTTTGCCAACTCTGGTTGGTCTCCTGAGTATAAAATATAGTATAAAAATATTCCTTCTGGCATAAATTCAAACTGGCTTCTGATGGCAGTTTGCRGTGTATCAGAGGGAAATGCTCCCTTATTGTGCCATTTTAAATGCAGTCCCTTAGACCAGCAGTGTATTCCACTTACTTCTTTTCGCAGCAGCACCGTCTGACCTTCGTGCTGATAAAACATCAGTTTTGTATGTGTCAGTCAGTATTTCCTATGCAGACGTAACCTGGTCCCGCAGCGGTAAGATGGAGATGTTCCTCTCGCATAAGGGAGGTCACGGAGATTGTGGGTCATGGAGTTCTTCACGGTCATGCCTGTGTTTCTGGTCCTGCTCTGACCCTGGGAGGTTTTGCGCTATAACCCGTGATATTCGCTCTGTGAGGCACCCCCAGAGACCTCACATTCTTTCTCTTAGGCTGAGGACAGACTCACCTTAGAAACTGAATCTCTGCATCATGGAGATGCAGAGCAGTCTTCCAGCCGAACRCTGATCAGCAGGTTGTTCTCATGCGAAGCAAGCAGGATGGTGTGAAAATGCTTAAAGCAGGGCCCTATCTTTGCATTATGTTAAGAACTTGTTAGTCTGTATCTGTGAAATCTGTTTTTTTCAGTGAGGAATGGTGTATACAACCTCCAAAGCCAGATCCCTACCTGTTATTTTTCTCATCACCTGATATACTTCTGTTACCTAAACTTTRTCTCATATTATTTCTTACAGCTGAGCAAGGGTTTTATTACTTTCTGCTGCATGCCATAGACCAYGTGTTTATATCACCTAGTTTCTCAAGTTATATGTTTCTAAATATAATGTTTTGCCTAGGTAAGAGCAAAAGGTGCGTTAGGATTTGACACAAGATTTTGCGCTTCTGGCACGATTAGTGGTTCATTATAGTAGTGCTTTGAGGACCTCCCCCCCTAGAAATTGGTAAACTCAGCACTGACTCTGAGAGCTTGCAAATTAAGTGCAGTAACTGGACAATATGCTCTTGCTCGAGTTACTCTTGCTTGAAGTCACACGGTAATGCAGTGAGTATCAGGATGATGCGCCGTAGCTCCTGAATTGCAGCGACCCGTCCTGCCCACGGGGACGTGATGCCGCTGTGACCRGTGACTGCTTCCAGCCACACATCTGTCTCCAGAATAGCGCTGTGCTGAGGGGAAAAAGGCGAAAACACAGTAACTCTTGTTTATCCTGGCTAAGCTTGTGTAACAGGTTTTCAGATGATGTTGTCAGTGTTTAAAGTCTTTTTCATTAAACTGTTTCAGTACCCAGAAAAAAAACATTTGCCTTACCAAGAAAAAACATTTCTCTTACTCAKCTTCGTTAGTTATAGGAAATCACTGGATTAAAGTAGAGAGCAAATTAACAAAAATAAACCGTCGAATGTCTTGTGCATATGGTGCTGCGTGTGGATGGCTTTTAACTGCTTAACTGTGAGCAACAAAGAGCAGAAGGCGAGATTCGTCTCAGCGTGCTGTAACGATAATTTGTAGTAGCTCCATAGCTGAGATAAGCCTGCCTTAATAGTCAGAAAAAGCCACGAAGCCACGGGAAGCTCGCTCTGGTTTCGTACGCCTTGCGTGTCCCCCGGGGTTCCCGTCGTGGTTTGGGGCGGCCAACGGCCGGGCGCGAGAGGGGACGGAGCTCGTGAGCGGGATGCCTCTCCCACCCCGCTGGAGCCCATCTTCTGCAGACCCTTTAGTGTACCAGCTCCTTTGAGGTGGGCTCCGGAGGACAAGGTTACGCTCTCGGTTACGCAGTTGTAAATGCCAAACGAGTGCGATCAGCGCGGCGGGCAGCACGAGGTTAACACTGGTTGCTGAGAGCAGGAGTTAGCCGGACGGACGCTGCAGCTGGCCCCCGGCTGGGTGTGCTGCTCCATCGCGCCGGGAGTTGTCCCTCGTGCAACAGGTGTAAGTAGAGGTTGCCGCAATATAATCTTGCAGCAAATAGAAGAGGCTGCACCGTCAGGCTGCTCATTAGGGAGTATCATCCCKCAGGCTTTGTCTGCCTTTACGGACGGAAAAGTTAATGTTTCGTCTGGAGTTTGCCAAAGTCTGCTGTGTTGCTTGTCAAAGTGGTAAACACGCAAAATATTGGTTTTGTGCAAACTTACTGCAAGTGACTGCAGGCCGTGGCAGACAGCGGTGGAATAAGCCACAGCGAAAGGGATCTGGAACAGGCAGAAAGGAAGAAACTGCAGATTGAATTAGAGCCTAGTATTTGCTCTTCCTGCATATAGGGAGTGGGCTCCAGGAGAGCTGAAACTTTGGGGCATAACCAAAGCAATACAGCCCACTTTTAATTCGAATTACTTGGTAGTTTCTAGCTTCCCACTTCTTTGMCTGATATCTGTTGTTCCCGTATGATACTTGCATGCTTTAATCTACATTTCTAATCTAATTTATGCCTCATCTAAATATATCCAGCTCACACTGGTTTGAACTTGGTCCTCAAACACAAGGTTGAGAGAGTTAATGCAGAAGCTGGTAACATTATGGYTGTGCTTCACCTCCCACTTCAAAGGAAAACTATCCTCTTCCATCTGAGTTCTCAGAGGTTTCTGAAAACCACACAGTGGTGATGATATCATTTCTGTCTTAAACTGGTGTTTTAAAAAACTGCTTATAAAGTGATACAAAGATTTGCAAAACCARTCTCATCCAATTTGCAAAATAAATTCAGAAATAAATGGAGTATGTTTTTTAACTYGGTCTTTATCTGGGCTCCTCAGTGTGTTTGCTAGCAAGGATTAACCTATAATGTTATGTTACATGGCTCAAACTTCCTTGACCTTCCCTTTTTCTGTGGTGCTTTTCTCTGAGGTTTGCCAAATGTTTCTCACATCCACTGTGAATAGGATTCTTTGACTTTTGCCCTGGGTTCATCAAGCATAAGTCATTGCCCCATTCAAAAAGAAAGTTTTCCCAAAGTTGCGGTGGGCCAGAGGAGAGTAAAGGAGAGGTTTTTGCCTCTGTGAACTTTTAACTAATTTCAGTCCTTTCTCAGGGGGGAAATTTTGTGCCTTTAAAAATACACAGAAAAGGCCCTGATCATCTCTTCTTTTTTAGTGATTAAAACAGAAAATTAAATTGCCAGCTGCACAGGAGAATTTTGTCTCTTTCTCCTCAATCAATTCTATAATAGGGATCTCAGACTTGCACACTTCATATTTAGCTTTCAATAACACAGCTTTGCTTCTGTTTCAGAGTTCGCTGAAGAGAAGAGGCAGCAGAGAAATGCACAAAGAAAAAAAGGCATTTACCCAGGTATGGTTTTCAAGAACATGCAATTATGAGCAAAATCACATGATAAAACTCTGAATTTCTTTTTATGGATGTTTATAGGACCATCAGACACATTAACTAGAGTGCAATTAGGCCTTGCTCTACTGAGACCTCCAGAGGTAATGTAGAAGCAATTTAGGACACAAATTTGATCTCTAAACCATGCTGCTTCTCAGGTTCGGTGTACTTATATCAGTAGATTCAGGCTGCAGGCTTTCTATGAGCAGAGAAAATCACCTTGTCTCACAGAGTAATTGGATCATAGCTTGGGGACCGTCAGCGTTTACATGTGGTGCCAAAGATTTTGTGCTAACGAAGGTCTTAGCAGCAAAGGCAGTTCACCCACGGAAAGAGCACCCAATGGCTTCAGCCCAGGGTTTTCTCCCTCATGTGCAATGAACAGCACATGAACATCRAATACCTGCTTCCTCCAGTACAGGTAGAGTCTGAGCTATCCGCTTCATCTCCCTTTGGGCACTGATTTTACTGAAATGCTGCAGACTGGTCCATCGCAGGAAGGCGATCTGCCTGGTTTCCTCTGCTTTTTGTGCTGACGGTAGGGGCTGAGCCTTTCCCAGCATCTGTACCATTGCTGTTGTAGACGGAGAGCAGGGACAGGGTTTCACCTTGCAGCAGAGGAAGCCAAGAGCRACATTTTATCTTCATTAAAACAAGATTGTACCTCTTGTCCTCCTACCTCAGCAGGCTCAGCATGCGCAGCCAATACTTACCGGTCTTAAAATCAGTTGATTTGTAATTATAACCGTAGTAAGTCATTAGAACATGCCGCACTTGATCTGACCCCGTGTGCAGCTGAAAGGGCAGCTGGGCGAGCGAGAGGCTGGCCGCCGTGCCGGTGGCACCTGTGAGCTGCRTCCTGCTTACCTGGGACACGGGCAGACCCAGCGGCCCTGCGGAGCAGACGCGTGTGCAGCGTCGTCAGCCTTTAAAATGGGGCACTGTGCTTTTCCCCTGCATTGCCTGTTACAGAGACTCATTTAAATCATCGGTTAGGTCAAAGACTTTGTTTTCCTATGAGTCTTGAAAAATACGTATGTGAACTATATATACATGCACACATGCAACTTACAAATGAACATACATCAAGGCAGGCTGTGTGCATTGGGGTCTGTTGCAATGTTGCCTTCCCTTCTCCCTGTTCTTGGAAATACAAATAAGTACGGAGAGGATGGAGTCCTTATGCTTGCTTTCTCCTGCCAAACCCAGACATTGAAAGTAGCCATGGTTTGCTTTGGAAAACCTTAAAAATGACTTTGGACARTTAACTGAGTAGCTCTGGGTCAGCTCTGCACCATGCACGACAGGAGAACAGGAGTRCACRAAACACCCAGGGAAAAAAACATTYACAGTGTAGCTCAGGCAAGCAGAAGATTTGTGTTTGTAAATGAAAACATTGGGGCAGCCCTGTTCAAGGTGGCTCTTGAATTTTCTCCAAAAATTCCTTAGAACAGGAAAGATTGAGAAACGATGTAAATCGAGATGTCCCGGCTGATATCCAGCACCGGCTCGCCATGTCCCAGCTACGGGACATTACCCAGCACTGTCCCCACAGCAGAGTGTTGATTCAGAGCAAGGAGCTGAATGGGACCAGGGTGCCCCAAAGCAGGCGCCCAACGTGGTCAGCCAGCCACAGGTCCTGGGCCACAAATTGGTGAGGACAGGCATAGCCAGGGAGGTTCAAAACACTGCTTTTGGGGGCAGCCAACCCAGTGTGATTTAAATGCCTCAGCTGAGATACCTAAAGCTGGATACTAAATAGCTTTAAAAACAAGAACTTGACTTATTCAAGCCCACAAGGTGAACCCTTTCTGCTTTTTTCCCCTATCCCCATGCATGTTTTGTGAGTGAAARATGACCATGAATTTAGATTCTAACTATAAATCTGTGCCATCTGCCTACTTCCAAATATTCCAAGAATATGACAAAACCAGTATTTTTATTTACTGGGAGCTCATCATGAAGATTAGCTGGAACATCACATCCATTGCAGAGCACTTTGAGTAAAAACCTATAAAACCGATTGTCTTGAAATAATGTACAAACAGTGTTCTTAGTAGTGCCTATCCACCTCTGGTATTATTGAAGAAAAAAGTTTTTATTCAGCAGAGTTGCAAAGTGGAACCTCTTGGAAAATGCCAGGCACCAGGCAAAACACAAAGAAAAGTGCTTCTCCAGCGCAAGGTAGGAGTACTGGCATCAGCAAGATGCTTGGGTGCTGGTCGTACTGTCCCACCGTCAGACTTGCAACCCTAAAATGCTTACCCATCTTCTGCCTGGCAGTACCCCTGAGCAGGTGGTGGTAGAGGAGATGGTGTTGCTCTCTATCTATCTTTGTGTCTTCTTGCCAGAAAAGAAATATCATCCTTGGGAATTTTTGATCAGCTCCTCATTCTCGTCACATCATTTACATTGCATAATGAATTTAAGTWATCCTTTCATTTCTTTATCTCCACATTCTACATTTGCCTAAATTATACTGTAGGCTCTTTAGGGAGGGCTCTGTTTTTTTCTTTCTGCCTTTTTTCCATTAACATCCCTCTGAAGTGCTATGCAGAGCTGTGGTGCTATAGCATGCAAATATTCACTCTCAGTAATCATTAACTCCCATTTATCCTTCATGATCTGTTAAAGTCAGTGACTAGCACCATTAACGATAGAACGTTTTTGCACTGTCATTAGTTTTTCCCTTTCTACATAGTCTGCCATATATACTCGTTTCAGGAAAGCGTCCCTATGCTGGATGTGAAATGCAGTCAGGCTGTGCCAGAGCTCAGCCCCTGAGATCCCAGCTTCTTCTTCCCCTAGAATGATGTGCAGACTGTATTCTCCATCTTTTTATTTTTCTCTCTCTTTCCATTTGTGGTTTAACTAATAATGAATTATTTTTAATTTCTGTGATTTCCTTACTTTGCCTTATGGCAAACTTTATTTTAAASCCTCTACTGTCTATGTAGGTATCTTACCCTCTTGCTGTTTCTACTTGATTTCAACTGATCAAGAAAGCGCTGATATTTCTTGTACACAAAGTTTCAGAGGGAYGTATGCATGAAGGTTGGAGTCCTACTCTTCTGGCATGCTTAGATGTTGCTGATAAGTCTCTCCTGGCCGTGCTGTTCCTTTGGAAAAGCTGTGGAGGGAATGGGCTTTTCAGTAGTCACGGTTCCCTGACGGAGAAGCAGGGAAGRTCTCTAGCTTTCTCACCTTTCCAAACAGGACTGGTATTTAGTAGGTGAGATTAACATCCGTCAGCTCTGTTGTTTCTTACAAGGTTTGGCCTTGTTTAATGAGAAAAAWAATTTGTTTCAGCTCTTGGGGGAAAAAAAAAARSYTTWMMAAWKSSGWWMYTTTTTTTTAACAAAAACTAGCAATAAAGTGGTGCCATTATAAGAATAGTTAACTGTGCTATTCCCCTGCCATAAACCTCTGCAATTTTCTTTGAAAGTTGCCACACATATGTTGCCTTGTCTYGAGCGTGACCTAGCGACTGCTACCCCTATGGCTTGAAATCCAGCCGGCGTCAGGCCGGGAACCGCCTCCAAGCCCCGGGGAGAAGCAGACCCTAACGCTCGCACCCGAGCAGGAGGCGTGCAAGCAGGCTGTCCCTTGCATGCAACTGTGTGCAAAAACGGAGGTGCAAAAAAATAGCTAGTGGCCTGGATTGCTGGGCTCTTGCAGCCAAAGGCAGGCAACTAACACGAGGGAGCATGCTGGATTACAAGGGCAGAAGAAGGAAAACGTAAAATGCAATTTTTTTCTGAGCTATTAACAGAAAAAATAGAGGAACTGGAGTTAATCATCCCACCTGCGCGTTCCGATTTTCAGCGCTGATCTARATTTAACATTCCTGGTATTCCATGTGTTTCCTTAAGAGTGAAACCTGCAACAACGGGGATAAACTGAGTCTTGACGATAGAAAAAAAACAGAGCTAACGGATTGTGCAGGCCTGACCAGATACGCTGTTTTAATCTTACAGCCTTATCCAGCCAGAGCAACTAAAATTCAGTGTGACTTCAGTGAGAGTTTTGCCAGGTTTTAATCAGCTACTTAATTTACAATTTATAGTCAATAAAGAGAAAAGCAACTTGCAAATATATTTGCCTTCACGGTATGAAAAGGAGGTGTGCGTATGTGAGAAAGAGATAGGGGGAAAAAAGCCCGCATTATCAGGGCTCTGATTGCAATGGGTTACGTGTATCTGGATTGTGTTTACAAAACTCATATTATTGTTGCCAGAAACCTGAAGACCAGGGTTTTAGTTACTCAATTGACTGCAGTTGTGTTTGGCTCACACTAACAACCGTATAGTAGTAGATACTTTGGTCATTGTTTACCTCTTCCGTGTTATTTTTATATACAGATAACTTTTTTACTATTGAGTGTTTTAAAGCCACAACCTACTCCAAGCAAAATGAGTAGCAAAGCTGCCTGAGTTCAGAAATGTACAACCAATTAATTCTCTGTCTGTTTAGATATTATTAACTGAAATTAATACATAATTAGTATATATTTAAATAGGGTAGGGGGAGATTAATCTAGATAACATAAAAGACCCCATTAGCAATGTGCAAGCTTGTGTACTTTAGAAATTAAATCATTTCCTCAGACTGCTGAGCCTTAATTAGTTTTGTAAACCTTTTTTTTTTTTAATAGCCTGATCTGGGTGAACAATTAAAATCAGTCATGTTTTCTCCTGATTGGGTTGCTGTTACTGGGAACTGTAACAAAATGGTGCTACAGAGACTGAAGTGAAGTTTCCATCGATGATTGCACGTATGTCCACATGGCCTCAGAGCAATGATGAAATCCGCGGCCTCAAGAGATCCCCTTTCACAGACTGCCTCCCATTATGCTGCTAATGCTGACAAATGAGTCTCTTCTGAGGCCAAGTGCCTGCATCTCCATGACAATTCATGAAAATGATTCATGCAAAGAAATTGTTCATCAGCTTAGAATTTACTTAACCTTGGCTCTTATGTCAGCGCCATGCACGCTGGAGTTTTCGCTTCCATGATATGCAGTGTTTTAGAGTTCCCAACACCAAAAAAAAAAAAAATCAAAGTCTGTCAGTTGGTAGGCTGGTGCTTACCGAAAAATGAAGGTTTTCACATGGAATAGGTTTGGTTCTAACCATGGCTTAATGAATTTGTTTTCAGTGATTTCCCTTCTAACAGTTGTCCATACTAGAAAGAGCGATCACGCCATCTTCCATGGTAATGGTAATAGCAGCAGTAGCAACAGCAGTGCTTCCTACTCCAACAGACAGTGAGTTAGGCACTTGAGCTATTTCACAGTGCTGTGAAGATCTTGTGAATAAAGTATGTAGCACTTGCTTCTTCACTTTGCAAAGCAGCCATGCGGCTTAGCACACTTCGTTGTGCTTGTTAGCTAAGGAAGCCCAAGATTTGGGATTATGATGAGTAACCTCTTTTGAGTAGTTAGTCTCTTATTTCATGATGCCAAAAGGGGTCTGAAATATCATTAAAGTAAATGAAAAATAAAGTGCAAACAAATCTTTCTTTGAGTAATGTATATTTTCTGCAACACTTGCTCAATATTTGGGAAGAATCAAATTYTAAGCGCCCTTGTGCTGGCAGTCTTGCATCAGTGAGCACTTGTACTGGCACTCTGATTTTTTTCTCTTTAACTCTGCCCAAGCTGCTCAGAGTTTGCCAACTCAAGCAGGACCAAGCCAACGGTGTGACTTGTGCAGCTCTGTCTCTGTGTTGTCCGCATAACAACGGATACAGCTCAAAGGGTGGGGAAGCGAAGATCTGGGAATGGTAACAGCTGATCGTACTTTTATCATAATATAACTGCTTTTTCTCGGGGGGCGGGGGGATTTTTCTTGGCAGGAGGACAGTGCTGACTTGAAGTGTCAGCTGCAATTTGCCAAAGAGGAAGCAGCGCTGATGCGTAAGAAGATGGCCAAACTGGGGAGGGAAAAGGATGAACTGGAACAGGAACTCCAGAAATATAAATCCATCTATGGAGATGTGGACAGTCCCCTCCCGACCGGAGAGGCCGGGGGCCCACCTAGCACCAGGGAGGCTGAGCTGAAGCTTCGCTTGAAGCTGGTGGAAGAGGAAGCCAACATACTGGGCAGAAAAATAGTGGAACTGGAGGTGGAGAACAGGGGGATTAAAGCTGAGATGGAGGACATGAGGTGCCAGTATGAAAAGGAGTGTCTTAGCCGGGACCACATTTCAAGCATTCCTACCTCGCCGTACGGCGACTCTGTGGAGTCAGCCACGGAGTTGCGCCGTCACTTGCAGTTTGTGGAAGAGGAGGCAGAACTGTTGAGGCGCTCGATCTCTGAAATTGAGGATCATAACAAGCAGCTAACGAACGAACTGAGCAAATTCAAGTTTGAGCCGGGTCAGGAGCCCAGCTGGCTGGATGACACCACTTCAAAGTGCGGCGGGCCCCTGCAGGAAGAGCTGAAATCGGCCAGGTTGCAAATCAAYGAGCTGAGCGGGAAGGTGATGAAACTGCAGTATGAGAACAGGGTCCTGATGTCCAACGTGCAGCGTTATGACCTTGCCTCTCACCTGGGCCTGCGCACTTCCAGCCCCAGAGACAGCGACGCCGACAGTGACGCCGGGAAGAAAGAAAGCGACGGCGAAGAGGGACGCCCGCCCCAGCCGAAGAGAGAGGGACCGATCGGGGGCGAAAGTGACTCKGAAGAAGCTTACGAGAAGACGTCGGGTTTTGGGAGCGGGAAGCCATCCGAGGTCAGCGACCTGTGCTCCACCGAGCTCTTGCGAGCGAAAGAGGACACAGAGTCTTTAATTAACATCAAACGCGAGGCAGAGCGGCTTGAAAGGACGGTGGACCGCCTTATCACTGATACGGACAGCTTGATTTATGACRCAAAGGTGCATATAACCAGCAGCCCGTCTGCGGAGCAGGATTTCAAAAGCGACGAGGAGAGAGGAGAAGAAAAACGTGAACCGGAGCTCCTGGACACCATCAACTCCAGGATGAAAGCTTTCCGCAAGGAGCTGCAGACCTTCTTGGAGAAGGTTGATCATATTGGGGAGGGCCTTAAGGAGCAGATGGAGGACCTCTCCCCTCTTCCCCATCTCACAGAGTCTTCCAGCTTTCTCTCCACGATGACATCCATGTCTCGAGACTCTCCCATTGGTAACCTGGGAAGGGAGCTTATCACAGACTTCCAGGTAAGTCGGCCCCTCCTTTGCCTTCTTTCTCTTTATCGTTTCTCTTTCTTGCTGGCATTGCTACCCTAGAGCTGATTTCCCTCACAGCTGCTTTGTTATGATTTCAGATCTGCGGTGTATTAGAATGTGTAATGTTAAACAAGCACTTTATAGGTTTTTCTTTTGTTTGTTTGCACAACTCCTTTAATTCAGAGGCGGTTCCTCGTGGCAGAAAGGCTAATCCACTGGTGCTGTAGCGATCCATGTGCTTTTTGTTTCTAACAGCAGTGTTTCCCCATGAAAGAAGAGATTAATTAAAAAAACCTTTTTTTTTTTTTTTTACAATGAAAGTAATTTAGCAGCCTTGCTGAGAAAYGTGTAGAGGTCTTCATCATGCTCACTCTTAAAATGGTCAGGCGTGTTCTCAAAAAGCCTTGCCAAAAGAACCCAACCAAAACAGTTTTCTAAGAGGTATGTTTTGAAAAGCCTGCTTACAGCTCACTCCCGTAAGCAAGCAGCGAGTGAGAAGCACTGTAGCCAGCGAAGGACTGCCTTTCCTAAAGCCTTGCCAATGGGCGCATGCCTAAACTGCCACAACTGCCACACTGGATATGGCTTTTCTGCACAGCACAAGTAAGGAAGGAAGAGCCTTGTATCCCGTATCCTTCATGACTTGTATGCTTGCTGTTGGTTTGACTCATGCATCCTCATTGCATGCGCCTCATAACCAGTGTTTGCATTCTTTTTTCCTCTCTTTCTCTTTTTTGCTTTTCAGATGTTTCAGCCCATCATTTTGCTCATCCTCATTTTGGTTTTGTTCTCTTCACTTTCTTATGCCACTGTATTTAAGTTGGTTTTTCTGTTCACGCTTTTCTTTGTCTTGTAGTTTTTCAGTCGTCTACCTTACCCATTTTTGTTTTCTTTATTCCCTCCTGTCCTTTTCTTTTTTTGTTGTAAACCGCCCATGCACCTAACAGTCCAAACTGAGGGATCAGATGGAGTGGCAGCTCAAACAAGATCGTGGAGAGGAGCAAGAGATTCACCACCAGCGAGCCACCACCGACCCACACCGCAGAGCTGATGGAGACATTAAACTCTACAGGCCAGGAGACAAGGGCTGTTTCAGTCTAGAGGTCAGCAAAGCAGCCCGTCTTACTCACTGCCTCCTGCTGCCGTAGTCAGGATGTGAGCAATAGAAGCCAGGGGCTGGGGGAGTAAATTGGACAAAACGCAGCACCCATGCTGTGAAATTTTTGGTGACCTCCTTCCCCCCTGCAGTTTCATAGGAACAAATGTGGTCCTGAGTTTGGACACGTCACCCTGCTCCTAGTTGCCTCACGTAGTGGAAAAATGTGGCTCAGGGACCACATACAATTAAATATAATATCAAAAAAAATCCGGAAGGGATTTTATTCCCCGCTGTAACATACATGATTCCAGGTTTCACCTTGTCAGATTTTTTAAATCTGGAAAGTCTACAGACAGAGACCTCTTTGCATTTTGCCTGGCAGTAGTCTGCACAGGAGAGGGTTTGATGCTGGCGTGCATGGTAATTCTCATCAGGAAACATGGCACCCTGCAGCTTCCAAAAAATACCCATTTAAGGCAGAATATTCCATTGCTGTGGCTGTTGAATACTTTAATACTTTATCATTTTTCAAAAACATTGATCAGCTTTTATTTAAATCTTCATCCATCCTGAGGCCATATCAGCCTCTGTAAGCATCTTTTCAGCTGGTTTCTCATGAAGATAGATTGTCCAGACAMTACAACGGGTCCTGAAGAAAACAATTTCTAATCTGTCTCCTGCAAAGGCGAGCTTAATGCATTTAAAAACTTTTCTGCTGGCCACTGGTAAGCGAGATGCACCTTGAAACTGTGGCGGTTAGAGTAGCTTTTCTCRGGGGCCAAGTTTAAATATGTTTTTAATTCTAAAGGCACACACAGAGGCCTTAGTATATCTGAAACCACTAATACGGTCTGGAAAAAAAAGAATGCTGGCTGAAACAGCTGCATTAGTGATTAAGCAATAAAAAGTATTAGAAAGCAGGAGCAGGAGGAGAAACCTGTAGGGTGGCTGGTAGCCAAACAGCTAAATTCTGTATTGAATGTCAGAGGGAGAGTAGCCCTTCATCTTCACACAGGTAATTCCCTGCTAATTTTGTTTAGTCTGTTTTAAACTATCCCGASAGTACAGAGGAGCGCCTCTTCCACTTTTTTACTTTTAGCAGTGCTAATAAACTTCAGAAAGGATATGTGATAAATCCAGGACACAGTAAGTCTCTCACTGAAGGGTAAAGACTTTCTTCCTCATACAAAAAAGAGGAAGGTGAGGTAGAGAAATCTTACAGTTCAACATGGATATTTTTTGCAATTGGATTGATCAATAATTACTGTAGATTAGGTCAGAAAAATGACCAAAGCAGATGTTTACGGTATTTTTATGTAGTTTCTGTCATCTTTATTAACTCCCTCTTGCCCTAGATCAACCTCATTGTTGTATTAAGTCTTGTATTTATGAGCCCTCTCTTCATTAAAACAGGGGATTTGGGTAACTTTGGCACAGCCTATTCCAAGATGGGATGATTTGTAAACTGTGTACAGTAAATTGTGTTTGAACAGGAGCTGCACAACTTTCACACCATAGCCTGAGAATGAACACGCCGGTAATTATAACCAAAAGTAGACAATATCCAGCTGAGGTCCAGATGTGCTCAGAAAGYGAGCATGGATTGAGCTCATGGCCCAAACGGAGAATATGTTTAAGATCTTTGTTTCAATCAGGTTTACATAAGCAACAGAGTGTATTACACTGCTTTACACTGAAACATTTCAGTGGGTGGACAACCATTTAATAATGGCACAAGTAAGCCCAAGTGAAGCAGAATATTCTTCCAAATAACTTTGTGTTATCTGTCTCATTGTTTTCTTTTTTAATTTCAAAAACCGTGCTAGCAAAAACTACTATTTTTTGTGCCAGATGAATGAGCAGAAAAATATATTTTTCAAATTTCAGAGGGTTCTTTTTATTACCATAGAAATTTCAGATGAAAACTCARGTCATTCCATTCCCACAGCAGAGATGGCTGCAAGGAAGCTGTTATCTGCTTTAACTTATGAAGTGAAAATATTCGCACTGTCCAATGTTGATGAATGTTCTTTTTACTGTGCCTGGACTTTCAGTGTGAGAAGAACACATTTCATTTCAGTTAAGCAAATGATTTCATTATAAGCAAGCAAGCCCATTTTTCTAAGTCCATTTTCTGCCAAAGCTGAATTTCAAATGAAAAGTTTCCCAAGCAATGCTGAGCAGTTTCCATTCAGCCATTTCTCCCCCCTGTTTTTAAAGTGAGCATCGTGGGAGCCTAATTGTTTGATTAAATACAACAAATGCAGACTGACTTGTGCTTGAAACTACCSTGTAGCCTAACTGTAAACATCTGCCTTTGTTTGGTCTTTGCACTGCAGTTGTTAGTGCAACAGTGTTATTAGAATGCATTTGCATGTTAAAGAGGTGGGTCAAAGTCACAGTCCAAGGGAAATTATATCTTGAAATTGCCTTAAGAGCAGGGCTTTGTTTTCTTGCTGAAACAAGCCATTGAACTGCTGTTGCAGGAGGCTGGAGCCCGTTGGGGTGGATATTCAATACATTATTCATGTTTTTAGCAGAGCTGGGTTAGGGAGGGAGGCAGAAAGCGTTCTTTACCATCTAAAGAAAAAGTGAGTGAGCAAGCAAGAATTGCCATAACTAAAAGACATGGAGGAACTAAAAAAGGTATCACAATGTTTTATGGAGCAAATGCCTGGCACAGAGCAGAGGATTACTATGGCAACAAGTGGAAACCAGTGGAAAACTGGTAAATAATTTTTTTATCTGGTGAATTTTTATCTTTTCTACCAATGGAATATCCATTAAAAGAAAAAAGCAGCTTCCTTAAAGCAGACTGTAGTTTCCTCCTGGTTATTGAGGGACAGTAGCCATTCTGGAGAAGAAAAAATTTACTCTTTCAAATGATCAGGCACTGTTTGTTGCAGTATTTGATACCAGATTTTCTAAAATCTATCTGTATTGCTTAGTTCTGGTTGTTCAGTCGCAGAGCATTGCTTCTGTCCTTACATGAATAAGCATATATCACCCGAGGCATATGTAGTCCTCCTTGCATTTCAAAATTTGGATAATGTGATTATTTTCACACACAGCTTTTAAGCATTTGCACATTTATTTTTGTGTACAGAAATGCCACAAAATCTCTGTCACTCCCATGCTGTAGAAAGTGAACACATAGGAATCGCTGAAGTGAATTAACTTAAAAGGAACAGGTTGTCACCAGAAAATTAAAATAAAAGCAGATAGGTTAGGGAAGGTGAGAGCATGTCTTAAAAATAAAGTTTCCTATAAGATCTAGTAATAAGTGGGCAGCTGGAGCTCACACTGAGGAGTAATTTCTTGTAGACCATTATATAAGCTGTTTATCCATTTTTCATACTTGTTATACCCATAAAAAATGATTACAGCTCTATTACTATAAATTGATTTTTGAGTTAAATGTGAACCAAACAGATACAATGATGTACAAGTTAGGTAAGTCACTTTATCACCCACTTTGAATCTGTATCAGATCTTCTGTGTGCTTCCATTTGGACACATTGGGGGAAGTTCAGTCTTTAGTCTGAATGCTTTAGTTTAAGCTGGTTTTAGAGGGTCTGCGTTTCTTCTGTGTGGTTTTCATAATTCCACTGGAGAGTTTTTCAGCTGCATAGCTTTTGCAGCGGCTCCCAGCCACGTGCTGAAAATTTGCGCATCCTTTTCTTYTGCATTGCTTTAGTATTTTCTCTCCCTAGAAAGGAAACGGTGAGCGTTTTCTACGTTGCGAGGTTCCTTAATTCTGAACAAAAGTGGGCACCGCCTAAAAAGTTGTGTCTCTTAGTGTCCGCTGCACCTCCAATTCCAAACTGTGGGAGGAGGAAAGACAAACTGGTGCTGGCAGTATTGCTTCCCACCAGGATTAGAGGCAGCAAGAACAATGGACTTCGGTGGATCGTGGTCTTCATTGCTGTGCACGAGTCCCTAATGGTTGACACTGTAACAGCTTGAAAGACCCATTGTGATGTAAATCTGGATATCCTGCCTCAGCGGGACGTTATATACTATCCATATAACGATATGGCGTTATATACTATCCATATAATGAGACRGCTTTTATTTTTTTTTACTTGGAGRAGAATATTCTGTGTTTTCACAAAATCAGAGACTCCTCACGTAAGCACAGACTAGTAACCACACTAGTGGCTGTGCCTGATGTGCACTAGCAAATGCTGTATACATAATCTGCTTTTTAAGRGGGAAGGGAAGAAGAGTACGTCTTTGGAAGCAGCCTTTGAGAATTTAGCTGTATGTGTATCCTATGTAAAAAGCAATACAAAAGGCACTGGAAGTTCCTATCAAATCTGGGTTACCCCTATATTTGCAATAGTCAGCTGTCAGGTGTACGGAAGTAGCGGTTTTAGACTGTTAATGTGAGGTCAAAATAATAAAGCATTATAATTACGGCATTAGATGAGCAGTATAAAATGTTTAATTTTTCACTTCCTTGGAATTGCACACAGATGTTGAAGACCTTCTTTCTGCCCTGCCTCCTTAAGCCTCGTTTTGCTCCACCCCTCTTGGAAAAAAAAGCTAAAAACAGCAATTCTGTGAAATTTGGGGTTCACAGTTGTTGCATATAAACGGATTAGGTTTCCAGGCAAACTGAGATTTAAATTAGCTATGCTCAAATGGAGAAAACAAACAAATAAAACTCAGCCATATCTTACGGTGCCCCTGTAAAATGAGCCATCAYAGAAATGTAGGACTCTGTGAGAAGAAAAGTGACCGGAAGCCGTCAGCAGGCTGAGCAGGGGCAGAAAGGTGGTGGGGCGATGAGTACAGTGTAGTGAAGCCCCACTGTGTGGTTGGCTTTTCTCTGAATATCTTCTTGAGGTAAAGGCATGAGCATGGACTTGCTTGGTGTGGAGTGAAAGCAGGAGAGGAAAAGGGCTCAGGCGAAGGGTTTGGCACTGGCTAAGAAGAATAGAAGTAGCTATGGAAATGCAGTGACAGAAATTCACAGAAAACTTCCCGTCGCTGTCGCGCTGCGGATGAAGTGCCGTTGTTTCTGTGGCGTGGCGATGCACGAGCCCTAGCCTGTATTCCCGTTGCGTTGCGTCTGTACGTCCTGCTGCAGTGAGTCTGCGTCTGTTCCCGTGGTGTCGGCATGCGGCGTGCCAGACCTTGCGCTCAGCGGGTCCTCGTAAACGGAGGGTGTGTGCAGTGTCTCCTATTGCAGTGTGTTCACTAAGGAGAAAAAAGGAGACAACCCAAGAATGGAAGTTTACAGCGTGTCAGTTACTGTGTCCATGTTGTAGCAGCGCTGTTTGCCAAAGCAAAACCACAGTTGTGCCACGGGCTGCAGCACGCTGATTATACGCTTTCGGCCTGGTTTCCAAACAGGAGCACAGAGATGTGCATGAATACAGCATCAGCTACCTGAACTGCATATACAAATTGAACATGATAAATTTCTACATACTCTTCATTTAAGATTCAGTCATTTAGCAATAGTCTAGTAGGCACTTAAACAGCCTGATTCCCCTTAATTTGAGTAGAGCTAATTCCAATGCCCTGTAACATAAATTATATTAAATTAAATTATAGGCTATGAAGGGTCCTTAGGCTGCACTGGAAGAAAAAARATGTGCAGCTCTGCTTTCAGCATTAACTGCTTTTCAACACATTTGCTTCACTGCTTGTGGAGAAATTTCTTCCATAACTAGGCAAGGCAATGGTAAAAAGATTTGCATTGTTTAGAGTGGTTGTAATGCTGTATCTGTCTTAATGTTTTTAGTCTCTTGCTAGTAATTCCAACAGTTATTGCATGGTCCAAGCACCTAAGTTTCMTAAAACTTGGCTTTGCTTGAGCTGCCATCTTATCAAGAAATTGCTTGAGAACATTATTTTCTTGACCAGACTTCACAGATATAATGCATTCTCAGTACATCTGTAACTATGTAACTCTATTACATTAATGTAGAACTATGTTCTGCATTAGAACAAGTGATCTTCTAGCAAATCRTTGTTCATTGGAAAACAGATGTTTGAAGTAAATACTGAAAACCTCAAACCTTTCCTGCTAACTATTTTTGCTGCTATGATTCAGCTTCCAATTTCAGGAATCCCAAGACTAACATTATTTCTGACTACCTAAATGTGTAATAATATGACTGTAAAGAGATATATTAAGATAAGGTATGTTTTCTATGTATTTTTAAATAACAACATACACATTTTTACATAAATGATGCTGTTTCCTTTTCTTGAGGCACATGAGATTGAATTGTTCAGTTACATGTTGTAGCTGTTTTCACCATGTAGACTTCACATGCTTCTCACTAATCTTGGATTTACAAAGAAAGGAACACATGTTTTTGAAACTACACTTGAATTAACTAGATACATTAGGTTTTATATACTGTATTCTTAAAGAAGCCTGATCAGAGTAAAAGAGCACAGAAATTATTGATTAATTTTTCCGTTGTTGAACAAAGAAGCTAAGTTGAGATACCTGAGCATAAACTGTCTCTTGATTAGCAAATGATTGCACAAACTTGGCAAATCCCGTCCTAAACTATTCTTTCCAAATTATTTTTGAGACTGAATTTTGGCCTTGTAAAATGAAAAATATCTGCAGACACATTGATGCACAAGACAGAGATAAGACAGATGATGTGATAAGTCAGTGTTGGTCTCCTTCAGCGTACTTTTCGGGGGGCTAGAACTGTCGCTTTTTCAGGTACAAAACAGAAACATGCTCAAGACAGTATGTGTATGAAGTAAAGATGGGGCCCAGAAAGTATACGTACTGTGGGTGGCCAGTGGGATGCATCTATCTGCTGCATCTCCTTTGCCCTGGAGGAGAAGAGAGCAGTCCCACAACCCACATTAAATCCTCACAGCTGCTGAGGTTGGAGCTTGGCCAAGAGAGAATTTGGGATTACGTGCACTTTGACGCCTGAAGAAGCACCTTCTTTAAGCACGTCTTTACTCTGAGAAGTAGCAGTTGGGTAAGGTAGTATTTTCTGTTGTGACACTGCTGGTGCGTGTGAAGAGGAGAGATAAGTCTGGCTGCGCATCATATTTACCCAGACTAAGCAATCTTAGCTCGAATATGACAGACACAAAACGAAGGCCACAGAAAGTGCTGACCAGGAGCCTAAATGCCACATGTTTAATTAACATAGCATAAATGATGAGGTCTGTGGCTTTTCTTTCTTGGGTCTTTGTTTTTGAATTAAGTAACTTTCAGCAGCTAAGTGGATGGGATGCCAAATCTCCACAGCATGTAAAGTTGAAAGTATTAAGATTAAAATAGTGTGCACCTGGAAGGGGAGGTATTGAAAGGTAAGGTTAGATCCCAGGCAAATCTGTAGGGTTGGTATTCAAAATTGAAACTCTTCATGAGTACTTTTGCTACAGATAGTTGCTGAGATATGTTTCCTCACATAGCTTATCACCATGACATTTGTTGAGTAATTGTTTTGAGCAGAAATTGCAGAATGAAGTTGACTTGTGCAGAGAGCTGTTCCATATCTGAAGGGACTTTTTATGCGTAGTTGGTTTAATAAATGTTGTCCAATTAACTGTCTAACCAGAAATAYTGCAAACAAATAAATAATTGAGTGCAATATACATACCTTAGCTACATCTTCTGCAGAGATGTTAAAATTTTATAGCTTTGATTATCATAAAAAAATATACCATCAAGTATGGAATCTTGTAAATAGGAGCTAATCTGGCAAACTTTGTTCATGCTGAGCTGTCAAAGCTGCTCGAGTGTAATTCTAGAGCAGAGGCCTGAAGGGAATATGCAACATGAGCATCATGGCTTTAGTTTTCAGAAGAAGCTACACAGGAAATTCCCACACATATTTAGGGCATTGCTATTTATTTGCACGCTGTGCTTTGGTTTGAACTGTTGATAACTGTAAGCTGTGCAGATGTCTGTCCTGCCATTCTTTTTTAAAACCACTGAAACACGCTTTCCGCTAAACCTATCCTTTGTCCTGCTGATCAGCTCAGGGATTCCCATGTTTTACTTGTACAGAGTGTATCGATACAGGAGCTTCAGGCTCAGCTTGAGCAGGAGACGAGACTTCACCAAGAGGAGCAAGAAAAGTTTACAGAAAGGATCGTTCAGGTAAATACTTAACCCACCTGCTGGGAGAGACGCGTGGCTGTGACGTGCACCATAACCTTGTTTGTCAGAAACGCGGGAACCCGTGTCCTAAAAGCTATGAGTTTGTGCTCATCTGAGTAAATGAAGAATCTGGAAGTTAGGGAAGTATCAACTCAAACCAGTTCTGCTAGTTTTAATCTGGCTTCACCATTCAGTAGAGAGGAGCTTTGTCCTCCCCGTTGTGTTTCATGCTAGAAAGAGGCTGTTGCATTGGGCTGTCAGGGTAGCACCTAAAATTTTCAAACCATGGTAGGGTGGTAGAGATTGTGCTGTGCAGGGAAAACACAAGCTGTAAGGGGCATTTCCCACCAGAGAGCCTCCAGTCTTGGGGGAGGAGGGAATTGTATCAGCCCCTCCGTCTCTCTGTGAGCTCAGGAAGAGCTGTGCTCTCGGGGAGCACAAGTTTGACACTTCTGCTCCCTCCTAATCCAAAGAAAATCCAACACTACTCTGAAGTCAGAGTTGTTAAGCTCTCATGAGTGAGATGCAAATCAGGATCTTTTTGTATTTCTCAGTACCTCGTGTTTCCATCTCTCAGGCTCAAAATCAGTGAAGAAATCATATTTTGTTACACAGGCTCCTCCAGCTTTTTTGAAGGCTGCAGCATATTAGTCAATTGTTCTGGGATCTCTCAGTAGTTTTTGCAGGCTATTTAGCTCTTTACTGAAGTTTTCTTTTAAAATTTACTTCATAGACTAAATTCAGCATAATTGCTGTATGATATAAAGCATTTATCCTTGTGCCAGCAAATCTCATTATGGCCAAATGGTATTTCTCCATTTTCTATCATAAATAGCCTTGGTTTTCAGTTGATCTCCATAGGAGCTTTCTCATGGAGGCGTTTGAAGACAAACAGTAAATTGATTTCCTCCCTAGTTGTCTTGGCCATGAATACTTTTTGGAAACTGTGCCTGCCTCTTAAAACTCTTCCCTTTTGCAATAGCTCTCCACTGAAAAAGCATAATACTCTATGAAGTTACCTCCACCAGGGTCTTCTGCAAGCATTTGTGGTCACAGTGACTTAGATCATAACAGCTTGTAAAACAAACAAAAATGCAGCAGAATCAATGCTAACTATTCACACTTAAAACTGGTAGAAACAGAAGAATAAAAGCATCTTCTGGATTCTTCATTTTTTCCAGATTATGCCCATCCTGTTGATATTACTCCTTTTTTTATCATCTTCCAGGATTTCTGGTGGAAATGACTCATAGATCTTTGCTGTATTTAACCACAACTTCATTTGGTGGAAGAACCTGCATCAACACAAAATGTGTTTATCTCTCCCTGTAATGATTAAATTTATAAGAACTCCTTTTTTACTGTTTCATTTATGGTGATGTTTAATGACATTGAATTGAGATGTGCTAGCTGTGTACTGTCCCCATGAGTGTTATCAGAAATTGTGTATATGTTTTGGGGCCATTGTATCTAATTTTGTTTCAGATTACTTTTAAGATGCATTATAAACCCATTTAATCAAGTAACTATTGCAAATAATTCTGATTTAGTCAAATATATTTAAAGGCTTTTATACTTAAAGGATTATTCATTAATAAATTTTCTTCTAAAAATTCTCCAAATTGTCTAGGTCAAAGTTGAAGATGTATTAACTTTTAAAGGCATGGTGGCATACATGCTGAAACTTTGCATTATGCCAGAGCACATAATTTAAAGGCAATAGAAAAATTTTGCTGTGAAAATGAAGCTTATCTTTATTAGCAGTTTGGATTGATGGGGCTTTCTTCCTATGCTCCTGAAGAAAAATTTACGAAATAATCGTCATAACTGTGTGCAAGTTCTTCATTTCAGGGTGGTGTTCCTACAGTTTAAACCATTGTCATTAGTTTACTATGACTTTCATAGATTTCATCTATGGAGCTAGTAGGCAGAGAGAGAGAGACTGTCTTTCCTCATTGGTGAATAATACAACAGGATGGAAAGTAATAGAAATTGGAATCTGTAAACAGTGTCTCTGTACTCCTTTTCCATGTGCCTTTTCTTCGTCAGTATGAACTACTGCTTTGTTAAAGTGGAACTACAATATTCAGGTTGTACAACTCACTTGTGTAAGTTTTGTTTGGATCATGCCCAAGTTTGACATACTGAGGGAGAAGTCACCTTTAAAGAATAATGTTTCAGGCAGGCTTGTGTCAAAACAGATGTAATTATACTTGGGCTTCAAGCTACGAGCTTTTCCTGGTGCTCCTAGTACTGAAACTCAGACCTGGTGAATGCAGAGTTGCAGCCTATTGCTATCTCTTTGGTTCCTGTGTGCAGCCCTTACCTAGTCACATCAGAATGAGCAAGTGTTTGTCGTGAGTTGTTCAGGTGCCTCTGAGTATGAACTGTGAGCAGTGAAGGTCCAATAGTTGTGTCTGAGATACTGGATGTAGTTCCTTGGAAATGTTGCCCTTCCAGAGACCACCCCAGAGGAAGGGCCAAGCACGTGGTTGGGGACAGAAGAGGTGAGGRTAATGCTCCAGGTTGTCTGAAGGGTATCTGCACTTCCAGCTTGTAGAAATGGCTGGAAATGCATTTAGCAGGTGTTGTATGTGCAGCAGTTTAGGCTGTGCTGGGAACATACTGCAGGGACACAGTCAAGAGAGGAAGGAAAGCACAAGGGGTGTAAGTGTCTAAGTAGCAACAGAGTCCTCATGCATCTTTAAAGTAAACAAATGGGCCACTTCCACAGCAGGTAACTTGGATATGGTTATCTAAGCTAAGTTTATCAACTGCATTCCTCTGATTTCCTCATCTATCAGAACCTTTGCCAAATTCAATAGCTGCAGATTAGAGATTTCAGTGCGTCTCACCTAACTAAGTACAAGTGCTGGAGACTTCCGGGACAGGACCCTGTTGACATTGTGTCTGTCGTTCCATTAAAGCTGGAAGAGGAGCATATGCAGACCCTGCGGAGGAAAGATTTGGAAGTGCAGAGCTTGACTTTGCAGAACAAACTGGAAGAGAAGACTTGGAGCCAGGAGAAAGGCCTGCTGCAGCAAGAGCTCAGGCATTTCAAGCAGGACACTTTCCTCCTGTATGTCAAGCTGAAGTGGCTGCTGAAGCACTGGCGGCAAGGCAAGCAACTGGAGGAGGAAGGGGAGGACGTATTAGAGGTAACTGGCTCACAACATTAACCCAAAGAAATTGCAAGAGGGAGGGAGTTTTCTAGCACTACCACCAGCAGTGTAGATAYTGTGATGCCCCTTCTTTTAGAGCAAGCTTTAAATATGATGTGGTATCAGTAAGTTTATAATTAYGTATGGGCTTAAAGGGGATGAAAATGAAGCCTTTTTAGGTTGGCTTCTGCTAAAGGGTATTCTGCATGGTATCTTTATGTTACAGATCACTTATCTTTGAATCTAAACCCTTAGCTAGTACAAACATCTGGTCCTAAAAAATCCTATCACAGTAAATGAAGATTTAATTAGGCCTCTAAGATATGACTCCTGAGTAATTTTGGGAAACAAAAATGCATTAGTGAGCTGATGGAGTGGAATCTGTTTAGATGGGTTGAGTGCTGTAATTTTTCTGAAGTGAATGTACAGTGTGTTTCTTACAGAGCCTTCAGCAATACAGATGGAGGGAAGCTCTGTTTTCATGTTGGCAGGAGAATTACAGAGCTTCTTGTGGGAACTTACAGTGATTCATTCTTGTTTTATTCCTTTTCTGCATACACACGTCTATCACCATCAGCCGCGGTACGCCAGAACTCATCATGGTGATTTTCCAAGCAGCAACTAAATTAAGATCAGGAATTTCATAACAACCTGGAATCCCCAAGCTGACACATCTTAACAGGGGCATGATTTCCAAAAATGCACTGTGAAAAAAAGGTGCTGCTAAACTATGTCAAGTTGCACATTTAGAATTATCAATTGTCTTGGAAATCTTACTTAAAGAAAGCATAGGTAGAAAAATGTACTAGCCCATTCTGGCATTTTTCCAAAATTCTTGGGACAGATAGAGATATCTTGCAGGTTCATGCTATTCTGAAACCATGCTAAAACACCTAAGTAATTTTTTTCCCAGTATTTCTTATATTTATGTAACCGATATCTTTCAACGTTTGCTGCATTTGGTAGAACAAGTAACCTTTCAGATCTGGTAGGAGTATGCTTAGGTAGAATACTCCAATGTTTTGTATGCCAAATGGATGAACATCTTCGGCAGCTGTGGTAATGAGAAACATGAGATGAGCTGCTATTTAGGAATAATTTGCTTCTACTTCAGCAGTACTAATTTGCTTTTGTGTTTACTAACTCATCTTCTAATATCAAAATAGCTTTCATTTTTCACTGTTTGGATTTTTTGACTGGTTAATTTACAGTCAATCCGTCTTCGTCATTATTGGTGTCATGAGTTTTTGTTAATTCAATAGAGAGAATGAAATGATGGATTTGGGCACTTTCTGATTTCCATATCCTTATCGTTCGACCCCACCAGTGTCTTGTGTATTTTTTCATTAATGCATGACAGATTATAACCATCACATTGCATGATAGTCATACATCCATCTCCTCAGCTGTACCGCTGCAACAGTTAGATCTCCTGTTTTGCAGGACTACATGGCATTGTGTTCTCATATGCCACAAGTCAGATAGTATAACTCAATGGTAATATGAAAGACTRTTCCTGGTAGCCTGCAGAGTAGAAGTCACTACACCCAGCTAGAAAACCTCAGGACAAAACAGCCCCTTCCCTTAGTCCTTCAGTAGATTTCTGTTCCCCCATGGTAAATGCAGGAAGACTGTTGATRTGTCCCATCTCATGTATTTTAGATCGAGCATCTTGAAGCCCTCCCCGAATGTGGCCTTCCATCTGAGCAAAAGACAGAGGATGTAGAGCGAGAGGAGGAGGAAGAGGATGTTGTTTTTGCACTGACAGATTATTCTCAGCGTCCTGCTGCAGAGAGCACTGATCACGGACCACAGCTGCAGACTGCAGAATTACTGCAGCAGCAAAAGCAGGTACTGTACCAGAAGGCAGCTGTATATCATGTCCTGGGAATGGAAAAAGTGAATTTTCTAAGGGATGCATTTTCTTATGCTGCTGTATTAAATCACCTGGAATCATACTCATAACAACAGTTCTAGCTACACAGCAATTACAATGGATTTTGTCCATTAGATTTATATTTAATCAGGAGCCACATGATTACTGTTCTCCTGTTGGCAGATGCTATCAGTGAAAAATCCTATTTCCTCTTGTGGCCAATTGCCCAGAAACATCTATCAGTATGTGATGGTTTGCAGAATTTACATACTTTTCTTGCCTGTGCATATCTATTGTATCCTACTGTCAAGCTTTTAGCAAGAAGAGGTGATTTTACTTCCTTTAAATAATTTAAGAAACTAGCACACGTATGTAATGATTCCCTTAGAGATGATGGGAAAACAATGCAGAAGTTCCTTCCTGTCATTGAGCCATGTTTTTAAATACCTAAAGGCAAATCATACTGACATTTCCCTAATGTCTCCTCCACCCTGCCTCTGTGTGTCAGAGCAATGTGCAGAGAATTTAACACTCAGCACTCAATAAAAGCAAGCAAATCAGAAGTTTGATTTCACCACCACACTACATAAATATTTTCAAAGGTTGCAAAAACTCCTAAGTATAGTAAAATTTAATACAAAAAAATATGAAACTAACAGGTAGGACATATTACAGTCAGACTGAAACAAACTGTAGTATTATCCCCTTTCTAGTTTCTATCATTTGTACACAACAACTGCGCTGCTTTAGCTGTTTCTTTCCTGCACGTGGTGAACTACCCAACAATCCAAAATTTGAATGTTTTACTGAAAGACTGAAGTCACACCTGCCAGCAGAAAACATACAGCTATTTTCTGATTTTTTTTATGGTCTCATCGGTGTTTGTTCCACACCCTACCTTGTGTCACATTTAAAGGCTCAACTAGAACTTCATAATTTCTGATTTCTCTAACTGAGTAATATCAAGAGTCCATTGACATGAAATATGGTACTGATTATTGCCACATAACCTCACACTGAATTTTTCAATGTTTGGTGCATTGCTTTGTGCATTGAACATGCTATATGAATTCAATGCTTTGTGCATTAAATATACCAGCAATCTTAATAATAAGAATAATATCAAAACATTCAAAAGGGACAGAGTTAAGGCTTCTAATACCATTCTTCAGGTGCATCTTCTTATATTTTTTTAAAATGGAAAATGTTCAGATGACAGCATGCCATTATATGGAATTATTCACAAATGGAAGTAGCAGCAAAAAGCCTCAGTAAAACACATATTCAGTGAAAAGTTCTTGTAGTCATGTGCTTTATGTTTAGACTCTGTCCAGGCCCCTGACTTGGAGCACCCTCTAACTAAAGCTCTCCATGACCACATTACACTGCTGGACTCACTGCAGGCTCTGGGGATAGTGTGGGTCTCTGCATTTCCGTTCTTCTCCTTAAGCTCTCTTTGAATTCTCCAAATCCTCATGACTGAGCACTGTCTGTTTTTGTATGGTCTATGTGGTCTAACARATCCACTGTGGACAACAGTAAGTCTCCCTCCTGTAGTAAAATTAGTCTGATGCTGGGAGCTACACAGGCTCTCTTGCAACTTACCTCTCTAGTTCAAGGTGTAACTTCAGTTAGAATTTGTGTTTGAGTGCAAAATGGTAGAGAAAGAAGAGCAGTCTCCCTGCCACTTCCTATTCTCCTTTCACCTCATGTACTCTTTTGCTTTCCTTTTTAATAGTACTAGCTGACAACTCCATCTCTAGCTACGGTTTCTTATGAATTTTGCTACCAAGGTAGTATTCATTTGATCAGTTTAGCATTTGGAAAGGGTCTAGTGTTATAATCCTGGGGGACATCAGACGCTTTCGTTTTCAGGAACATGCTTTACCAAACCCAGACCCATCACCATTGTCCTCTCAGCAAGCTTTTATCTGGTAGAGGCAGAAGGAGGCTGTGGAAGAGATGCTTCTGAGCATTTCGTTTTGCTGTATTCAATCTGTAGACCAAATTAATCTAAAACGAGTACGATAAATATAAACCAGTATACCATCTCAGTGCAACCTTTGTCGTTTACTAACTTCCCATGTATATCCCTTAAAATAGCCAAGAACATGCAAATAAAATATGTCTTCTTTGACATAATCATTGCTTGGAGATTAGTCTCAATTAAAATGGCAACAATGGTAAGTAGTATTATATGTGATTCATTTTTATAAACATTGCATGATGTTCTAATACAGCATTTGCAGCTAATCTCATTTAAAGAAATGAACCATATGACCAGACTCCTGTTGATAGAGCAAATATTTCTATTAAATAATGCATGACACCATAAATGGATTTTTGAAGGTAAAAGAGGCTTCCTGCCTTCCAGCCTGGAAGAAGTGTTATTTCAACATTGCAAGAGTGAGTAAGTATCTTCCTTCAAGCATTATTACTTGTTTCACCCACTCACTCTTATGTCACAGTGCACTGAATGTTCCAGCAAGCACTATGCTTATTGACAGGTTGAAGGAGTTGAACAGGGTTTTCAGTGCTACTGGGCATGTAGTTGTTAATGGGAAGGAAGGGTTATTTTCATACTCTTTGGCAAAAAAGTAGGAAGCCTCAGTGTGGGTTAATCCTGATCCTGTGTTAAATTAGGGGCATCGGAAGCATCTTCCACAGGCCTGTGACAGAGAGGTGGACYGGAGTAGGCTCAAAGCTCTGCCAGAGCCAAGCACTGACCAGCAACACCTTAGTAGATTTGGATCAAACTGTCCATCTCACTGAGGTGGAAGGCTTGGCCCTGCAGACCTCCATGTAGGCCCTTCACCATTCTCACCAAAGTCACACAAACTGCCCCTTGCTCTACACCCATTAGAGACTTTCTCCTATAAACCTCAGCTCTATTTAATTCATGTACAATCCCCAAAACACACTAGTTAATGCATCCATCAAYTGAACAAAACTAGAGCAAAAACTCTCGCTTGTGATACCCAAGCTCTAAAAGCAGACCCAGAGCAAAGCCTTCCTGAAGAGATGGAGCTCAGCAGTGTTTGCCTCTCACTATACCACTGAGTGGTGAGCCTGTGCCAAAATCCACCCAAGATCTTTGGGGTCTTCTGCAGGTTCCTTAAGCCCTCAGTCAGAAATAAAAGCTTTATATGTGGCAAATTTGGGGTGAGTGGTGTAGCTGGAAGAGGTCTCCCAGAATTGCAAGTGCTCGGAAGGGCCCAGAATTGCTGTTTCGGCCTGGSAAGCTCCAAGGTGAAATGCATCAGCACTTAGAAGTGTTCAAGCTTCATTTCACATGAGGAAGGAAATTTTGTGGTGGTCTAAGAGTGACTGAGATAACTAGGTCAGAAAAGAAGAAATGGCTTACTGTAACTTAAAGTAACCCACATTTATTTTTAATATTTAGTTGTCTGGCATTTTTTTAACGCTGTCCCTTAGCCTGTATCCAGGGTGCCTGGCAGAAAAGACTGGGCAAGGAAGTGGCAAGGTTCAAGAGCCAAGAGAAAGGCTGGTCACAGGCAGGAGGCAGGCAGGCAAGTCAGGCTGGTGGCACAGTAGAGAAGGGCTTGCTGTAAGTGAGCACCTCTGCATGTACATGGAAAGAGCAGGGAGAACTGCCTGCAGAGAAAGGAAGTGCTTTGGTTTGGTTGAGTGGGAAGAGTGAAATGCCTATTGGGTGGTGTAAGATCAGGGGAGTAAAAAGAAAGCAGTTTACATATCTATTGTCCAATAGGAAAAGCATTAAAAACCAATACGCTCATGTATTGTGCTGTGGGGGTTCCAGAAAATCTCCAGTTAGATATTTTTTTTGTTCATATATTTGTTTTAAAAGCTTAGCTTGAAAAAAAAAAGCCTAAAGGAATAGCAATTAAGACCTAAATATACTAAAATGATTTGCACAAATATCYAGCTTCACTTTTTCCTAGATATGTGATTACAGAGAGAAAATGCACAGTTCTTCTTTGCTGTTTAGGCTCCTGACCTTGTGTTTTTAATTCACTGCTCTGCTAAACTGCTTGTAATCCCAGACTGTGGCTAACTTGTTAAATGGAATTCTCAAAGAAAAGAAAAATCATGATTAAAAGCTGAACCAAGCTTCAAACAATCTCTCTGGTCCCAGATATTTCTGATGTGATCTCACATCTCGGGGGTTGACTGTACTTAGTAAAAACGCCGAAGTCCTGGAACTGAATCGAGCTTTGCTATTTTAAGTTTTCACGTGTTGTCAGCTGTTGTTTCATTTGCCTATAGAGCCTGATCTGTGGGTGCAAAGGACTTTGAACTACTTTTTTAATTTTCTTTTTGTAGATCAATTGTGGATCAGTCGAAATTATAGTGACTGGTAAGGTACTAAAAAATCAGCTACTTAGCTCCCCTGACTGTTCAGGGAATCAGAGCCATGTCCCATTTCTTCTGCCTGTGCTTAGTAAAGCATCCCTGAGAGGAGCAGGAACACCAGAACAGTCATTATTTTACGCCTATGGGACTTACTCTTACACAGAAGCTCTTTGACAGTTTTACCAGCAGAACTCTAAGAAAAATTCTAAATGTATATGTTATGTTTCCAAGCACATTGTCTCAAAAGTACCGTGTCTGTTCTCTAAAACTACTCCAATTTAGCAAAACAGAAAAATAATCACACAGACCTCTCCCAAGTTCAGATTGCAAGTTCGAAGTCATGCAAAAGGGACTTCTCTGCAGGAATTAAAAGAATGTAGTGAGAATTGTATTTACGTTGGCAAGTTAATTAAAATCTCAGCAACCCCGAGGGGATGGGGGGGGACCTGGGGTCTCATATGGTGACACTGATATAATGCATCTCCGGATAAGATGTGCCCTCACCCCTCAGCAGGCTGCAAACCTCCATTGAGGTTCTCTTGGCTCCTTTCTGCACCAGTCAATCACTTCTTTCCTCACAAACCTAATTTTATGGCACTTTAAAGCTTAAAAAATGCATACACAGGAATGAGGAAGCTAGGGGAGGCTTTAGCTTGCTTTTATTTCATTTGATTTTATTTTTCTTCTGCCTCTTTTCCCTTGTGGAGCCTTTTGCTTACTTTGCCAGAGAAAGAGTTTGATGCAGCATACCAGAAAACACAGAATGTGGCTCTTGAATAAAAGCACTTCATAGACACTTGGAGTCAAGGTTTTCCAAAGGAGGTGACGCCAGATTTTGAGGCACTCARTATCCAGCAGCTCCCATTGTGACACTAAGGACAGATGTTCAAAAAAGACTTTTTTTCTGATTACTACACAGGGGACTTGTTTGGAGAATCTAGCCTTAGTTGGGTATCMGGATGAAAATTCATGGTGGAAACATGTAAAATCTCATCACATATTGAAAAGTAGGTGATCGCATGTGCACAGTGGAGAATGCTGCTGCATAGTAGATTACTGCTAATTGGCATTAAATGTTAATGGAGTTAATTCTGCTTCTATGGATGTGTTTCTTAAACAACCTCATACTGCACAGCATCACATTTCGTTAGCCCAAACAGATTCAGGTCAGTCAGTGAGCACCTGCAGTCATTTCCCTATCTGTCTAGCGCTTTTTGGCTGATGAACCAAATGGGTTGGAAAAAGTAGACCACACTTGTTTGTTTCGAGAAAAAGGTGCAACGGCATGTCTGACTAATGATTACAAAAGCTGGTGAGATGGATTCAGTGATTCCAAAGATCTGGTGTGTCCATGAGATCAGCTGAGTTGCTTGTGCAAAATTTTATTCTATATATAGTCCGACCTGGAATCATTACTTTTTTAGGGCTGCAAGTTCTGTGATTCCTCTAAGCCTTTGGCCTTGRGTGACAGAACTGAAGTCTGAAGGATCAGATGTTGAAGTCCTGCTTCAGAGTTACTTAGGGGGCAGATTGGGGTGCAGCCCTCTGTGACCCCTCTGGGGATCTGGGGACACTTTGTTTTGTTTTGTTCTTGCCGTTCTCCTGGTCTCTTGCCGTTCCCAGCGGCAATGGTGCTGTGCCACCATACATGSCTGGCCAGCAGAGCTGGGCACAATACACTGAGCAAATCTCGGGAAAAAACAAGAGACTGTGGTACTGTAACTTGTCCTAGATCAGTGGCTCTGAGAATTTACAGTGTGTTGCSTGTGCATTGGGAAAATAGTCTGATCCTTCAGGGATCATTTAAGAAATTTTTAACTGGTCCCTAAAGAAAGCAAAGTAAGATATAAAGGRCATGGCACATCTTGCTTGCTTGCCTAATTTTTACATTTAATTTGTAATTAGACTCCAGAATAAATWATTCTGATCGTCCTCATTGAGCACTATCCATAGCTCTTTACAGTCTTGAATTTGAGGGTATTTCACATCCATAAACTTCAGCTTTATTTTGAGGCAAATGAGGACACCCTGACTTTGTCAAGTTCTAAATATATATCTGAACGTCTCTCTCTGACACACGCCTGTTTATTTTTTTTGTGTACCTCTTAGTACTAGGTGCTTGACTAGCTGCAGAGAAGTCCCCACTTAGCTGCTTCATGAAACACTAGATAAGAGGAATTGCAGGAAATCTCCACTTGAAAAGATGAATTGGAAATAAATGAACAAAACTATCATGCAAGAATCAAGCCAGATAATTTGACTTAGGTTTCCCAAGGAAGCTAGCATATTCATGAGACCCAGGTGATTAAATACTGAATTTGTTTAGTGAGTTTCCCATTTTTTTCTGTTCATGCTGTGCCTGCTAATCAATAGTAATTTTCTTAAAAGTCTCCTCTATTAAAAATAAAATTTGTCAGATACAATCTCTAGCTATGCCTTGACCTTTGGGAGGCTCATTGAGAATATTTGATTGAGGTTTTGGATAAATAAATCATGTTGCATATTTCTGTTTCCTAATTCAAGGACTACAAAAAGGATAGGAGGAAACTTTTTGTTTATTGATACCACATGAACCTTTAAAAAATGTTATTCAGTATTTAACRTAACAGTGACAGGTTTTGCAAGTCCCTAGAGAGTCTGAAGAAAGCAAATGCCAAATATATGCCAATGTCAAACAAAGAAAAAAAATAGTGATTTGAGTAAGTGTACATACATATCTGTCAATACTTGCCAAGATCTGATGTCAGCCGTGGGCTAAACTTCTCATTTGACTCCTTTCTTGGCTTCTGGTTAGCATTTAAAATGTTAGTGAACATTTTAAGTATGSCGCTGGCATTTTCGACAAGATGTTGGGGGGGATTTGCACTTTGATCCTATTCCGTAAGAGGGAAAGCATCCTACTTGGCATTTTGACTTTGATGCTAAACAGGGTGCTGTTGCAAAGCCAGCCTAGTGTGGAACTGCACGGGACTGAGGAGGAATGTAGAGCCTAGTCAGGTGAAATCCCTTAGCAGATACTCAGCTCAAAACTAGCTCAAAGTTGTTCTTTTTTCCAGAATAACTTTGTCTTATAATGCCAAAGCATTCAAAATGAATCCTTTCTCTTAATATGGACTTTACACATATATGAGATTTGATGCTCAGCAAGGACTCTATGAGATATCCAGCTACCTGACAGATCTTATACTCTACTTTTGGATGATAGTAATAGAAGGAGGCTATTACAGATGTCCTCAGTCCAGAAGGATGCTTAGTGTTTTCTTCAGCATGCTTTAAGTATCCTTGGCTTCCATGGGTGCTTCAGAACTAGGACTAGGAAGAAAAAGTGGACACAGAAGGTATTGCTATTTTTAGTTTCCCCGTGCAAAAGGTAACCCAGGCACTTTCTTTTCCATGCAGTGAACACCTGGGCATTTTTCCTCCTGAAAATGAAGTTGGAAGCCAAAGTTGCTACAATTAAATTAAAATTTTTTCTTTATTCTGGCAGGCAAGCGAAAATCGGAAACTCTTAAATGCTCTGAAGGGCTTGCTGGATGACTTCCGCTCGGAGCTGCGGGATGATGAGCGTGAGCGCCAYGGGCTCCAGCAGCAGTACGCGCTGGACAAGGCAGCCTGGGAGGTGGAAATGACTGAACTGAAGTGCCACCTAGAGCAGGTAGTGTCCCCAGTGCCTGATACAGGTAAAGAATGGCCAAATCACTTAATGAAATAGGAAATTTATGGCAGTCAGGTAAATTACTATATTTAKTCATTTTAGCCTGGCATCTTAAAGCCTTCCTGACGCTTGAGCAATGTTTTGCTCTTTGAGTGCCTCTTGGGTTTTGATTGCTCCAGTATTCATGGAGCAGGTACTATATAATATGCATGAGGACAAAGATACTGAACCTGTTCTAGTTTTATTTCGTCAGCAGAGTTGGCTGGTAATGTATGAGCTGCAATAATGAGACATGTGGCTGTCTGTATTCATTAGCATTTATAGAAGAGAAAATGTCTTGATGTTGGCACATTCACAATTAGCTTATCACTGTGCTTTGGCACATCAGAACTGCAGTATTTGATGCATAGGAGAGTAATTTAATAGTACTGAGACATCAGATCAGTATGTACTATTAAACCAGCCAGTTAAAGCTACTGATTGGTGATGGATGATTCCCCAGTGAGGAGAAAGCTTTAGCTATCTGCCATAAGTTACTGTTAGAAGCATGTATATGAAATCTGGTGCCAGGTGCTGCAGTGTTGTAAACTGCCGTTCACAGAAGACATACTGTTTCTGAGGCAAAATGAAAACAAACCAGTAGAAAACTACATGGATTCACTTCCAAAGTTGATGGCGTAAAAGCTTTAGTTTACTACATTGAAGAGGGGAGAGGGGTAGGAGAAATAATATGTTCAAGATCTGTAGAAAAGATTTATAAYTGTAGAACATCTCTGTAGAAAACAAATGTAATAATAATATTGCTGCTGAGATGATGGTATTTAGGAGGATTTACTGAGCATGGGAGTACTGTCAGGAGACTCACTCTGATGCACAGYGCTGAGATGTGAACACTTCTTTCCCTGTCCAGGTACTGTAGGCTTGTTTCCACGAATGATGGAAGAAGCTTTGATTTTAGCAGAATTTTCTCTCGGTGGATTCAGATTCTCAATTCAGATCAATAGCTTCTTAGTGCACACAGATTTCCGGACAACAGATCACTTGAAAAAGAAAATGAAAGCAATCACCACTTTCACTCCTTTACCCAGACATGGGAAGAAAGACCAAAACTTAGAGAAACAKTTTGAGAAATCTGCCAGTTTCGAGCTTGCAAGCTTTGTGTTCACGTGGGCGATATACACCTAGGCTGCCGCTTTGGTTGGTGTTTGGCGAGGGGACAGTGCTCCCATGCCTACCCTGGGAGAAGAGAGATTTGCACCCTTTCTTCKGGTGGCTTTGTCAGACTATTTTCACTATCCCTACTGTTGTGCAATCCTACTGGTAATACTTTGTCATGTGGTAATTGCTGAGTGGTAGATGTTACTTTTTCTATTTCTTAAAGCAAATGAAGAGACTAAAACATCAGTATTTAAGATATGAAACTGACTTCCTTAGCAGATTCCCAAAAAGAGATTTTTATTTCCCAGTGAAGTCCCTAATGAAGCAGCAAAAAAAATACCGCATAAGTCATTAGATGCCAAATAGGATAGCGCAGACAATGTGATCGTCCCCGTGATTTACAAGTACTGGTTTACARTTACAAGGCGGCAACATGAAAACAAAATGTAATGCAAAATTAAAATATAAAATAGAAATATTACAAATATGAAATAAGAATTAACTAAACCTAATGTTAGTGATTCAAAATTTGGGGCGGTCTTGTAGGTTCAATTTCAGAATCAGTATGGGAGGAGCTAGTGAACGACATGTGAAACGTCAGTGTTACCTATAGTCACCTATAGCCTTTTCTGGTCTGTGCCAACCAACGCGTGCGATAACAACTTGAAATAGCCGAGCGTGTCATGTCAGGATGGGTAGAGGACCTCTCATGACGTCAGTTTGATCAGCAGCAAGAGAGCAGTGCCTTGCTGGGACAGGAGAGAGCTGCCCAACCCCTTACAAGCCAGTAGAGAATCGAGGCCTTCCTAGGCTCCACTACTGTCTCCGCTACTGCTGTTTGCCCCTATTTCGTGAAGCAGGGGGTCAGTTAGAGCATTTTCCTCAAGGGAAGCACCTCCAAGTTAGTGGCTACTGACAATGGCTTTTTGATGCTGGAACTCTCTATGTAGGAAAGAAAGAATTTAAAGGAAAGAAAAATAATTTTCTGCTAAAAAAGCACTGTGTATCAGAGATGATCATATACTGTTGCCTGCTGCTTTCRAGCTTTAAGATTTAACACAGTGTTTATCATTAAGAAGTCTTGGCTGTCAGAAGTGCATATACATCTTCTCTGGCAGAAGGATCCTAAGGCATTGTTTTTAAGATAAGAAATAATGAGATTGCTCCTAACTATGGGACTCTGATATCTCTCAGCCGATAATGAATCCCAGTAATACTTTGCCTCCAGCTAGGCAAGTGTAAAATCCCACTGTTTTGGGGAAGAGGGGAGAGAGTGTGTGTCTTGTTCAACTTTTCAACTTTTTTGTATTCATATTCATGTAGTTCAACTTTCTTGTATTTTTTTTAGATTGAAAAGASGAAGAAGGAATTTACTTTATAATTATACAAATTGTCTGTTGTCAAGAATTTTTTGCAGACATTGGCATGTCTTTGCAACTTAGCGTGTTAGCCATAGCGGCTACTGCAAGTGGCATTATTCCCCAGGAGACAGCAAATGTGTAAGGTTGAGTCTGCACTCCAGACTCTCCAGCAGCCTCTGCTAAAGATTCCTCTTGCAAAATGGGAGATCTGCAGTGCCGTTAATGCCCCTCAAAAGATGACTTGCATATATTGCAGAGAACAAGTCTTAAATAATCCTCTGTCAGGCGAAGGTGTAAGGAAATTGTATACAGTTTGGCTGATCTCAGCTCTGCAGTGACGCTTTTGGTATAGATGATTATTTAATGTCATAGCTACTTAGTAATCCCAGCAGAAACTTGCAAAGACCAACCCATTGGGACCACAGAATAGTAAACTGGAAGCAAACAAACCTGAAAAAATGGGTGCCAGCATCACTGATTCTGGCTGCGGCTGCAGCAGCTGTGACTCCCGCAGCACCATAAACTGAGAAAGTGGGGAACTGGGGATTCACAGAGGGAAGATGTAGCAAAAAGAGCAAGCTGCCATTGTCTTCAGTTAGCAATGAGTTTGGCAGCAATATTTTTAAGTGTTGTTGAGCTGAAGCACAAGCCGTTTCTGTGCTGGGGTAGCAGGCAGGAGGACAGCAAAGCTTGCTGGCTTCTTGAGCAGCYGTGCTCAGGGATAGTGTCTCCAGGAATAGACCTGTAGCAGAGAGGTGCCTCTACCAGGGTATGCCGCTCTGTCAGCCGAGGAGAGCACCATGGGTGCCCAACCAAGCCGTGCAGTCAAACGCAGGACAGCCTCACACATATGGCTATGAGTGTCAGGAGCGGRGAGAGATACAGACCTCAGGAACAACCTCCACAGAAGCAAACTCCACTGAGGGATGTTAAACACAAAGACACCACATCTGCCTCACAAAGTCTGAGCCAGTCCGGGCTTTCTTGGGTTTATGTTTGTTACGTGCAAGTGGATTTTATCCCATAATACAAGATAGGTAATTGTTACCCTTGCTTTACAGAGAAGGAATGTAGAAATAGGKTATATTATATTATTCCCTAAGGCCTAGTGCGAATTGCAGTTGWTGGGCAACAAAATCATTTTAGGATGTCTCATGGTGGTCTCCAGGCTCCCATCTGTCAGGCTACCTGCAYCCACTTGCACTTGACTGCCACTGAAGTCAGTAGAAGTTTTATCACTAACTTTGGTGGGACTCGAGTTGAAAAATGGACTCGAGCAAAAAATTAATTTGTTTGCTTAATCCCTAATTAATTAATCCATTAATTCCTAATACTTGATTCTATCTTTAAAATACTCTTTTAAAATCTTAGCATTTCTGCTCTGTTTTGAAATTTTCCACATATCTGATGTTACTTCTTCTCTTTCTAGTCTGGTACCTGCTTTTTGTTTGTTTATTGACAACTTGAGTTATTGAGTTAAATACTGACAGAAATATCCCACTGCTGTCAGATCTGACTTCAGGGAGATTTTACAGGTATGAACAGTTAAAGGCAAAGATCCGTCAGTCTCTAACATCTGGGTCTGTACAAAATATCATACAACAGAATCTCATCAGATGTTTTCAGCTTCATTCTGACCCCACAAATTTATGCTGCACAAACTAAGAGAGAGAAATATGGTGTCCTTTAAACTTGATTAAAAASGACCTATGTTTTTATAACTGATTTTTTGGTTGATTTTAAGATAGTAGGACTTTAGAAATTAGTAGAGGTAGAGTAAGCAGGTATTTGAGATCTCCCTGATGATACAAGTCCTATGAAGGATGTTCTCTCTGCCACTTACTTGGGGAGTTTGTTCCAGAGACTAGTTTCCCCAAATCTATCTGAACTTCCCCTTGCTCAGACAGATTGGACTTATTTTCCACATATGACAGTTTGAAGGTGTAATCCTCCTCTTATGCTGAAGGRGTGTGTTTCCCAGCAGACCTTGGTTTTTGAAGACAACTTTGGCTTCAGAGGTGGAAATGAGTTTTCCCTACTTTTCACTCCTGTTTGCCAACAGACCCAGGGAACAGTGATGTGTCCCACTCTGATTCACTTGCACATCTAYTGAGTTGTTATCAAAAAAGTCAAGTTTCAGGAAAAAATTCTTCATTTCACTATCACAAGATAATTCTTGAACTTACACAAGCCTGATGAGAACCTTTTTCATCCTGATAACAGTCCAGCAGTGGCACAGGTTGCTCAGAAAGGCTGTACAGTCTCCATCCTTAGAGATTTGTCAGGACCCAACTGGATAAAGCTCAGAGCAACCTGGTCTGACCWCTGAGCTGATTCTGCTCTGAGCTGAGGTTGGGTTAGAGGCCTCACGAGGCCCCATCCAGCCTGAATTTTCCCAGGACCTTGGGCAGATCTTCTGGTCTGATTGAGCTGACCCCTGATCATTGAGTAAAAGAGAAGAGCGAGAAGGTAGCATCCACTAACTGCCCGACCACCCTAGAAATCAATTCAGGAATCAGAAACTGCAGAGATGGGGGGATGATCTAAGTACATCTCTTTGTCCTGGTAATATCTCTCTTGCTGGAGGTTGTGAGGAGCTATACAGTAAGGCTTTTGGTAAGGATTGCTCTGAGCAAAAAGTYTCTTCAGAAGATGAGTGTCTGAGTGAGAGAGCATTGACGTGGGACCTGGTGGGTGTCCTGGAGATAATGATGAGTTTGGAATTCAGCTCCGTGTTTCTTCATTGCTAGTACTTATGCATCCTTCAGAGGGATCATGTTGATACCTTAGAGCATGAGCTGGCAGAGCTGGAAAAACGATGCACTATGATTTTTACTGTTTTGATATTAAAACTTCTTGTAAATGGAATATCTTTGATCATTTGTTGAGATCCTAGGAGCTAAGAATCCCACCATAATTTTGCAATTATCTTTGTGGAGTTAGGCCTTAGCTCAAATTTCTTGTCAGACATGGACTTCTACCTTCACAAAGTTTGGTATCTTATAAAGTTTTATTTTGATGGCAGCTGGAAGGGAAGAGTGAGAATGCCTCAGGAGAAACGGGTCTCACCTCTGATGCAAAAGGGGCTTTCAAAAGGGAAAGAGAGGAGCACAAAAAGCTTCTGGCTGAGAGTCACAGTGTGGTCATGGATCTCCGCTGGCAAATCCAGCACAGTGAGAAGAACTGGAATCGGGAAAAAGTGGAGCTTCTGGACAGGCTTGATAGAGACCGGCGAGAATGGGAGCGTCAAAAGAAGGAGCTGCTCAGACGGATAGAGCAGGTAAGGAGTCACTTTTGCATGATTGATGGCTGGCTGCAAGCATTAAGCTTTGCACCATGACTGTTTTCAGACCAAGACTGAGAAACTATATTAAGAAACAGCAGAATAATGATTTTGGTTCCTTGGCTACATCAGTGTTTCTCATGGTACAAAACAGTTTACATACACAAGAGAATAAAAGGAAAATGTTCATAATCCATATAAAATAATGTTTATGACAAATCAGCTGTAGGTTAAAGGCCATTTCCTGCCTCATTTCACTTACCCGACACAGGGCTGGTCACATTGATTCATTCTGTTTGAAAGCTTATGTGCATCTCTTCATGCTAAAACACTCAATCCCACACACAGGGTTATTCAAGGATTGATATACAGCTTCCTGCCAAAAAAAGTTTGTTCATCCGTGAATTGCCACCAAAGATGCAGCTGCTGTGACTGTTCAGTCTCAGCTGAATTCTTTTTCTCTAGCAAGGGAACTCGGGGCTTGACAGTGAAGAGCCCTGACTGATAACAAATAAGCAGCTATCAGTGCTGAATATTCAGAAAATACTTCTGACCTTGGTCTTATGGATGATGTGCACACCTCTGCTATCATTTGCAAATCTAATAATTGCATGGCTATCCACTTGTTTTTCATGCTGATCTGCACTTTCATCTGCTTAGTATTAGAGTGTAATTTGAAAATGGTGTTCCAAATTACACCTAATGGATTTATTCTTTGGCTGGAAGCCACACAAAAAATAAAAAATCAAGTTTAATGAGGGATAGCTAATACACAGTTTTTGACTGAATATTGTTCAGTTCCTGGAAGAGGAAGAAAGACAACAAAAATTGTGATTCTTCAATTAACTGATTACTTTCTGTCCTTAGGACATCAGAAATGGAATTGCACCAGGTTTGTACATGCTGTCTAGGGAACATTATACTCAAATGRAACACAAAGTAGCTTCACATATTAAGCTGATGAAAGCCTAGTGTAATCTCATGGCCAGCTTCTGAAAAGGGTCCGTTATCTGTACTTCGCGTTCCTATGCTTGGGCTGCAACGAGAAGCTAAGGAAAACTCACTAGGCAGTAACTGTTGAGCGCAAGACTAGACCTCACTTTAAACTATGGCTTTTAAATCTACAGAGTACTTAGGAAAATATTGTACTCTATGCATATTTCTAAAATCACTGCTAAATATGTAGGTCTTACCAATATGGTAGTGGTGACCAATATGAAAGCTTTATCAACTAAGAAAAGTGATTTTGAGCTTCTTAATTTAAAATATCAATAAGTGATATTCTGGAATTTTTAATTTCCTGTGTATCTTRAGAGTTTTTGAGAATAGTTTGGGAAGCTAAAGGAACAAGTCCTTACCATGCTGTGTAATGCAGACCAATATTAAGTCTCAGACAGGACAGCCGATGCACAAGAGCAAGGAGAGTTTGAGACCAAGCAGTTTATCAGACTCATCTGATTCCCAGGCTTCACAGCTAAAGGATGCTGAGTTCTCCGTGGTTTGACTGGACTGGTCTCTAATTTTTGAGTTTCAGTGACAAAACTACCTCCTGAGGATTCTTCATGCGAAATGGGGAATAAATAGCCGTCAGAAAATTTCCCAGTCTCTTAAGGACATGGACACAACTTTTGTTTCTGATACCTCTTTGGRTGTTTATGCTGCCTACCCTTTGAACAGTATTTTTTTTAATGTCATCTCCTTGATGTATCCTCAATAACCTGAGGGATTTAACCTGGTTAAAAACTGCTTTTCTGTTCTCTGAGAACTGGGGACAGTAAACGGAAGGGAAAAAGAATCCCTGTTAATGTTACCTGGCCTTTAATTCTCTTTAAACCTGAAATAATCTCTCACTGTCATCTTGGGAGAGGCTACAGAATAGCCTTAAACTAGTCCTGGAACTGATTCCTTTTGTTACTATTCTAAAATCTRTACAATTGAGCTATATATTTACTGTACAATCAAGTTGTTCACAGTGTTAGTGATAGGGAAATAAAAAATATGATATCAAGCTATTTTAAAGGACTAGATGATCAGAAATAGCATTTGAAGACTTGGCTATGTGCCTGCAAAAATTCATAACCTCATCTTTGCTTGTAATCAAACATTTCCCTGTGTGACAGAAAGCTTCCAAATATTTGCAGGCTTTTAGTAGAATATCCTCTCAGATTGCATTCACACCCTGCTTTAGATGGAAGCAATTAGTATATCTTTAAAGTCCTTCTGCCCTGTATTTTTCTGTGTGTATTCCATGTATGGAAATACAGAGGGTGAAGAGACTACACCAGTGTGTAAGTTTGAAAAACAGAATCTAAGAGATAACAGAAGCCTCTGTGCCAAGTTCCTACTAATGCTTTATGCCTGTCTGCTTTCACATAGTTCCTGAATAAGATATGGATGGTAAGAGGGAAGCTCACACCAATGTAGAAAATATATAAAATACTTTTTTCCAGGTGGTTATGGGAATTACTACTAACATATAAAAAAGCATGATGACCTGCTTTTTGCCAAGCTCAAAGTTTTATTCTTTTCAAGCGCACTGTCACTTTGTTTTCCTTTAGAGACTCCCCTTCCACTATGTTACCAAAGCTAATTCTTCATGGATCACACTGCCAAATATTTAAATGCWTGAAATTACTTATATGAAAAGCTGTGTGTTTATAGATATAAATGGATGGAGACACAAAATCATTAGTCACTTAAAATTTGTCATTTTTATYGGCTTATCAATTGTTTGACAGTCAGAGAGTAAGCAACAAACTATATTATTCTCATAAAGGTTCCCAGATCATCGTATCATAAGGATCCATAAAAATCTAGATGGGCTTGCAACTGGAACTGCTTGTACAGAAAATATGCAACTATTATTTTTCCTTGCTCTGGGTCCTGCTTATAGGCTGGGGAAAGGACTCCAGGATCTCTGGAGAGACCTTCTACCCCTGCATGTGTGGGATACTTTAAATTAACTCCTTTTAATCAAACTGTTTCAGATTTTGTAAATAATGAGCAAAACAATGAAGATACATTCAGTTTCTTCAGGCATAAGTCAAACAAAAATCCCCTGACTGCTGCTCAAGTACAAAATTAGTTATTTACTTCCTGACCAAAAATGGTTTTGAACCATATGATATCTTTTTTTTTCCCCAAACACCCAAGAAGATTTAATTAATATATTTTTATAGGCCCTCGTTCTTCAAAGTCCTGAAGAATGACTTAGGCATTCACAGGTTATTGTTGCTTGGGCCTGATAAAGACCTTAGCAGGCAGCACTAGCAGAACATCAGAATTACGTATCAGATTCTTCCTGTCGTGCATTGCTTGAAAATATCACTTCATCCATCTTGCCGTATTTACAACTGAGAAGAAAGTTGGTCACATAATCTGATTTTAAGATCAGCTGTAGTTCRGTATCACTTGTGCTTCTGCCTTCTCTTCACCCAGCTTTTGTAAAGTATAGAGTTAATAACTTTGATGGTCTTTCTATAAATACACATTTTCCTCAAGCATATTTTGTGTGCCTAATTCGTCTCTTTGACAATAGTGTTGTGTACAAATAGCCAACTTTGTAGGCATACATTAGTGCTAGTCAGCTTTTAAAACAATTGTTTTTTGTTAGGTGGAATTTTCCACCTCTGGAAACAAGAATGTAGGATGAGTGATGTACATGAAAGTGCAACTGTTATATTGCTGACCAGAAGCAAAATGTGCTTGTTTTCATGGGACTTCAAGTAACCAACCCTTTTTTGAGCTCCTACTTGTATTGCTTTAGGATCACATATCAAGATGTTTTTTTTTAAATAGTGATCACTGTTGATTTCTTTCTTTAAAAATCAGATTACAAGAAGATGTATTTTGTGTGTGTGTGTGTGTGTGTGTGTGGTATGTGGGGGTGTTGGTGTGTGTGTATACACACAGAGATATATAATGTTTGTGTGTTTTCATATATACACATTTTTTTTAGTCACACAAAATCCAATGAGGGATAACATCAAAGCCATCAAGACATCTCTTCCTTTGCAGAAAGAGTACTTTGCAGTACTGCAAAGCTGGCATCCCTAGAGCTAAGCTGTGATCTGAGCCCCCATGCCGTACTTGCCTCCCAAAGACATGCACGTTTCTCTCCTATGGAAGCCTGAATTCTGCCAAAGAGAAATGCAGAATACCATCCTCTACATGAATAATTTCTGTTTGTTTTAATTTGTCTCGTTGCCAGCTTCAGAAAGAAGTGAGCCCACGAAGAGGAAGCASTTTTCTTTGTGACCAGAAGGAGAGTAACCTTCGTCCATTCGCAACCCAGGGGACCCTTCACCTGCCTCGTTCGATGGGGACAAGATCCTACTCTGATTCAGACGCTATCCAGTTTGAGGATCGGTCACTGTCGAAGTTGAAGGAGAGCGATAGGTGCACTGCCACAGAAAACCTCTTTCTGGAGTCACTGTCTCTGGATTCCCCGGACGAGTCTGAGGAGCACCGCTCGCGGCAAGTGGAGCGGGAGAAATTCTTGACGGGCTTAACGGAGGTACGTTCTCTTCTGCTTTGTTTCAAGCCAGTTTCGTGGATAACTATATGTGACATAACATATTGGGTTACAAAGTGTTACATCTCTTCCAGTTGTAAATATACATGTGAAGAAACATGGGCTCTATTTTGCTAGTAATCTAGTAAGTACTGTGGAGAGATAATTCTGGTTATCCCATAACAAGAATCCCATATCTAATATTCCATYTCTAAACAGATTAGCATGAGTCAGTGAGATGAGACTTCTGAAAAATAAAATTATCCTTCATCAGCAAAGTTGCAGATTACACCAGAAAGAGCTAGTAAGTACCAAAGCACAGTACTAAAATGTGCTGTCAGGCTGTAGGGAATGCCATCTATGACTTGCTGAAATCTGCACCAAAGCACACTTACCATCAGTTTAATCACTTCTGTAAAATTAARTACTGGTTGATGTACAAATCATAGCTAACAGAGAAGCAGAAACTTTCCCATCAGGTATGTATGTATGTATGTATGTGCTCAAGCTTGAAAATTTGACCACTCTCAGAAAAAGTTCAACAACAGGTCAGATCACAAGCTCCTTGTAGGMCTGACGAAGTTGCACCAGTGTCACTTGAATTGGAACACTTTGACTTGTGAAAATGTGATCTAAGCTTCTCCTTGAGACCTAAAACATCATCGCTTAGCTAAAGGATTGGGAAGTCACGTTGTCTGGAAGGAAGCAGAGGAAAAAAATGGGAGAGCCAAGAAATGTGACTGCCTTTCTTAAATCTTAAGTACCTGTAGTTACATGTGTATTCCAGTTAGCTTTCCCTCCCTTCAGTGGTAGGAGTYTAAGGGTGGCCATACAGGATTCCATGTGCATTTTTTCTTGGCTGTTTATTTCATGCATGCCCAGGTGCTTAGTGAAAAATGTTGATACCATTGTCAGGGATTTATGTTTTTGTGTTTGACTGACTGTTTCAGATTTAACTGCTGTTTTCTGTACTTTAAATTCACTCTGATATTTAAGATTTGGAGATCTCTGGAGTTTTCTCTTTCTCAGACATTACTACCATTAACAAAAGTTCTGCCAGCAAAATTAGGTCCTATGGGGTACTTGCATAGCTTCTTTCCTTCAAAGCATGCTTTGGTGAAATGACTGTGCAAAGTCATTTCYCCTCCACAGCTTTGCTCAAGTGAAACTGATTGGAGTTTAATGAATAGTTTTACTGATGATGCACAGAAGCAATTGAACCCCCCTGACTATCCCTCTTAACTGTATTTTCTTTCCAGTACTAACCATACCAAAAATCAGTCCAGCCTTCAGCCTGATTCTCCATTCATTTGGATTAGATTTACTGTGTAGTAGCTCCATTGAAGCCAGTAATGTTATTCCAGACTCACACCAGAGTAAGTGAAAGGAGCATCAGTTTACTCCTGTTGCTTTCCTGACTCTGGATAAATACTGGAAAGATATTTGCTGAGTGACAAGGTGCTCTTTTTGAGGAGTCGCACTTAGGAAATGCACTTATACGCTGGTAATGTACTTGATTTCATGAGGTCAATTAGCAGTAGTTAGTCCTAATTATCTTCTTGTTCCTTATCATATTTTGTATTTCCTTTATTTTATTAGAAATATAAATAAGCAGTTAAACAATAGCAATTGGTATAGAGAATGTGGAGCAGTTAGTTCAGGAGAATCTAYTAAAAAGACCTTTTGGGAATTGTCATAGGGAAATAATTGCCACAACAGTATCTTAATGCTGGTAGCAAGCCTAAGTATTCCCCCTACGAAACAAGAAATAGTTTTCCCACACATTTAATATAGCTAGTTTAATGAGTTTCAACTGATGCCATTCGTTGGTTCCTAGAAAATATATACTGAAACCTTACGTCAGAGGACCATGTTTTATCTCTTATTTCAGCACAACTATGTCTCTRTCGTAAAGCAGATTAACTCCAAAGAACAAGTTCACTCACAAAGATATGGGCCAACAGAATATTTTGTACATGTGGAAAAAAGTCTTTTGCAGCTTACTTCTATTTCTGATAACATGGGACTATAAAAGTTTAAGCCTGTTTTAGATTCGGGACACACTCTTTCTTTGTGCAGTCTGTTGTTCGAATGTGATTGACAATTTTCCTGCCTATGTTTAAAGGGAAGACTATTCCCATAGGCACCTTATGATTCCTTATCATGGCAAAAATCAGCTGCTTTTAGGGATGAACACAGATGGTGGAACTACCTGGAAGTAAATGACAAAACTCCCACTAGTTAATGCCATGAACAGGTTCAGAACTCACCCTCTTCATTTCTGTTTTGCTTCAGGAAGAAGAAACACACAGAGGAAATCTTCAAAGGTGAGTAAAACTGTGGGGAAAACAGCAAATCCCAGCAGCCAGAGTACCAACGTTATTGCGTCCAAACCACAAACCCTGGCCATAACCACAGCACCTCCTCGTCAGCTTGTGAGCCAGATTAATAGACTTATCCAGGGATTAATTTGTCTCAGTATACTTCTGTTCTCTGATTAACTTGGGCCACATTCAGCTGTGGTGCACAAAGGTTAAGCTGTATGAAAGTGCAGAAGGCTTCAGCTTACACTGAAGGCTATGTCTTTGTTAGCAAGTAGTGCACACCTATAGACATTGATTTGTAGAGCAAAGCAGTCGGTGCTGAGGAGCTGCCCCCCCCCCCCACCGCATGTCAGAGATATTTTGCTTTGGACAGTTTCTGTTCTGCTGTCCTGGGCTGAATGCTCACCTGAAGCTGGAGTGCATTAGTCTTGCTTCTGAGAACATCTTCCAGCTCACTTACATCCCAAAGGCATCCAATCCTTGGTCTCTGAGATTGCCCCCAATGCAAACCAAAATAGGTGGTTCACTTCAAAAACACGCTGCTAATCTCAACGAAAACACTGATGTAGTTGCGCCCAAAGTCTACAGCTGGTGCTCTTGATTAAAAAAACTCACCATATTGCTCCATCATATCTTCTGGAATATTTCTATATAAAAATCATTGCTGAYTGAATCCTTATCCAGCTTTAGTTACCTCATTGAGCAGACTCTGATAATTACATTTACATTTTTAAGTAATTCCATTCAGAGAGATTCTTTTGTTGTTAGGTTTTTCTTATATGAAGCAGTAGAATAATTCAGCTGAGTGTTTTTAATTTGTATGAACTAGCAAAGTGTGGGGAAAGCCAAGAATCTAGCATAATCACATAGAGATTCCCTTTTGCTGAATTACAGCATGAGCTCAAGTCACCAAGCCAGTTAAACATAACGGCATCTAGGTTGTCCCATATCACTATGCACCAGCTGTGGAGCCTGAGCAATCGCAGGAGTGGGGGTGGGCTTGTGGATTTTGCAGCAAGTCAGAAATATTCTGCACTTGCTTTGAAAAGTGTATCTCATATTGTCATGAAGACGCATTTTCCATGAATAATATATTTCTGAAATGCATCTTACTGCTGCACATTTCAGGCATTTGCCAAGCAGTAATCCATGAGAAAACAGTAAAGTAAGAGCCATTAATAAACTCATCAGGAATGCTTGCATTTCACAGCTTTTAAAACACAGTAAAGGGGAACTTTAGTGAAAGAGGGCTAAAGTGGTTTCATATAGAAGTCCTTAGTGAAAGCAGGGTTGTCTGAGTTGGTTTTCTACTGAAAAAAAAATAGTTCTATGAGAGTTTGCACAAATGTAATACTTGTGTGTTCCCCTTTCCAGGGCGATGTCTGTTTCTTCTATGTCAGAATTCCAGCGCTTGATGGATATTTCTCCATTTCTCCCAGAAAAAAACTTGCCTTCATCTAGCAGCAAAGATGATATAACCCCTCCTTTGTCTCCCGATGATCTGAAGTACATCGAGGAGTTCAATAAAAATTGGGATTACAGTAACACTAGAAAACATGGTGGGGCTGACGAGAAGCCTGCAGAAGCCTGGGCAGAAAGGACAGAGGTGGGGAAAGCTGGGAATGATCCTGCTTCAGATCCCTTCCAGGCATCATCATGGTACCTCACCACCAGTGTCACTATGACAACTAATACCATGACCAGCCCAGAGCACTGCCAGAAGCAGCCAACAAGGAATCATGGTGTAACTGAAAAAATGGGAGTTCGGGTCTTTCACAGCCCACCAGTTGTCCGTAGGTTTGATAATTCAGTGATAGCTGGCAGTGAAGGGAAAAACCAGGTTGAGCCAGACTTCCTGTTTTCTGTGACCAAAGGTATGGGGAATGTTGGTGAGACAAAAGGTGCTTCCTCAGATATGTTTGGAAGATGGTCTTGTGACCTGGCCAAACATCATAAGGATTTTCTGGAGAGTGGTCTTCATCCCATTGAACGCCCTATTTGCACTACTGTGGGCTTCGCCTCACCCTTGCACAGCTTGGAGATGTCCAAAAACATGAGTGATGATATGAAGGAGGTCGCTTTCTCTGTCCGAAACGCAATACGCTCTAACTCTAATTCAACAGAGCCTCAGTTTAAGGACACAGCTTGTCAAACCAATGGGATGAGGACAACAGGGACGCAGACMACCCAGACGATCAGTGTTGGCTTGCAGACAGAAACCCTACGCAGTATCACCAGCAGTCCACACAAGTGTCTGACACCAAAGGGGGGATCCACTCCTGTCTCATCACCATCCAGAAGCCTAAGAAGCAGGCAAGTGACCCCTGTCATTGAAAAGGTCCAGGCTAAATTTGAACGCACATGCTGCTCCCCCAAATATGGCTCTCCAAAGTTGCAAAGGAAAATCCTTCCCAAATCAGACCAGCCAAATAACCGGACTTTGCCTGGTATGCCTCAAAAAGGATTCAGTGAGTCTGCCTGGGCTAGATCAACTACCACAAGGGAGAGTCCAGTCCATACCACCATCAATGATGGCCTCTCCAGTTTGTTCAACATTATTGACCATAGCCCCATCTTTCATGAGACCTTCCAAAAATGCCCCAAGTCTAGCAGCCGATCCAGGTCAGCAGAACCCAGATCAGAACTGGGCCCAGTGCAGGAACCTTGTGCAAATGCCCGTGGCAGATCACCCAGTCCTCTCCGTTTGGGGACAGAGACGCAAAAGGAAGAAGGGACTGAGGTGACAAGTATCAGGCAGGACTTATCTGCTCCTCCAGGTTATACACTTGCAGAAAATGCTGCCAGGATCTTGAATAAGAAACTTTTGGAGCATGCCTTAAAGGAAGAGAGAAGGCTACCCTCACACAGCCCACCAAATCTTAGCAATGACAACAGCACAGCAGATATTGTCAAAGTAGAACCAGGGTCCATAGAGGTAATGAGTTTGTTTGTTTTTCCTCCTATGGCTAAATGCACTCTTCTTTGAACAAATGCATTATCAGATGTCGTGGCGTCCTTCTGAGTATTTGCAATATCCTAGTCATGTCATGGTACTACCAGCGAGTTCCAGTCATGGAAATGGTGGATTTGTCACTGAAGAGCTCGTTAAAGAATCTGAGTTTTATCCTGACAGCTTATCAGGCTTGAAAGCATCGGAAGAACTTTATCCTTTACTGGATAAAGACGTTTCTCCCTTGAATGCCTGAGGATAAGGTGTTTCTGTGACAAAACACATCACAAATTAATAGATGTTCTAGGGACCCTAGGTTTGAGTAAATTTCTGTATTGTGCTGGACAAAAAGGTAAACTATTTATCCTATGCAAGAATGGGTAATTCTGTATTAACAAGGCTTTCTTAAAATAGTGACTACAGTGCCCTGATCCAGAACTTAAGTGCCTTTGGCGTACCTTTTCTGGATATATCTGAAAAAGCTTGACTCTGATCTGTAAATGTGATTAAACAGCATGAAATTCAGAGTTGATTGTTGCTGTCTTGCAAGAAAATAGTAATTATAATAATGAGAATCAACTAGTCTAAGCACAAACCTACTTAATATTTAAGTTATCTATACTGATGTTTTACTGTACTTTTGAAAGTGTAACAGTTATCTATCTCAACAGATACACCCGAATATTGGGAGTCAGATCCTCAGGTATAGGAATACGCTACAGAATTCGACTGAAAAGAGGGCATAGTGATGGACAGAAGCTCTCTGAGCTGTTGCTAAGTCTTCTGTTCCTAGTGAACCTTTGTGCAGAAGAGAGTTGGTCTGGGAAAGCCCCGAGAGAGCTGAACTATGCCCAGCACTAAACAGTGCCTGTTTCTGGTGCAACAGTGAAACAGCATTTTTGGGGCTGGTCAGGGAAATTTCCCAGGGTAGGGACAGGAACCCGTCATACCGCCCACCCTAGGCTCTCTCTGTGGCATCCCTGTGTTTTGGCAGTGCTCATACCTGGTGAGTCACATCAGCCTCKCTGGGCTGAGATGGGGAGCAGCGGCATTTCTGGGGTTCGCTCTCACCACTCCTGCCTTAGAGAGCCTCAAAGGAAGGGACGAAACCCATTTTCTCAGTCRACATTTGGGTTGAGAGGCTTTTCCAGGAACTTGGGCACCGGGACGTTTGTTCTGCAGTTTGCCTTTCTCTAGGTGGTCATTCTAGATGGAGGTGATTTGCTCCTCTTTTGTAGGTACTACTCAGAGAGCATAATTGTTTTTCCTAACAGGGCATCCAAAACTGAGGATATATTACCTATATGCTGTTTAAAAGAAAATAAATAGGGAAGTTTGTATATATATATATATATATATAAAACCCCTACATGCATATTATAAATAACAATGAAAGACAGTGGGCTTTGTGCATAGAACTCAAGACAATAAAAGTGGAAAGAAGCCTCATTTATCTCCATCTTTCTAGATATCTCTGTATTTTGCCTATAATTTGAAATATTGGGAATGCATTACCATTCTTTATTAGAAAGTATGTGGTATACTCTCACAGCTTCACCTCAACTTTGCCTTCAAGGCCTCGCTGAAAACTCTSGATTTCCTCCTGCATCTTTCAACTGTCTTAGCAAATTTCAAGTATAACTAAACTGATGTCATCCCACATCACAAATTGCTGTTGGCAAAACACAGCCAACATCAGTACCAGAGTTTGATGCATGGAGAGATTCATGTCAGTGCTGTTTAGTAAGAACTTCTTTATTATCAGCATGATAGAAAATTGCTTCCAATTGTGAATTTTCAGTATCTTTTGCCTAGTTTTTTGAGTGCCAAGCCTCAGAGCTCAGATTTTTTTCCTCCTTGCCAGTCTTACTCAGTTGTTTGGACTGTTGTCTAACTGCCCAGGTTATGAACTTGGGGTGGTCCTGTCCTTTCCCCAAAACATGCCTGGAAAAGGAAGGCAGCGTCCACACGACAGGCTTAGCTTTTCCCAGTCAAGGTGGCACTTAGGTGGATTTCCTGCTGAAAACAAAACCGCAAAGAAGTGTAGCCTCTGGAAGTGYCTAGGGTTATTTATGGATTACGCTGGCCACACAAATGACACCGCGTGCAAGTTGCATCCCGTTTTGTCGCAAGCGGGGGGCAGTGGATGTGGCGGGTGCCGGGCCCCAGGAGGCAAGGTGTGCTTGGAGCCATGTCGGCCAGCGCAGCCCGGCCGCCGGCCGCCGCTCCTTGCTGGGCGCCCCCCTCCCCGGTGGGCTTCCAGACAACGCGAGTGACCCCTTTACCACAGAAAGCCTTCCTTTTCCTGCAGCCGGGGCATCTCATATTAACGGCTTTTGAACTTGCCTGGAGCACTTGTTCGCAGCTCTTCTCTAATTTGAGCTTTTGGATGTTCCGGTTGCATAATTTCCTTTTATATTCCCGCTGCAAATGCAAAATCTAGTTCATATCTATGTATTTACGCACATACATATGTGTGCCTGTATGYGCATACGTTGCAGCAATGCATTTTCGTAGTAGCTCTGTATTTTCATTCGAACCTGCCCAGGGGTGCTTACAAGCAAATTCGCATCCACCCGATGCAGCCAAGCAGAATCTTATCCTGCTAATTCGCTGAACCCCTATCTTGTGTATATGGAATTTATAAATATTACCATAAAAACGCAAGGTAGGTTTACCTGGCTGGCCACATTAGAGCAGTATGAACGCTTCTCTTCTATAGCAGGCAAGGGTGTAAAAAAGTAGGGAGGACGGTGGCAGAAGGCGAGTGCTTTTATTTCAGTCTGCGTCTCCCTTTCAGTGCCGCTGCTGAGTAGGAACAAGACAGGAGAGGCAAATAGCTTTCATCAGAGCTTTATATGGGCATCCGAGTAGCATAAAAATGAGGGGCTTTTTTGCCTTTTAAGGATCTCCTAAGCAGAAATTTGCTCTCAAAATCAAACAAAGGAAAAAATACAGCTTTACTCCTCTTTCGCAGTAAATTTTTTTTTCCCCCAGCCCTAATCAGTCTTGGCAATGGATAAAAGACATCTTCCTCTGCTGACTTGAAATGTTTGGGTTGTTGAATGCCACTTGTGAGACTGTGCTAGGTTTGCGAAGGCTTGGCTGGTTTGCTTCTCTCTTTCCTAAAACGGCTTCTGCCGGTGGCTTTTCTTTTTTTTTGTTTTTTTTAATTTACTCATTAGTCGTTTGCCCCCTGCTACAGCCGGTAACATGATGTGAATGGGTAGGAACATCTGGAGACCTCCTCTGCCGACAAGAAACCTTCGCTTTGAAAAATCATTGATTAAAACGATTCTTTCCAACCTACTTGCTTTCTTTCTCTTTTCTGTCTGTTCTGTCCAGAACCAAACTGTCTTATTAACTGCCCCCTGGGGACTCTAACCCTGCCTGCCTCGCTGCTGTAAGTCCTTTCCGCCTTATTTCCAGCCCTTTCCGAAAGCGGTCGCTCCGAAGGCGCGGGTCCCCGGCGGCACGTGGCCGGCGGCGCCCCGGCTCCCCGCGCGCGTCACGCACGGGACCCCGGGCTCCCCGGGGACGGGACCCCATCGGGGACAGGGAGCAGGCTCGAGCGGCAGCCCAAGGGCCGGCGGCCGCCTGGGGTCCCTGCTGGTCCCGGCCCAGTTTGGCCGGTGCCCAGCTGGGGCGCTCCCCGGCGCCTCGGGGGGAGGTGCCGGGCTGCCGCGGCGTGGCGTGGTGTGGTGTGGGGCAGACGCCGTGCGGACGTGGGCTGCGACGACCCGCTTCGCGCGGAGCCGGGGACAGGCCTGTTTCATCCGCTAGCACGGCCGTAGCCGAGGTGGCGACGGCCTGGCCTGGGCGCGAGCGGGCAGCGAAAGCTGAGATGGTCTTTCGCGGTGCCAACACCCCGGCGTAGAAGTGCTCCCCTCTCCAAAAGCAGCCGTTAAACTAAATTACCCAAAAGAGGGTCGTTTTTTCAAATGTTTCTGCCTAAGGGCATATGGCAAGTGAGGACGTGTGGGGTTTCAGCACCCCCTGTAGGAGCCAGCCCGGAGCTGGGGGTGCCCCTCTCTTCCGTGCCCCGCAGAAGGAGCAGCGCCGGGGGCCACGCGTGTGCGCGGCGCCGTGCCCGGCGGCTGGGAGGCCGCCGCGGGCGCGCGCTGCGCTGTTACGGCGCCGGCCCTCCTTCGCTCTCGTGAAGCGAGGGCGGAGCGGCCAGAAGCCCGCGGCGCTGCTGTYGTTTTAAGCCGCTGTCTAGAAGGCGCCTAAGAGCCAAACGGAAAACCGCGTAGGCGCCGGGCGTCGCGCCGTGCTGCCCCGCGGCCCTGCTCTGCACCGGGATTTCTCCCGGCAAATCCGAGCGGAGCCGCGGCTCTCGCGGGCCGTACGCTGCCCCAGGCCCCGCGGGATGAGGTGAAGTCCGGGCACAGTCCTGGTCGCCCCCGAAGGCGCTGCGGCGAGCCCCGTGCGGAGACGGCCCCGAGTCCCGCGGGACCCTCGGCCCCGAAACGCGCTGCTGGCGCAGCTCGGTGGCTCTGGTGYGTCACGCAGCGTTCGCGTTTGAGCCTCGCCGTTCGACCGATGCACTCAACGGCGTCCCACCTCGTTTGTCCATGGCCGGTCATACCATGTTACCTCACCCACCGCCTCCCACCCCCGGTCGCTYGTCTGTTTCTCCATGTGTACGGCATCGCTCCACTGCTCCCCTGGCTTCTCTGTGCTTCACCACGCCGGAGCTTTTCCTTTCCCTTGTCTGRTTGATAATCTCTATCTCCATTTGCATTCTGATTTTAAGACTGATTTTTATTCATCTCTGTGGTCCTCTCCTCAGCGTATGTGTTTCTGTAGGTTAACAAACTCAGCTGGTTCACCGTTAGCAAGTTTAAAGCGGGCAGAGAAAGTCAGGCGTTGTGCTCTGGCATCGCGGGACGGGCTTGCTCCCGCAGTCAGTCGTCGTGATGTAAGGAGCTTGCAAAGCAGGGCGTGAGGTCTGCCTGTGCCAGGAGCARAGTCCAGAAATATTAGAAGCAATTATCAACCTAGTGCCAGGGTGAAAAATCGCAAGCACAGTTTGTTTCTGATTGCACCAGCAGGCTACCAATCCTGAACGGTGGAAAGCTGGTGGAAAAATAAAAATTTCAATTTTTCTTCTATTTCTGTGAATGTCACCCTTAGTGTAGAGGACCACTGATTCCCGTAAGTCAGCCTCAAGCAGCTGACAGTCCGAGTGATGWTCTAGAAGTTGAAATTTGTAGGTAAGCCTCACCTTTAGGCCCCTTGGAGGTCATAGCTAGTGCTGTCTTCATTATTCTCTTGCCAGGAAGTCTTTCCTACACGCCAGTCTGCAGCAGACAGAAGGAGGCAGAGGTTGAACTTCACCTCCCTTGCAAATGCCSAACTGGGCACTTGCACACCAGGTTGGCACTTAGAGCAATGCAATGGCTAGTGGAATTTACTGAATTGTCATGCCAATATATTTTTCAGCTCTTTTCCTTTTAGCACAAGGCGTATTAGCAAATGGAAGTTTGTCAGCTACTTCAACTCATCCCAAACCTTCTTTCATTCTCTCCTTATCCGTTCCATAAGTCATGGACACATACACAGATGTCTGGAGCCCGCGCGCAGAAGTGTGTTTGCTGCTTGCTCGCGTCCCGTGACATGACAGATGCTTAGCTGAGTCCGGTGTTTTGAATTCTCTGCAGAGCCAAAACRCCTCCAGTACAAGTCACTAACCACTGTTTTGCTCTCTTGGCTGCAAAGGAACTACCTTGTTCTGCACTAGCTCCATCCCTCGAACCCTGCTTCTCCCGGCCGGAGAGACCAGCGAACCGGCGCCCGCCGTCCCGATGGGCTTCGCATTCCCCCGYGGCCTCCCAGTCGCCGTCCACCGGAGATCTGCCTTCCCCCGAGGAGCGCGGGAGCAAGGACCCGCCGGCGGAGAGCCCGGCC